>NC_047659.1:24110998-24710998 GCF_011762505.2 Arvicanthis niloticus | reverse complement strand
AGGGTTCTCATGCTTAGTCCAAAGGTTGGCTGTGAGTATCTGCATCTGTATTAGCATAGCCTCTCAGGGGACAGTTATACCAGGCTCCTGTGCAAGGGATTCTTGGCATGAGAAACAGTGTCTGGGTTTGGTATCTGCAGATGGGATGGATCTCTAGGTGAGGCAGTCTCTAAATGTCCTTTCCTACAGTCTCTGTTGCATTTATTGTCTCTGTGTTTCCTTTAGACAGGATAAAAACCACATAATAAAAGCATGTAAAAAAACACGCAAATGGTTCCATTGTTATCTCCTTACACAAAGCTCAAGTCCAAGTAGATCAAGCAACACCACATAAAACCAGATACACTGAATCTAATAGAAGAGAAAACTGGAAAAATGCTTGAATCCATTGGAACAGGGGAAATTTTCCTGAACTGAACACCAATGGCCCATGCTATAAGATCAAAAATTGACAAACAGGGCCTCATAAAATTGAAAAGTTTCTGTAAAGCAAAAGACCCTGTCAATAAGACAAAATAACAACCTATAGATTAGGAAAAGATCTTTACCAACCTTACATCCAATAGAGGGCTAATATCTAAAATATACAAAGAACTCAAAAAGTTAGACTCCAAAGAACCAAATAACACTATTAAAAGATGGGGTACAATGGCTGAGAAGCACTTAAAATATGTTCAACATTCATAGTCATCAGGGAAGTGCAAATCAAAATGATCCTGAGATTCCACCTCACACCAACCAGAATGGTTAAGATAAACTCAGTCAACAGCAGATGCTGACAAAGATGTGGAGAAAGAGAAACACTCCTGCACTGCTGGTGGAATTGCAACCTGGTAAAACCACTTTTCAAATCAATATGGCAGTTCCTCAGAAAATTGGAAATAGTTCTGCCTGAAGACCCAGCTATACCACTACTGGGCATTTACACAAAAGATGCCCCAAAATATAACAAGGACCCATGCTCCACTGTGTTCATAGCAGCTTTATTTATAAAAACCAGAAGCTGAAAGAACCCAGATGCCCTTCAACAGAAGAATGGAGGCAGAAAATGTGATACATTTACACAGTGGAGTACTACTCAGCTATTAAAAACAATGACTTCATGAAAGGCAAATGGATGGAACTAAAAATATTATCCTGAGTGAGGTAACTCAGTCACAAAAGAACACACATGGTATGTACTCACTGATAAGTAGATATTAACCCAAAATCTCAGAATACCCACAATATAACTGAAAGACCACGTGAAGCTTAAGAAGAAGAAAGGCCAAAGTGTGGATGCTTGAATACTATTTAGAAGTGGGAACAAAATATTCATGGGAGGTAGAATGAGGGAGAGCCCTAGGAGAGAGAGAGTAGGAGGAGGGAAAAGAAGGTGCAGGATCAGGTATGGGAAGAGACAGGAGAAAAGTCCAGAGGGTCAAAAAATGAATAGAAATATGTAACAGTGGGGGATGAGGAACCAGGAGTAGGCATTAGAAAGTCTCAGATGCCAGTGAAGTGAGAGGTTCCCAAGACCCAATGGGGATGACATTAGTCGAAATACCCAATAGCAGGGAGATAGAACCTGTAGAGACCACCTCCGGTAGTTAAGCATGGCTCCAAATTGAGGGATGGGGCCACCCACGAATCTCAAAGTTTTTAAGCCAAATACTCTAAAATGATCAAGTTCCCACCATCATTGTCTAATCTTAGATGATAATAAAAAAGCTTCATGGATGGACTTAAAAATAATAAAGTCACTTACTGAAGACAGCTTTATTTCAATGCTTGTATGAAAGTACCACCAAAAGTATAAGTTCTCTTTTCCCAACGTAAATAAAATTGGACACACTATAAATTGGATTCTTCACATATATTTTAATCAAATGATATTTTGATCAAATGCGTGCTCTAAAATGACATAACATGTTTGATGCTGTTTGTTTGTTTGTTTGTTGTTCTCAACTTAAATTCATAGGAGGCAGCTATTTATGCAGAGGAACAGAAGAGTTTGTTTTATAAAATCACAGTTGAAAAATTTTGTTTTAAAGACAGCATTCCTTATTGTGAAAATGAGAATCTACGTTTGGGGTTAGATATCAGCATCAATATACATAGTAGTGGTTGCATTAGTTAAGTTTCTTAGAGTTATAAACAACTACAAAGAAAGTTTTAGTCCAAGGAAACACAACCCTACCAGCTTTCAGAAGGAAATCATTACAGAATTATTCTTAGTTGTCTTGAAGAATTAAAGGAGGCGCACAATCATTCATACAGACCAATGATTTAGAGTTGAACATTTTATGTATTTTGAAATTGTGAACTTAAGCTGACTTAATTTTAATTCCCTACCAAAACTGATCATTAACTTACAGACATTCAGCTTCTGGAATGAAGAAGAATGACTTTGTTATTTTGGACAGTCATCTTTCTAATCACAAGAAAGGTTTCTGCTTTACAATTAAGTGTGTTAGGGTCAGGGGAAGCCAGACTGACAGGTGAAGTTTCCAGAGAATAAGTGTGACCACAATGTAAAGTCCCTTCCATGCTCTAGAACCCAGACAAGCCATCCTGATCATTTTGATGTATACAAAGAGCTTAAAGTCATGAAGGTAGAAACCCTAACTGGAAGAGTTTACAATGCAGTTGACAGAAAGAATAATAAAAACAAATTCTTTAAAACATTCTTTAAGGAAATAAGATAGATATGCTAAAAACATGGTGTTTCACTGCTGCAAACACAATAACAGGTAACAAAGCAACCTGGAAGGTGACATGTATAGAATGACTGTTGGAAGGTTTGTTGTCATAGAATATGTATTTTATATTTAGAAAATCTGACTGCTTTAAAAACTCATTTATTCATTCATAAATAATCTTATCTGGAAGATACGTTAACTTTGATATGAATTATATTTTCTTTTCTTTGATAGCATTTTGAAAGCTGTGAGTGGAGGCTTTTCAGGCTTAGTGATGTTGTACCACTGCTGCTGTTAACAGTTTCATAGGTTGTATTGTCTGTGAATTTTGAAGTATAGTAAAACTGTCTATGTGTGAGGTTTCTGAAGATTACGTGAAATAGTGGATTAAAAATTTTTCTGCACTATATTTTGTAGATGTCTCTGGGTTTTGTGCATGAACCCTTACTTCATGGACAAAATAACATAGAAATTAGACCCTGTGAAAAGATTGAGTAATTTTGTTCTATTTGTTTCATTTAAAAAATATGTTTATTTTTAAAATATATTTTTAAAAATATATTTATTTTTTAAATGCCCTCTCCTCAATGTTCTCTAAATCTTGGAGAGGATCATAAGAATTTTGAGACCTTTCCCCAAATAAATTATATTTGAAATTTTCTGCTTAGTATGAGTGCATCTAAATCCTATTATTGTTATGTGTTGATATGGGTTATATACATGTTTTTCCTCATAAACAAAGTAGTACAAGCCATAGGTAAAAATTTCCCAGACAATGTCATCATGTTCAGACAAAGGCCAATGAGTTTTCTCTACTAGGACAACAGCCTATACTGTGTCTGACATTTTGCTAAACCAGAATCTATAAAGCCTATTTTTTACCTTGTGTCAAAGTTACAGCTATGACAAAACTTTATTAAATTATGAAAATATAGAACTTAAAATTTAGGTTATAGAATTTATTAAATGGCGTGGAGATAATGATTTTTGGAAATGCACCACAAGGTGTCATAAAGGAAGCTGGAGAAACAGCATCAACAGTCTTACACAGACCTCAGCTTCAGGAGCTACAATGCCAGCCTGCTGAACAAGACCTGTCCATTTGTGCAGTATTGGCATGACAGTGATGAGGGTAACCAAGCACTGTCTGATTTAATTTGAAGCCCACTCTGCTCAAGGGAACCCAAGAATGATTTTGCAAAACTGGTCAAAAACCCATGGCAGAATGTTAATAGACCCTAATGCTGAGCATAATACCGTTGTTTGACATATTGTCAAACTGTCTTTTAAATATTTATGGGAATACTCACACACAAATGCCTCCCTCAGCTCTCATCAGGAAAGCTTCTCTTCCCAATTAATGGTGGTGAAGGCAGAGGCTTTCGGGAGTAAATTATGCTTAGGATAAGTGACAGCTGTCTTTTGCTCCCTGAAGAAGACATTTATATGATCCCTTCCAAGGTTTAGGGAACATTGAAGAGAGAGCTAAATAAAGGAATAAAAATATTAAAAGCTAGAAGATAATGAGAAAGGTTGTAAGTTGTCACCTTCAAAGTATGAGATTGTTATGGCGATCACAAACCCACATCAGATGTGTGTGCCTGCTTTAGGTATGAACAAGAATGAAGGAGCAGCTTAGGAAGCCCTGCTCCTCACTGCAGTACTATTTTCTACTGATAGAATCAGGGAGAGTCAGGTTTGTTGCCTTTGGTTGTATACCCTCTGTGACTGTAACAAGTTCCAGTGAATAGTTCTAATTTATTGGTCATATACAGAGCCCTGGTTTAATTAAATCAATCAAAAGACAAGACCCTAAATCATGAATCTAAGAAAGGTACTGGTCAGGAAGGAGGAGATGTTAAGAGGGGTAGGTAAGACAGGGTAGGAGGTGTTGTGTAATCAAAAGGAATTATAAAGATGTATGAAATAATTAGAAGCCTAACTTTAAAAAAAAAGGTGTACTAGGATATTTTAAGTACTGTTAATAAATAACCCAGAAATTATAAAAATATATAGTATTTAAAACTATATAACATATTTTAGAAAACCAACATAAAATTTCCAAAGAAATATTTGCTAATAATTTATATTTTAGGAAATTTTGGTGTGAGTCTGAAATCACAGTGGGTTCCAAGCTTTGAGGACTAGCACAAGGCTGAAGTAGAATACTTCACAATAGAACACTATATAGGCGTGTCCATAGTTATTGCATAGATGTTTCTATCAATGGAACAGACAAATATCTTGTCACATCACTGCTCTCTGTTCTTTCTGCATATCAACAAGCCACTTAAAAATTTATAAAAATGATACTGTAAATAAATATATTATTTTCTATATAGCTAGTATTTTGTGAAAAATTAAGATAATTATTTAGTGTGGTAAAATAAATAAGCAATGACTGAGCTCTATTTATCCCTGATAAACTACTCTCTACATCTGAACTTGAAGGTATGTCATGCTTTGTCAGTCTTACCATTAAAATAATTTTTATAAACCAATATCGAGTCCATTCATGGCAATGTATCGTGAAAAAATCTTTCTGTTACTGTGTGCTTGTTCTTCTAAATTAATTATGCATATCCTCATCTTCCCTCAAAGCAGAGCAGTCTGTGAGCATATCTCCAAGTAAGAGAAGCATTGCCGTGAAACTGCTACCTTTAATTCTAGATTATTTTTTCTGCGAGAGAAGACTTGAGGGCCTTTCTGCCTGTTCACTATATAAGGGTTTTATCAAGAAAAAAAAAAAAAAAAGAAGAAGTATCCCTCTAAGGATAGTAAAACCCAAAACCTTGAAGTCCACTTTGGTTGTTATTTTGGTGGGGACCCTAACACAGCAATGTCATTGGGCATTTCTTCAAAGGTGAAAAAGGACATTTTATTCCCAGAAATGTCTGCTAAAAGTCATATAGTATATTAACAGAGTAAGGCTGAGTTTGGTGGTGCACACCTTTAGCTCTAGAACTTGGGAGACAGGTAACTATATCACTGAATCCAAGTCCAGTCTTCATAGAAAGTTCCAAATCATATCAGCCAGGGCTACACAGAGATGCTGCCTCAATAAATAAATAAATAAATAAATAAATAAATAAATAAATAAATGGAAATAAGCAATAAAATATTAGAAAAAAGTTAGGAGATTATCATTATACTGAGAAGAGATTTTCTGGGATTTTTTTTTTTTTTTTTTTTTGAAGCTTGTTCTAGCTAACACGTATTCTTTCCCTAATGCTTTTTTTTTTTTTTTTTTTTTTTTTAGTATCTAATGATCTTCTGTATAAACTCACATTAAATTTAGTAATCCAAAATGGATACAATAACTCCAGAGGCTCTTCTGTGCAGCAATATATACCAAGCTTTATATACTAGTACAACCCAATTATCTAAATTGTATTGCATGTATTCTATAAACTTCCATGCCAACCTTACTTATAAGTGTTATTAAACAATAAAGCTACATGGCTGTATACATGTGTCTAATTATGTAGCATGCATTAATTAGCAGTATTTGGTAAGTTACACATGGAAACTAATTGGGAGGTATTCAGCTGTGGTATTTTAATATTAATGACTAATACTAAAAGCCTGTGTTTGCCTTAATATTAATCTCTCATATCAAGAATGATTTCATCATATTTACTAGCAATATGTGATCTGTAAGACTTTCCTAAGATGTTCTCATATATAATTAATAATGTAATCAGCAAAATACTATTCTTTAGGGAGCTCAGAAATCTAAAGTTTCACATAAATCAAAGATGAAATCTGCAGCATTTACTACTGTTTTTTTTTCTAGTTTGATTCATTAATAATTTAGATTGCCTAACTAATCTTGGATACTAGGGTTAGGTATTTGTAAAGCACTCAGCTGACAAATACAGAGTGTTGGCTATTTTTTTCTATTGGGAAGTCAAAGATCTGGGCTATTCATTTTGTAGCCTGGCAGTCATCACGACAATTTCTTGAATTCCCAAAGCTTTTTCATGTGGCTTCCTCAAGGACGGCTATCATGTTGTAGCTACTGCAATGACAGATGGGATATAACGTGTCATGTGATGGATAACTCTGGAGCCATAGTACTTAATCCTTCTAATACTAATAGCTACATTATCATAGAGATTTATGAGAATGTCAGTTTCAAGTTCCCAGTTCCATTCATGGGGTTTTAAAACTTCAGCTGCAAAAACATGCATCCATCCCATTAATTCTAATTATCATGGTTCATCTTCTCAGCAGTTTTGCACTCCGGAACCTTTCAGTGCAAATTAACGTACCAAAAAAGTGTATTAATTAATATTTGTAGCTTTTAATTTCTGCAAGAGTGTTGTCTGGAAGCAGCTGGCAGTACAGGGCCTCTGCTATTGAATCTTCGCCAAACAAGTGCAGATGTAATTTTGTTATCTCTTGCTTAGTCATTTACGCAAATTAATTTGAACAATTAGCCTTTTACTGGTCCTTCATGAATCATGCAAAAGGGATCTGCCAAAAATTGCTAGTTGACAGAAAAGAATTGGTTAATGCTGTGCATTTTGTCAGAAGGTAATGTAGAGGGAAATTCAACAGTTTTTTTTACACAGTGTACAACAGCCTAAATATTCTGCTATAAGATTTACTTAGCACTTACAAGCAATAAAAATTAACCTGCATACTAGTGAAGGTTCTGTCCTTAGTCGTAAAAACATTTAATATCCAACCTGAATTTATCTTAAAAATGGATTTGAAGGAAGAAAGCAATTTCATTAAGAAAAAGAAGTTAAAGTGGACTGTTTACTGTTTTGTAGGTCACAATCTTTTTATTTTAATCAGTGTTAGATGTATCTGTTTAAGTGTGATCACTTATCACAGCAGTTAAATATGCACTTCTAACCTCACTTGATAGTCTGCCAACTTTCTGATAAAGAAGCAATCAAGAATTGTTAAAATACTTACATATATTTATTATATTTTTAACAATGTGGAGAAAGAGGCTTTAAATTATAATTTCTCTTAGAAAAAAATAAAAATTAAATGATAGCAAGATTTGTTTCTACTGTTTACAAAAGTTACTGGCACTCAAAAGGAATCAGTATGTATGCTTGGGTTTTTTTTTTTTGGAACTGGTTCAAATGACCTGTAATTTTGTGATCTTTTAATTTCAATTGCATTTATCTTGCTTTTTAAAATTACTGATTCTAAGGATTATTTAACGTAATTGTATTTAACATAATTGTAAGGATTATGTAACATAATAGGTCATATGTGACTGTACTATCAAATTAAATCATTCACACACGCCTTTCTCTGCATATAATTAGTTTAGAAACTTTTCAGATGATTTCTAATGATTGTATATGCCAAGTATATTGGTATAACTGTTATGTATTTATCTATTTTAACTATGTTCATATATGTTAACATCTGTATCTACATTTGGCTAATATTTATTATTTGAATATACATGAATTAGTTAATGTCATGCCATAGTTTTGAAAAAATATTTTTAAAGAGACAATATATTTACTTAGGTGCCTTCCAACATAAAGAAATCTGAAACGGAAATCTGAAAGGACAGAAATAACAAGTCAGCTATCACATAATGTTGCTGTTGTTGAGCCAAGTTACCTGTGACAACCATTTTAATGAACATTTACAAAAAAACTTAAGACTGCAGTGGTTGATTTTAATCTATTTTTGTTGTTTGTTTGTTTTTTGTTTGTTTTCCAATGAAATAAATTTCCCTGAATAACACTTCTGTCGGTTTAGCATTAAGAGAAAAATGTATGTCAAATATCTGAAACATAAAATTTCTCATTCTCATTCATCATGAAATAACTTTCTCTGCCTCGGAAAATATTCAGGAAATATAAACATTTTAAAATAAAATCTGTTTAACATTTTTCATGTGTTCAACAAAGCAACAGTGTTCATTGAAAACATTTGAAAGCTACATCAATGAATAAGTAGATATTTGAAAATGCACCATTAATATAATTTTCAAAATGATTTCATTTCTATATTTTAAAAATTATTATGACATAGTAAAATATTATTGAAAATAAATATTACTTTGCTGTTAAAATCATTTATTAATATCTCTGTATTTATCATATTGTTACACACTAAGCATAACTATTTTGAATTAAAAATTATAAAAAAATGGATAAAGAATGTATTGATACATTCTTGATTTATTTATAAACTCTTCTTATATTTTAGTTAAACTGATAGCTTCCCTTTAAAATATGCTGTCTGATACATAATTTTCTTATTTGAAAGAAATGATTAAAATGTGAAATTTTGTGGTAACCATTTTAAATGGAGTTACATAAATTAATTTAAAAGTGTTTGTCAACTATTACATAAATAGGAGCTATGAATCACAGCACATTAGTGTATAGTTTTTGTCATCAGCAAATCTGAATTTGTAAACATGTTATTGCTAGGTGAAATCAGCATAAAATCACTAATAAGCTCCATGTCTCCAGAGTTAAAGATTTTTCTTTACTTTGATTAAAATTTTTTTCTGAAAATTGGTGTTTCTATCTGTATGTGTTTATAAACATTATGACTAGCAATTATTAAAAGTAATTTATATTTCATTGTGACATCTTCATACATGTTTATTATGTAATTTAATTATTTTCTCTCATATTTTCTTAATCACATTTAATTTGTATAATATAATTACTAGTGTTTAAAAATGTAGAGTGGAAGCTCCTAATAGAAGGTATTGTATGACAAAATTACATAATAATAATAATAATAATAATAATAATAATAATAATGAAATCAAATAAATAGTTCTTATATAAATCAAGTAAATAGTTCTCAGATAGTTCTTATATTTTATCTTATCTCATTTTTATTAGCAAATATTGCCATACATTTACTTATTATTCCAGAGTCACATAGCTTAAACAGGACATTTAGTAAATTTTCTTGGTCCTGATTATATTAAAAATAATAACTCTCCTACTACGAGAACAAAAGTTGGTTAGAAGACAAACCAACAAATATTTTTCATTATTATATTGACCAAAGTTTGGCCATTGTCTTCATCCTTCACCAAGAGGCTGTACAAATTGTCAATACTATTTTCACAAACATTAAATAAATAATATAAATAATATAAATGATAGATTACCAGAATTTTTAAAGAAGTACGTGGCTTTATACAATAATTATCAGGGTATTAAGTTAACACTGAAGGGAAAACAAAAGGGAAAAATCCTTTAGTGGTTTTGTAGCAGTGTAATGATATATTCTTGTGTACAATATAATGACATTTGTATAATCATAATGCAAATATTTTTATATTTAAAATGCAAATAGAACAAAATAAAAATTCAGAATTAAGAAAATGAATATGATTCCTAATTTTCAAAATATTAGCACCATTTTGTGTGTGTGTGTCGGGGGGATGTGTGTGGGAATAATTATATTTGGATTTAAACTTAGCATTTGCATACAATTTAACAAAACAACTATTTTGCAAATTAATATAAGTACTCTCATATTAGTAAAATATGTACAATAAACATATGGTTATATTATTCAATCATTAGGAGGCATGATCCATAATTTATAAAGTAATTTTTATTCTTATTTTTACATTGTTCTATTTGGAATTATGAACAGTATTGAAAATAACATATTTATGAACAAACATTTGCTTATACCATCACCATTTCTTTGAAAAGAAATTTCACAATAGATTTTTTACGTTGCAAATCCTATTTTAACATACATCTTAGTAAATGATTTCTTTCCATTTCTAATAACTCATAACTCATTCTTTCCATTGGCCACTAAGGAATTGAGACTGTGCTTTTTACAAATGATTTATTGAAAATTGTTTAAATATTTTGGTTTGTGGTTCTTAAATATAAAACTAGTATTCTTAGTAATGTGTGAATTAAGTTTTTACTTTATTTTGTTATATTTCTGGGTAAATTATCAGATTTTTTTTTCCTTCTACATACAGACTGACCTGGATAAAGCTTGGTGGCTGTGTAATTGAAAGTATCAGTAGCAAACTTGGCTGGAGCTTGATTAATGGTATATTAAAATCAGAGTCTTCATGGTAAGTGCTCGATAAGGAGTTTGGGGCAATTTACTTGGTTACTAGGAAGCTTCTAAATTTTAATCATGGAAGTACTTCAGTGTCATTAGAAACTGAAAGTACAAGGGGTCTGCTGGCAGGTTCTCTGAATCCTGTGACTCAGACCCTCCTTCTGGGGAGCAATTGAGAGCCAAGCATGGGCTGCAATTGTAAATCCTTTTGCTCCCCATGACTTTGATTGCTATTATTGTAATTTAATATTACACAGGATCTTAAGATAAAGTAGTCCATGAAAATTAGGAGAGATAATGCTGGGGTGGGGGTGGGATGGGTACGGAAGCTAGACACAAGTAAAAGAGAACTCAAGATTCTTCTGTAAGGCACATTCCCAGCTGTACATGTTTCTCCAAGCTTCTGCCATTGCATGGAGAAAAGCAGGACAGAAAAGGAACGTGTCATGCGTTGTTCCTTTAAGAACTTATGTATAAGATTTACTGGTGAAAGGCAAGAGGTATAAGGAAGCAGACTCTTTCCTCATTCAACCTTCTTTGACTTTGCATATGAAATTTAACTAACAGGTAGGATGACCAAACAGCAGTATTTTAACCAAATGAGAATCCAAACTGTAGGAAATCGTAGGCATGCTTTGATATTCTTGGATTCCTAAAAGAAAAGCGAACCATGTCTGCCTTAAATAAGGTAAATCAATGATCAAACCAAGGACATTAAGCTAGGAAACTTAGATATTGAACTATTAACTTAGATATTGAACTATCCAATAACCATAAATATACCAAGTAACTAAGTGAAATAGAACAGAAACATTATCTGTTGAGCAGTGAATTATGAGCACAAGCTTCCCCTGGGAGAATTGTCTGCACAGTTGAGAAGCTCAGATCTTGTAGTTCGGCTGGTTGTCTTGCGTGTATCTCTGCAACTCTTCCCCATAAGATGCTACAGGAAGCTTTTGAGGCTTGAGAAAGAAATCTGTGAATAACCCTGAAATAATGCCACTGTGCAAGCCATTGTAAGGACACACGACATGCTGCTTTCTGCCTAAAAGGCGTTTTAAGCTGCTGGAGCTGGTTAAAGGTATATCTATAATCAAAACATTCCTATTTATTGGAAAAAGTGAAAGTAATTCATTTACAATTTAGTTACCAGCAAAATATAATGTTTCAGTACATATAATACCACATGTATCTCCAGATAACTGAGTAAGACACAGTGCAAATGCAAAATGGTAAAATAACATGTTATGTGTGTTTCTGTATACTCATTGTAAGACATCTCCTTGGTTCTCAAACATGATCTTTAATGACCATCACACTGTGCCACAATTTCAAAAATATTAGACATACACCAAATAAGTTCTCATTAGTAAGGCATAAATATATATCATGTAGCAGATTGCAAAAGTTCAATTACAAATTTCATTGCAATTTGTAAGCGAATTTCTACAAATATGTCTGGTAAAGTGTATGACAGTAGTATGGCATACACTTACAAAAATATGAGGCAGAGTAGATTGGAAAAAATCAATTTAGTAGATGAGGAGAAACCATGAGATAGAACTTGAGCAGCTAAGTAGAAAGGGCACCAATACTTGTTAGCCTTTGGGAAAGTGTATGTTGGGGTCCACACTAGCACCACGTTGGGGCGTCCAAAAAATGTCTCGGCCCAAGCAAAACGTTTGGGCAGCCACTGTATCCCAGCCCAAGCTGCCACTCGGTCCACAGGTCGGGGTTCAGCAAGAGTGAGAGTGAGGACGGACTCGAAGAATGCAGACCAGACAGAGTGTAATTCAAACCCGTTTATTCTTCAGTCTAAGTCCTAAGTCTTGAGTTCCTAGTGCCTAGTTCCTAGCTCCTAGTCCCTCCAAGTTCCAAGTTACTTCTTCCAAGTTCTCTTCCAAGTGCCTGCTACCTGTCTTCTCTCTGCTGTGTCTGCTTCTCTCCTCTCTGTCTCCCTAATGTCTCATTCTCTACTGTCTGCCTCTGCCTTTTATATGTCTTACTTCTAAGCCACGCCTCTAAGTTACACCTTTAATCATGCCCTTAGGTCTTGTCTCTAAATCTGATCTCTACACTTTTAAGTCATACGCTTAAGTCATACACCTTTAATCTCACACACCTTTAATCTCACGCACCTTTAATCTCAAGGTATCTAAACCAAGATTATCGGAGTGTGCTCAGTTGTTTGTAGGCTATTGTAATCAAAGTCACATGTCAGGGTATATGGCTCAAGATGGCTGCAAAGCTGATAGCCGCTTTCTGCTAAAAGTCGGCCCCCAACAAGTGTATGCATATGTTCCAGAGATGAGACAGAAATTTGTTTTGGAAAAAAAAAAAAAAAAAAAACAAAACAACTAAATATGGCCTGTATTTTTCACAGTATCCAGAAGCAGCCTATCATACAAAGGGTGGTGTTCACAGACTCCAGGCTCTTTAACTTCTGACAGTTACAATAGTTATCCATAACAGTCACTAGCTGTCCAGTCTGACAGTCTTCTCTAAGTCTCCAAAGTACCCATTAGCTGAATTAATTAGGAATAACAGAGTAAAATTTATTGACTTCTGAGATAGGATAACTAGTTTATGATTGTCCAGCCAAATGGCTGCCAAAACTGTCTACTGTTAACATAGAGTTATGCAGAAAATATAGCTAAAATATTGAACTAAATAACCTTACATATAGAAAAAGACACTACCCACTTAGAAGCTCACCAAACTCCCAGAAATTCTAAATGCCTACTACATGGATGTTCAGGTTCTAGGAAGACTGTTCTAAGTAAGTGTGTTTGAGACAGCAATAGCTGCTGTCTTCTTTGTGTTGAAATTCTTCTCAAAAGAGAATAAAATTTGTAATAATAATGTAGTTATTTAGATCTTTGATATATATTTTTTTTCTACTCACTTTAACTCACAAGATGACACAGGATAATTGAAGTGTGACAATCAATGTATTTAGTGAGGTATTAATTTGAAAGATATTTCTAGAGGAATAATTTGTAGAGAAAATAATCTCAGGCCACATTACATTTAATATTTCATAATTTATTGATGAAATACTGAAGTTATAGCATTCTGACATCCTGGTTGATATACAGTAAGTTTCATGAATACAGAAAAATCACATAGGATTATAAATTTCAAAATATAAAATCTCAGAACAATTAGAGGTGTACCTCTCTGATTCCTAATACTGAAACCATCACTCAACCCTATTATAATTTTTCCAGTATTTCATTGATACTATGAATGTAACATAATGAGCTACTTAAACAAATTTCACCTTGTTTTCTTTTTAATTATTTCGATTTTTGAAGAAAAAAATTTTTAAAAATGCTTGCACCAAGTTTGTATTTTCTTCTAGAATGTTTGAGACTGCTTTGCAAATGTACTAATAATACCACTCCGTACAATAAGTTACTCAAAGTATTTTACAACAAGTCCTGAACTCTGTATTCTATGTCTTTGTCTTCTATTTGTGTCTATGTAAACTTATAAATTAGCAAAACCTGAGCAAAGAGTCTCAAAGAAGGCTGTAATACAGTAGCTGTGAATAACTTTAAAATGGAAGACAATAGAAAATAACATACAACTGGGGCAGATCAGGGCACTGACCTCCAGTGATGTCAGGACAGTTGTGAGGAAATACATGCAATCTTATATATGATTGAAATGAGATAAAATCAGAAATAGTCACTGCATTTTTTAGCGTAATGATGGATACCATTTTAGAGATTTTATTCACAATGAAAAAAAAATCGGCATACTTCTCCCTGCCTGTGTTCTACACACTAACAGAATTTGGCTTTTTACAAACCTACACTCTGTGTGTGGATTTCACTGGATAATGTTACAGTCGTGAGCATCACTTTTGTAGTTGATAAAGCTATACTTGGAACTTTTAAAATATTCAGATATAACTGGCCATAGACAGCTATAAACTTTCTCCAATTATTTCCATTAGGGGGTAAAATGTAGACCTCTTTAAAAACAAAATCAGGAATCAGTTCTGATTAGTATGAACAATTGTCACAAATTAAGAACTAAAATTGTGCTGGTGCTTCCTGTTAGGGCAGGCCATCTAAAAACCATCAAGTATAAGAAGGCTAAAAAAGTTTCAAGTAGGATGGAATAATTATTTGGAAGGCTCTGAGCTAATCTGCCATAAGTGTATGAATCAATTTGCCTGATAGGTAATAAGTGACTTGTGTTTTGATATCGGAATGTTTCAATCAGCATTTTCTGAACATGGTTTCTCATTATGATAATGACTAAGGTATTAATTGTTAGGATGAGTAACGTGATAATGGCACTTTGAACTGTACTCATCATCATGTGACACAGGCTATTTCTTGTTAGTTTTTTTCTGCTTTTAAGAAAGATACATGCATCTGAAAAATGTTTGAGTCACATGGTAAAAAGTGATACTATTATATTATTGGAATTAAATGATGGGACAATGACATTTTGAAAAAACTACTTTTACAGTGACCATTGTTTCACAGTTCTAATTGACCAGTTAAAGCAGAGAATAATTAACAGTATCAGTGCAAATGCTTATGTCAAATAGATAGTTCAATTAGAATATTTGCTAGTTTCTTCTAAAAATCTCTACCCCAGCAGTTAGAATGTTGTAAGCAATAACATTGCTAATTACCTTTCCAAAACAATATCCTTCACTAGCTCAAGTGCAACAGATTAGATGTTAAGCATTTAATGAGAATGGCATAGCATACTGGATTTTAATTTTAGATTATTGGATACATGCATGGTAGGCAACGATATAATTGAGAAATGACTATGTTGCTAATTGATACTAATGGAGGCAAACTATAGATTTTTGGTATCATCACTTTTATAGGGAGTAGGAACTATGTTTATTAAAATAATCAAATTAATTATGTAAATGAGAAGAGTGTAGAGTGCTCCATTTTTGCCATAATAAGGGAAGCTGCTGAGTAAAAAGAATAAAAAGACCTGAATCTCTGGGTGCATTTATTGCAACAGCTGTCGTGCTCTGATTTACATGGTGTTCTTGTTGTAGCATGATTAAGATAACCACTGGGCAGTTCTGAGTGAGTGCTACTCCTCAGTGTGTTTTCTCTTATGTCAACTTATTAAACCCCCCCGTGGTTTTGTTTCTTTTCTATGTAAACAGATCATTGTACAGTAGGTTTTCAAACTCTGGTGGCTTGAAATTTCTTGCTGGTAGAGCAAGAAATGCATTTTGCTCTACCTGTTCTGTAATTTTAAAAGACCAAAGACACGGAGGAAGCAAATGCACAAAATATTTTTCTTTCTTTCCCCTTATCTTTTATAAAATAGTAACAGTTATTACCAATAGCTAATAGACTATGGCCTACTGTGAACAATATCCAGGTTTAAACGTCCTCAGTATTAACCTAGTGTAGGGGAACAGGGTCTAAAGCAGGATGAGATAGGTTTGCAGCTAAATAAGCTTCAATGAAGTGCACATCTTAGATAAGTAAGAAAGAATTAGCAAGTTGTTGAGGAGAAAATATCAGTGAAAAATAAATATACTTTATTCTCAATAAATTATCTATCTTAATTTTTGTTTTAATTAGAACACAATGTTTTTAAAAAATAAACAATTTGCAGAAGCAAAATAATATAACTACTAAAAAAATAGATTTGATTATGCCAAAAAGGACTACAAACTTTGACTTCTTACAGTTCAGACCATCTCCTCTCACTGTTAGACCATTTGATACATAAAAGACCAATTTTTTAAAAGAAAGCTTTTAAAAACACTATATTTTTATGTAATGAGTCTTTTAAATATATTTTTGTTGTTGTTTGTTTTTTTTTGTTTTGTTTTGTTTTTTTTTGTTCTTTTTTGTTTTTTTTTTTTTGTTTTTTTTTGAGACAGGGTTTCTCTGTGTAGCCCTGGCTGTCCTGGAACTCACTCTGTAGACCAGGCTGGCCTCGAACTCAGAAATCCACCTGCTTCTGCCTCCCAAGTGCTGGGATTAAAGGCGTGTGCCACCACCACCCGGCTATGAGTCTTTTAATATGTTTACTTTTCCAGATTAAGTCCAATTAGTAACTATAATAAAATAGACCATATCAGTATATATAGATAACAGTTGTGATAAGAAAATACTGAAGTTCAATCTTTTCTGGAGTTACAGATGTTACACAAAGTTGTAGTTATAAGAACTGGAGGAAAACAAAACCTAAAATTAAAAAAAAAAAAAAAAAACAACATATATTTGCTTATTTCTTCACATATAAATGAAATAGTTCATAGATTACATATAACTATAAATTCAGGGGAGGGTATCAAAACTTATTTTTTTAATAAAAATATTTTGATTGTTTAAGATGGTCTTTTCTTTATCTTTATTTTTATTCTATTAGGCCATACAATACTCTTAATTACCTTAATTTTAAATATTCATAACACAATTTCATGTCACATGGTAATGTTATGTCAGATATAGAAAGTTAAAGGTCTGGATCCTGGTAGCTAATAGTTTTGATATCATCCAGGAGTTTTGTTTTTAATAGCTTTACTAGATATTTGTTTCTCCTCAAGCCTGTTGTCTTGCCCACTACTCAGTATTACCTACATTAGATCCTAGAAACAAGCTTTCTTAACTGTGTAAAAATAAATAATATGTGGCCCTTGCATGTATAAAATGTGATGCTATGTCAACAAAGAGAACTGTGATTGATAATTCCTAGAAGAGATCAGTGTCTGTAAAGGACAATTTAAGCCATGTCTGTGAGGGCTAACTGATCAGAATCTCAACTATGTAAATGTATTGATGTGTTGCAGGTCAAACACCGAATTGCAATTTATCCTTGACTGTATTTAATCCTTTAAAAAAAAAGAGTGATTTCTTGCTCAGCTTTGTGTCTACCTGACCTGATATCATTAACAGATAAGAAATTTAAAATGTTTAATAAATTGATAAAAACCTTACTTTTCTACCAATCAACAAACTATAAATACTCTGAATTAGCACCTAAGGTCTATAGCAGATTTCTCACAATATTGCTATAAACTACCCTCACGACATACCCATCTATGTATTTAAAAATTGTCTTGATTTATAGCTTTATTTTGTTACTGCAAAGCCCATGATAGCTGAACCCCATTTCCACATGGAATTCAAGATAAACCAAATCTGTCTTTCCTGGATCATGTTCACTTACATTTGACTCCAAAATTGGCAAAGTCTTATAGAAAGGAAAAGAAAAAGGAGAAAGAAAGAAGGAAGGAAGGAAGGAAGGAAGGAAGGAAGGAAGGAAGGAAGGAAGGTGTGAATAAGAGAGAGGGAGAAAGAAAAGTAAAGAAAAAGGAAAGGAAAGGAAAGGAAAGGAAAGGAAAGGAAAGGAAAGGAAAGGAAAGGAAAGGAAAGGAAAGGAAAGGAAAGGTACTGAAATATATTTTGGATTATTTTGCTAGACTCACACTTGCCATTTAATCCTACCATACTCATTAGCCTAGTGTAATCACAGTTCTGTGGTTTCATTATTTGATTTTGGAGGCGAATTGTGTCCCTTTGAATTTGACATTTTAATGTTAGTTTCGATATTTGCATTTATACTCCCAGATTCATATGTAAGGAATGGACAGGAGTGCAATTCAAGAATTCAGTTGTGTTTCCAATCCTTCAAGGCAGTCAGTGTTCTGAATTTACCCCTCCTCTTAACTCTCTTCAGTAGGAGCACATATAATAATATATAGATCTAATATTTCAGTTTAAAATGTAGGATCCACCCTTCTCTTTGCTTTTGAGAGATAATAAAATATTATAGCTATAGATGTAGGTAAGGCGGCTGGGAATGCTGAGGGTTCCTCCAGACTGGAAGTTAGGCACTGTGGCTGTGGCTATAGCGGCTCATTAAAGGCTTCTCCATGGTTCTTCACAGTGCAGCCCCAATGACACGAGAAAGTCCATGAGTTTTCCAGGCTTTATTTTCATGGCGGATGTAGATGGATATGGATGTGCACCCCGCTGAAACCCAGGGCAGACCTGAGTTAAGTAGGGAGGGAGAGAGGAGGGACAGGGTGGTGAAGAATGTTTAATTGGCTCCACCCTCTGGTCTTCAGGTCCCTCATTAGTATGTAAATCTCTCTAGGGCCTGAGGCCTGTTCCTCCTGACTGTTGGCCATAGACCTCTCTGTGGGAGTGCTTGTGGAGGGCTGAAACTAAGTCAAAAGAACCAAGGCCCAGGAGCAGAGCTGAACTCCTGCTGTCCAATAATGGTCCAGGGTTCCAAGCTCCTGCTTGACCAAGTACCCAGCTGCTTCTCACAGCCCCACACATAGATATTAGGAAAGCCTTCTTGATTTCAAGTACCAGCTCCAATTTATAACCAAAAAAGAAAGAAAAATAAAGTAACACCTCTCATACAGTGTATTTGTAAAGACTAGATGATCAAATTCATATAACACACATTTGTAGGAATGCCTAGTGATGTTACCTCTCTGTGAACATATTACCTAATAGCATATAAAAGGCAGACATAACTGAATCAATTTTATAGGATGAATGAATATCTATTACAGCTAAAATAGCTCCCAGATATCTTGTTTGAGCAATTACTTTAGGTGGCAGCTTAAAGATAAAACATCTTATTTTATATTCCCTGAAACACCTAGTGCTTTATTCCACAAATGCTAGTTAATGAATAGGTTGCAAGGAATGAAATCAGCAATAAACATATCAAAACAAAGTGTACTCTATCCTATAATAAACATATTTATCATAATTTAACATGTAAGTTGCATAAAATTGTATTCTGCAACTATGAAAGTTATTTCTCTTTTAGAAAATGATTTTACATGTATACTAAATTACACATACACATGCATATATGCATACACAGATATTTATATATTTATAGGTGACATATATTGGCTCTTGCATTTATATTTTTAGGAAGTAAACTCTAACTAGCTGGTGCTTTTGAACTTCAGGACAGTTTCCATAACCGCAGCATTATTCAAATGTCTCTGAGATGTTCCCAGAATAAATTCCTTTTGGAAATGGATTAGAATCCAGAATTAAGACCTTTATGTTCAAAGTAATTAGCAGTACTTAGGAGTTTAGCAGCTTGACCCTGGATTCTGTGGTCTTCTCTCCAGACTATGTATAGATGTTTGTGTCAGGCAGTATCTAACCAGTGTACAATTGATATCAAATTACAGGGAACACATAATAGAGGTCTTGGAGCAGTTTTGGCAGTGGGATGTGCATCAGAAAGTTAATGAGAGCTGGTGAAGCAAAATGGATACTCAACTTGCCTCTCCGGGAAGTTGGAAATTGCATCAGGTCGTTTTAGAAATTCCTTAAAATATACCTCCTTGTTTTTTATACAGGCACAATAATAAGGATGTTCCTGAGGGGGGGGGGAAGAAAAAGTGTGTATTTGTCACATTGTGGTTTGAAACTAAGTTGTCTTTAACCGCATATATATGGAAGGCAGAAGCAATTGCTTTTTTAAAAGAAGAGGATATATGACTTAACCTCAGGATAAAATGCTCCTCACACATTTGAAAACTGGAGCTGGAACATATACATAGGCCAGTGCTAAGATATACCATGTTACAAAATAATAGTTATGAAATAATAGTTTATATAAGAGGAGAAAATAAGAATCTGAGGAAGAAGAAATGTGGAGTCAGGAGATTCTCTTATTACTGTATTCATTATTTACAATAAAAGAATTGTAGGGACTTTGAAAGTACGTTGTGCCCATCTGAATCATATATTTTTGAGCAACTCGAATATATTCCTTGCCTGCATGTGACCATTAGAGGTGATGTTATGCTCTAAGTATGCAAAACTTTACACACACCCCTTCAACCTCATTCTGTAACTTAAGTTACTGTGATTTTGACCAATTTGGAACTGGAAGACAGTGGGAGACTACTTATTGAAATAATTGAACTGATTCAATAGTTCTACTTCATTACTCCACACTTTTACCTCTTCATTTTCTGTCTTCCTCATGTCTATATTTTCCAATTGCTTTATTGATAATTTATTCACCCCACTCCTTCTTCATTTTGTTTTCTTTATTCCTGTTGCTTTTTCTTTCCACCTCCCTTCAAGAATTCTGAAGTTCCAGCAATCATTCAAATAGCCTCAGTTCTTCTGGAAAACAACAACAACAACAACAAAAACCAAACAAAAAGAAAACCCACGGCAAGTCTTAGGAATAAAGGAGAGTGACATGACATGACAGGGGTGCTTATTACTCACACATAGTTACTGAGTAGTAAGCTGTAACCGTCGTAGACATCTTTGTGACTAGGTTCCAATTCAACCAACATTAATGGGAGTCACTATAGATGGAGGAAATTACAAGACTATCCCAGCACTGTCTCCAATCCTCCTTCAGTTGTATTAATTTCAGCTCACTGTACTTGTGGTTTGCCTCATCTACAATTATTAATAAAGCCCCTCAAAACATGCCTAAGATTAGTAAACATGTCTTAGAGAAACTACTTATGGAATAACGTATTTTTACAATAACAGTAATGAATCTTTGAAAGAAAAACCTGGATTGATTAGTTAATTAATCTGAAATAAAAAAATGTTTTTAATTAAATTTATACTCTGTCTAGAAAGGGAAAGATCCATGTAGTGGTGCAATGAAATCGTTCTTTCAGTGTATTTACCTCAGTTTCCACATAGTAAACCCCTTCTCTGTAATATTTTTGTAGCTTCAAAGATTTTAAGACTCTTATTAAATCTTGTATCAATGGGAAAGAAAGCATACTTTTATAAAAGTATCCATTTTGTACATTAATGTATTATCTACTATGAATTTTAAATCCCTCATATTACCAGGTTCATATTTTATATAGATAGGTTCAGCCTCTGGTTAAAATTTCTATGAAAATATTTAAAATCTTTTCTTCATATAAAATTTTATAACAATATTCCTAATAATGTTTTGAAACTGCTCTTTTCCTGATTTAAAATAATTTCCACTATTCATTTTGTTTAAAATTGAGGAGCCTTTCCAAATCCCTGATGCCTTTAACTTCTTTATTTCAAGTACAGTGATTAATACATTCAACAGCACAATTTTGGTTCCATTGCTAGACGTATATAAAGAGTTTACTAACAGACCTATTTAAATAGAGGCAAGTGCTATTTGATATTGTTTTCATCCACTTTGGCGAAAGGTTTGGCTGCATTGGTTCATGGTAAGAAAGTAAAGTGATGTGATATCTCATACTTCTTTAAAGGACATCTCATTTTCTACTTTTCTAGAGTAAAACCTATTTCATTTTTTAATTAGTTCTTTGAGAATAGACAATGTACTTAGATCATCTTCCTCCTTTCTATTTCTCCCATATCTACACCTAACATATTTGTTGAATTCTTTGTCCACCCCCCCAATCTATCTCTATCTATCTCTTTTAAGTAAGTGTAGCTGTTGCTTTCCATATACACTTGTATTTGTAGCCTTCCACTGGAGCATGGTCAATCTGGTAAGTTACACACTTAAATAACACAGAATGTCCCTTTCCCCAGGAGGTAAAATTTTTCAATATCTCCTTTGTGTGGGTATAGGATTCTTTGTCCACCTCTCATTTTCTTGTTGGAATTTTGTCTTGTTTGAACCTGCATGACTCATCTATATGCTTTTTCAACTGATATATGTATATGTATGTGTATATGTATGTGTGTGTGTGTGTGTGTGTGTGTGTGTGTGTGTGTGTATTAAATTGAAAAGAAAGGAAAAGAAAAAACTCAAGAAACACATAAAATGAAAATCAAAACAAACAGGCAACGGACCAATAAGACAAAACATCTCAAAACAAAGCAATATGAAATTCTAAAAAGTTCATCAAAATACCATTGAGTTCACTGTATATTTTCAAACTATTTGGGAAAATGTGGTCACCCTGAAATTTGGTTGATATACCCAGTGACTTTCCAGTAGGCATAAACTTCAGTAACGTCTTGATTTAGAGTAAGATCCTATTCTACTTCCCCTTTGCAGTACTTGGACTCCATCAGTCCTCTACCTGTCCAGGTTTTGCTCACACAGTCTCAGTGAGCTGATATGTGCATCAGTCCTCTAGCTAAAACACACTGTTTTCTTAGCATTGCCAATCATCTTTAGCTCTTGCTGCATCCTTGTTGGAATAGGTGTGGCCTTGGTGAAGGAAATCTGTCACTGTTGTAGTGTCATATGCCTAAGCTCCTCTCAGTGTGGAAACAGAACCTCCTTCTGGCTGTCCAGAAAAGACAGTCCCATTTTACTGCCTTTCAGATCAAGATGTAGAACTCTCATCTCCTTCTCTGGTACCATACCTGCTTGCATGACGCCATGCTTCCTGCTATGGTTTTAATGGACTAACCTGAACTTGTAAGCCAACCCTGATAAATGTTTGCCTTTGTAAGAGTTGCCTTGGTCATGGTATTTCTTCACAGCAATGAAACACTAACTGTAACACCAGCTATCCTGCCCTAAACAGGTTACTTCCATGGTTACTTTATTTTACTCAATCTGATGAACACAACTCCTACCTCTGTCATCAAACATGGAGAATTAGAGCTGGTACCTAACCAGAAGCTTCTCTGCTGAGTAGTATTCATGGTATAGGCACGTACTCTGCATGCTACTAGAAGAGAAAGGTCACTATCAACATCACCCAGTTACAACTCACGCAACCTAAAACAGTGACCTTCTTGCAAAACACACTGGTGTAATCATTGCACAAATGTACAGGTGTAACCAACCCATTTGGGGCTAGACTTAAGGCACACCCCATGAGATGAAACCCATACCTCACATTGCTAAAATTAATAATAAACCAAAATTAGATGTGAAATAGGCCTAAGGAAAAAGATCTAATTTTATTCCACCAAAGGAATATAAGAATAAAATAACTTCCTAGTGACATCCTGTGATGCCTACTAATAAGAATCTCACTTAAACTATATAAAAGAAGCTCCTTAAAAAAAGAAGCTTCTTTATACAGTATATTTAAATTAGAAGCCACCTACAACTGGACAGTGAACAGAACATGAAACACCATGGGACACTCAGACACAATGGGATATCTTCAACAAACTCTCCCCACAACATTCAGTGATGTGTGTATAACATTTTTGTATCTACTGAAAACTGATATCAAAAACTGATATCAAAAAAAGTTTGGGGGCTGTAATTTCAAGGGTGTTGCAGAATGTTTGATCATGCTGTGAACCTTGAGATTGTGCTTTTTACTGAAAAAATAAAAAACCCTCTTTCTGGTTGTGGTGTGTCTCAGCCCCTAGCATACACCTTTAATCCCTCTAGCTGGAACCCAAAATAATGAAGGTAAAGTTAGTTGGCAGAAGGAAGCACCCAAGTTTGAAAGTGATGTCTAAATAAGTGGCAAAGTGATGAATCAGAGAAAGATTTGACGGGATTTGACAGAATGCCCAACTTTCATTAGAAGAGAGAGGAAAGGGAACCTACTTGAGGAGCAGTGCAGCAAAGATGAAGCAGTTTTACCTGGATCTTTGTACAGAAACAGGTTACAGAGAGAGCAAGCTAGACACAGGTAAAGACAGAAGGAGACAGAGAATGAGAAGAAGCCAGAAGATCAGAACACATTGACAGAGGCCAAGCCGGTTAGGTCAGTCAGCTTGGAGAGGAGTTAAATCACCAAGTCTCAGAGGCTGAAAATATTCTAGGCCTAGATAAACTTTTACAGAAACTAGAAACTTTGAGGACTAGGCAACAAGAGAATAGAAGATAATTGTGCAACTGGAAATCAGCAAGGTTTCTAAGAAAAACCCAAAGTAATTGGAGAAGAAGAAAACCCATCAGCATAGCAGAAAGCATGGGACCCCTGACAGACATGTAGTGGAGAACAGGTGACTTCTGAGCCACAGAGGAGACCTGGGATAGTCTCTAGAGAAAGGATTAGATCTTGGAGTCAACCTGGACACCCAGAGAGACATGGTTAAAATCCAAAGCAGTCCAGAGCAATAAGCAGCACAAGAGTTGCTGAGATAGTGAATCACAGTAACCCACCCCCCAAAAACAATTTTAATTATAGAGACAGACATCTCCTACATTGAAAAATGGGAAGCTCCATTTCATATTCCTTAACACCAAGGGTAGAAATTGGGACAGAAACATTACTTGTAAAAGCTATAAACACACTGCAACTTTAACCACTGGAGTAAATGCCTCCCTACTTTCAATTACAATCTTTATATATTTTCTTTCAGAAAAGGTTTAAAAAATAGCTGTACAGCAAGAAAAATTAGTTATGGTAGTACAAAAGCTTGAGACAAAAGACAGAGGGAATAATAGAACAGGAAGTGCTCAATTATGAATTTATAATACCTAATGGAACTGAAGACCAAGATAGACAGCCCAATGACAATAGGTAAAAGCTTGACTCTGGAGTGGAGCGTGGCTCTTTGGTGTGGTGCCTGTCAGGGAGTACAAGTGCCTAGTTGTCTAGTTTAGTTGTAGACTTATAAAGACATAATTGTACTTCGATAAACAATAAGGGAGGGGGATAAGATTAGCTGAAAGACAATGGATTACAAAAAAAATCAAAACAAAAACCCAGAAAAACCAAACAGACAAACAAAAACCTGCTGAATTAGATCAACCTGTATACTTAAAAAACATTTTTAACATCTTAAACATTTTCCATTTAGATGAAACTGAGGAAATGAAAAAGTTGGGGAAGAGGTTTGGCCTATGAGAGGCTGGGTTAGATCCAAATGGATAAAGATACAAGTAAGAAAAGTCAGTAGAAGAAACCACCCATGTTTGAGATTGACTGAGTCAGCTAAGAGGGGAGCTTAAACCAGAATATCTGTGTTGAATCAGCCAGCCCGAAATCAGAAGGAAGTAGGAAAGGGTGAGCTTATTCATCAGAATGTGTCAGAGGCTGAAAACTTTGTGGGCCTAGAGAGAATTGTACAGAGCCTAGAGGCTTCCAATACTAGGCATGGATTAGCAGTTTGAAACAGTAAGCACTGGAAACAACAGTTATATCGGATAAATAAAATTTACTGTATACAAGGGTATTGGTATAGTTACTTGGCTTATTGAATCATTATGTTTTATTTCTCCATCTCTTTGACACTGACATCATCATCTTACAGTCTGAGGAAGAAGTGGCACTGCCATTTTGCTATCTCTTGGTCTTTCATTCTTTCTATCTCTCATTCTTCCATTCTTTTCTATAATGTTACCAGTGTTTATTTGTATCCAGGATACATGTTAGATACAGTATTCGGGATGCCTATTTAAAGTCTAGTGTTCTCTGGTTACTTTTGTCCTTTCTTATTTTATTTACTTCCTTTTTTTTCCTTAGATAAACTTGAAGATTTCAGTTTTTGTTGTAGCATATGAAAATCAAGGGCTTTTAGAATTTCTATCTTTCTTTCTTTTTTACCTTTTTATTGGTTCTTTGTGAATTTTACTTCCTTAACCACAATACCTCTCATCTCCCATTCCCCTTGTACTCATTCTATGCCTACCACCCTTGCAACCTCACCACAAAACAAAACAAAAAAAAGTCTTTGTGGATGCAGTAGTGTGGGACAATGTGTCACAGTGTATCACCCAGGATATTCCTTTGTTGACATTTGCTTGTAAATTGGTCATTGGTCTGATTTGAGGCCTCTGGTTTCTGCTGCACTAGCAATAATGTATCTTCACCAGGACTGCTCTTGGGTATCTTGTTGGCTTGTGTTATGGAGTTCCTGCAGTTTTCAATCTGTATGTCTGGGCACTTAATGTGCTCTAGGGGTTTGTTAATGATTACCAGGTATTTGCAATTAAAAAAAAATTGGGGTCTAAAAAGTTTGTTTCTCTGTTTGCTTTTTTATTTCTTTGTATATTTATGTGGGAATGAGTGAATTGCAGCTGTTCATTGGATTCCATTCTGAATGTACTAATTTCCCATTTTCAATTAGCAAACTTTCTGCCTCCATATAAAACAATAATTGTAACAGAATTTCCAATGGCAACCTTCAGGAAAAGTGCAACAAAATATATGCCCTTAATCCAGTAGCTTTATATATAACTCATTTTCTCTGGCATCTACTGGCAAAACTGAACCTCAATAGCATCCGAGATGCATCCTAAACAGTTTGCCTGAAGACTGCAGCACTCTCGGCTTATATACTTTCTGAAATCTATCTATATTTTATTTTGTCTTGGAAAAAGATTAAGGAATAGAATTATATTAGAACTGGTGGAGGCATGATCCATGCCCCCTTGATTATATTGAAACATTAAAATGTCATCAGCATGTTAATTTTGTCATCTCAACTGCAAGAGATTTATTCAGCACTTCCATCTATTACATTACTCTGAAAACACAATTTATTCTGATTGTGGAAATGTCATAGGCAGCGACTAAAAACATCTGGAATTCTTAGTTTAAAAAAGAATGCCTGGTTTCAATAATGTTATTTCTAAATTAATTTTATCTCTGAAGAAGGCAGCATTCAAAGATTCTCAAATTATTCAAATTGAAATATTCATTTGATCTGCCAATTTTAATATAAGAGGTCACAATATCAAAAAAATAAAGAAGAAGAAAAACAGAATTACCACATAAAGGTTTTCAGATTTTTTTTTAAATCATTGGGAGGAATAGAATTTTCTATAATGAAGACATTATTTCAGAAAACTGTGACCTAGCTTTGTGTTTGTTTACTTCATCCTCATAAAAGTATCTTGATTAAACCTGTGACATCTAAAAGGTAAAAACAAGAGATGGAAGGAGATAATTAATTCCAATCAGGCAGAAGACACAGAATGGTGACAATATAATAATGGAATATTATTTTAGCTGTTGGTGTTTGCCTATAGAAAAACAATGAATAGACTCCTGTGTCTGAGGTTAAAGCAAGTCCCATTGCTGTGGACTTGTATATGGACTTACGACTGAGGGTAAGAAGAACAATAGCTGGCTGATGGTAATTTGGGAACATTCTTGGTATGCAAATGTACATACATTCTTTTATCTTAAAATCTGCATCCTGATAACTCACTCTTAAGGCTGAAATGAATATCCATGACTTGGGCTTGGCAAAACAAATCATGGACCAATATATTTCAAGAGGATCATTAGACAGTGCTACATCTGACCTCAGGTAGGCTGCTTTATATTTTCTTTCCTAGGATTTCAAATATTCTGACTTGTAAATTCCATCTCTTCCTAAAGGTTTATTGATGGGGAATTGTAAGTCTGTATGAAATTCTAGAGAGTTCTCAATGATAGATGCCTAGAAGGAACCTGGACTTGATGTAGCTGTCAATTGCCTGTGAGACACGCTTTTAATCCTGTGCTCTCATCTCATCTATAATTCTATTCAGGTCTGTGTATAGTAGAAAAAATAATTTGGGCAAAGTATGAAAAATAAATATGTCATTATGCTTTTTAGACATATGTAGCTAAGACTTTTTATAAGTTTTACTTAAAAATACCTTTCAGTTTGGAAATATTTTAGGTTAATAGGAGCGTTGTGAGGCTATTAAAGAGAATTCCCTTATACTGTCACCTTATTTCTGTACCACTTTCCTATTATTAAACAGCAACAACAATATCAACAACAAAAACATAGTATAAATATAGCTTTAATAAGCTGTTGGTTGGCTGAAACATCTTGAGCTTAATTGCAATGTCTTTGGATGGAGGCAAAAGTTAGTGTTGGGGAGTTTGACAATTTTACATATAACAGGACAAAAGACTCATTCAAGTCCCTGAAATATATGTTAAAATCTTCCCACAAATCTATCCCTGTCCCTGGGTGCCTCTGAATTCTGTTTATAATCCAGCTTATGCAGAAGACTCAGATTCTTCTCATAGACTCTATAGGATGTTTCAAAGAATTTCCTGTTTTGTTATCTTACCTCTCTTATCTATGGTCTGGGAAACTGAGAATATTCTTTCCATTTTCCATAGGTGAACACTTATCTAAGGGAAGCAGTTCTAAGACAATAGAACCAGGTGTCACCTGAGAGCTGAATGCCTTCCAAACTCACATTCTTTTCAAAGAACCCCACTGTCTTCATATCTAATACCTAATGGGACTGCCTGAACTTCAGAATTTTTTTTTTTCTTCAAGCTCACAAACATCTTCCCTCCCTTTCTAAAGTCCGAGCTAGCCTGTTTTCTCTTGACTCCACCCCATCTTTCTGGCCTCTCAGGACATCTAACAGCCTTTAGGAGAATGTTGTCCATTTTACAAGTTAGCTTGTAGCAAAGCAAGCGACACATTTATTTTTTTCTACTTCTGGACTAAGGACCAAAATTCTCCCAGCTTCTTCCTCTGTTTATGCAAAAAAAATCTCCATTAGCATTTACATGCATTCTTTGTCGTCTGAGTGTAAGAGAAAAAGGGCAAAGCTTCAGAGTCTGCTCTTTTATGTTCTTTCTTTTCATCTGAAGAACAAGCCATAAAATACCCTTAGAAAGGCACTTAAGAGGCTGAAAGAAAAAATGGCTGAGAGACTATTGCCTTTTCTCTTTTTTCCTTCCTTTAATTCTTTCCTTCTCTCTTTCCTTCTTTCTTTTCTGTCTTTCCTTCTTTCTTTCTTTTAAAACACACAGTGATTTCCTTTGTGTTACACAAACGGGGTTTTAAAAAATACAGGAGGGGAAAAACTTCTCAGCAGCCTGGGGTGGAACAGAGGTGACCACTACATCCCCAGAGTTCCCACTGCTCTGTAATCTCCACACATGTAGTAAACTGCCCTTTGACTCAAAGAAGATGCCTGAGAGGTGTGGCTTGCATTCAAAAACTGTGCTCAGGTTTTAAATGGCTCATGGCTCATAATCCAGGTCCCCTGCTTTGCCCATCTTCCCAGTCACGTCTAATGTGTTGGGTCAGAGTTCCAACTCTGGAGGTTGGAACAACCCCCAAAGCCCCCAAAAGGCAAGGAAAGGTTTTACTTAAAATAGTTGTTTGTAAGATGGAAATTAAACATTTAAGCTCACCTTGTGGGTACAACATTAACTTGAGGTTTACACAGAGGCAGAACAGGGCAGAGGGAAAGATGTGAGTATAATCAAGCCAGTTTTTGCTAAATTAAGCTGATTTATCACCGTCATTGTTTAAGTTTTAAAAAGTTGCTTGAATGAGTCTGAAAGAACTCAGTTCCCAGAAGACTGCCCACAGTGTGAGTAATGTGTTTGCCATGTTCACCTACAAGGTGAGAGCATGTCTGTCACAATGACTTTGAAGAGATCTGGACTAGGTTGATGTAAAGTTAGCAGTCAGACCCCTTAGTTCCCATCACTTTTGCTTCAGTAACATCGAAGAGGAATGAGATCTGTTAGCTATCCCCCAGTGATTAGCTCATTTACATGCATAGTCTACCTATTTGTTGTTAGTAGAACAGAGTGATTAAGCATAAGGTTTTGTCTTAGCATTGACTGCCTATACATATCTTTTCATGTGTTTCAGAACTGTCAGTCCCTAACATACCAAGAAAGGCCACAGAAATAAGAAAGTGAGAATTGTTGTTGGGAAGTTATTACAGGCTATCCTGGAATGGTAAGTGTGGTTTTTATCAATTGTTTCCTTGTTATACTGACCAATTGGGAAAAATTAGTGCTCAATAAATGATGCCCCACAAACTGGATCTCCTGGCAAACTGATCATTTTGAGATTGCAAAAACCACTGAAACAGATTCTGGTTGCCTCCCACCATCATTTCTTGCTGGGCTCCTCCTTTTTCTCCAGTTTATTATCATTGGCTTATTATCCCTTCTTCCTAATCACGTTCTCTGCATCTCTCCTCTTTTCTCAGCCGCCATACCAATATATGAAGTTTACCCTGGGTATTTGTGTCTTCACTTCTTAAAGCTCCATATTCTTATTGAAATGTCAACTGTTGCCGAGATAATTTCCCTGTGATGGCTTGTTAACCTGTTTATCTTAACTAATTTACCTTAATTAATAGAGTAAGAAGTTACTCCAATTGTTAACAAAAAAGTTAAAGTACCATAGTTTTGTCATAGTTCCTTCTGTTCTTTTCAGAATGGTGATTTCTTGCCTTTTCCAGAAGGAGAAAATTGCCATGCTTTCTAAATAAAGTTAATATTCAAATTTGTCACAACCTCTTCATGAATATCATTTTCTCCATTTTAAAATCTCTCCTTTTTTAATCCATCTTTTTTTTCTGACTTTTGTCCCAGATGCTAATATTTTCAGTTTCTACACCTAGGTCAATGGATTCGCCAGACTGCATTCTTCACCTACAGTAACCACTCCTCAGTTTGCAAGGTGCACTGCTGGTCCTCCATGCCAAGCCGTTGTTTTTTTCTACATTAAAACACTGATCATAAGCACTATTGCCATAAGTACACTCTGACTTCATTAGAAAATATACCAGTGGGGTGAAGAGCGAAGCACTATGGTCTCCTGTACCTGCTTGAGGAATCCTGTTAGGGTTGTACACAGCTTGGGATCTCAAGTGGGTGGGGCTAACCTGTAAGAGAGATCAAAGGACTGAAACCCAGGGCTTTGACTGCTGCCTCTGTCTTCATGGAAATCTGTCCTGGGCAATTGATGCTGTCCCTTACACAGTCATGGTCAAGCAAATTAGATTCAATAGTACAGCATCTGTGTCTATAATCCTCTCTTTGGCTCTTGATTACATGACTGTACCCTTATTGGCTGAAAAGTTGTATATAAGTTTTGTAGTAAACAATAAAAGTTAGCTCTGATGCTGGTCTCCAGTGTCTGAGATCTCTGTGGACCCTGTCTCTGTTTTCACTCGTTTCTTAGTCGTGGTTCTGACACAGACCAAACTCACTTTAATACTATTACTGCTAGGCTAACATTGATTTGTTATGAGGCAAATATTTTAGACTTTTATAACTTATTTTAACCCACTGATCTCTTTCTGACTGCACAGCATCCGAATTTGCCTTGTTTCATGAAACAATTCAGAATCACATTAGTAATTTTCTCATATTATTCTTCTTGTCCATTTCATTTATGTTGTATTGTTTGGCTTACCAGGGAGCTTTCTGATCTGCTTCTGTCTTCCCCTTCCTCCATTTTTAAATCTCTTTTTCATTCTTTCCTTTCCTCTGTTGTCTAGTCTTTGATTCTTCATTCTATATGTTATTCCAATTGTAGGAACTTTTAGCTCATCTTTCAGAATGTTTCAATGGCTGTACCATTAGAGCACATACTCTAAGTGAATTACACACAGAGAATCTTAGAGCAAGGTGCTGGAAGGTGAAGTTTCTCTTTGTTTCATTTCAGGCTTGTACATGGCCTCCATCTTGATGAGTGTTTATGTATCGTTCTCTTTGGTTATATTCAGAGAAAGAAAGCTCTATTGCCTCTTCTTACAAGGACATGGCTCCTAAGAGACCAGGCCTAAATCTTTATGTTTTCATTTAATGTTAATTACTTCCTTTCTACCAATTTCTTTCAATAAGGTCACACTGGGGCTTAGGGATGCAGCAATTGGATTTTAGTGGGACACAAATAGTTTGTTCGTAATAGTTTTCACCACTACCTACACAGAACCCATCTTTGAAATGGCCCAAGTAGAATTTGTTCCCATATCACTTTAAGTAATATATTCCACTTTTATGAATTTTATACATACATAGTTTTTAAATATCATACCTTGACTATAAAGAAAGAAGAGATTTCTATCTTACAGTTAATTTTCTATTTTATATCATACTTATCATAGAACCTTTGAGATTCAAGGCTCTCTTTGAGAAGCAATGGAGAAAAGAGATTCAATTTTAGTGTATCCAGGCTTTGTGTTGAGTTATACCTTTAACTTCAGTTGTATTGAAGCTGATTCCCTGAATGTGACATTCATTCATTCTTCAAAAAAGGAATTCAACTGAGCTTTAAGATCATTTGCTCCTATATGATTTGCAAATGTCACTTTCAATAAGTGTATAAAATTTTTGAGTTGAAATAAAAAAAAACATGTTCATTACATTAAATTTCTTTATGTCAAAAGGTTACTAGAACAAAACTATTGTTAAAATTGGAAGGTTATCATAAGTTGGACATGGTAACTATTTTCAAAGATACCTTTCCAGGGACCTGGGTAACCCCCTCGTAATATTTAAAGCCCCAAAGTTAGTGTCTTTCTTTACTATCACCTTGGTTTTGGCCTGACTTAGATACATGTGTTCATATATAAGTGTGAATGTATATATTTTACAAATTTCATTTGCAATTACAGATTAGACAGTTTGGGGGTTGCTGTTTGTGATTATTCTTACTAGTTCATCAACTCCATAGTCGTCAGAAAGGCATTTTTGCATGAAATTTAATTTTGCAATAAAGATGGAAAAATTATCTTGTCTCATAAATGTGGAAAACTCTCCCACATTTCTACCCCTGTGTTTTGTCAGAACAGAATAATCTTTTGAATTATCTGTATAAAACATTTTGCATTGTTCTGGCAATGATCTGGCTCCATCCCTTGATAGGAAATTGGGCATGTGTGGCTAGGCATCCAGAGGAATATGTTTACCAATGAATTATCTTCCAAGGTTTTGACACCACCATCAGTTATGCCAGATGCAAATCATTTACTCTCTGTCAGTTCAAATACACAGTCTTGTTTGCATGGCTTAAATCTATGTTGGCACCAAAATACAGCAAGCAATATTGCTCAACTTTTGAGTTGAAAGCATAGACAAATGTATACAGTGCCAAAACAAGAAAATAACACAGCATAGACTGAATTTTGCTAAGTGTTAGTTAATGTTAGCATAGCATAAAATTGTCAATGGAATAGTGACATTTCCTACTAGGAAAAGAAATATTCATCCATCGTGGTAGGCCTAATTTTTTGATGTGAAGGTCTTAGGACAACTGTCATGTTCCATACAGCTTGTAAGCCTGTTAGTACTTAAGATAAAAAAAAAAAAAAAAAGATCCTAGGAAATGCCTCAGAGAAATACCCAATTCAGTTACAGAATTTAGAAATTTAAAAATTACTTCAGTGCTGCAATATTTCTGAATATTGTGTCATATATATAACCATGAACTGATAGGACTAAGGGCCTCAGGAAAAAAAAACCAGAATGAATGACGTATTTTTACACGATGCTTAGGAATCAAAGTAATTCATGGTATGAAAACTCTGTTTGTAAAGTCAAGTATTGGCTTCTGGTATGAAGAAAGCTGACATGAACAGAAATGCCCAATAGTTTTTTAAATACTTAATAGATACAGTTTATAGTTTTGAAAATAAGGGCAGAAATTAGTAATACCTTCTTAGCTACAGAAAAGGCAAATATTAAAAAGCACTGAATTCGATGAATAAGACTTGGAGGCTTATGGAAAGACTCAGAAGGCAAAATGCTTGCTGGACAAGCATGTGGACCTAAGGTTAAATCTCCAACACCAATAGCCAGAGATGCACATGTATAATCCCAGTACTGGGGGATCATAGGCAAGAGCATCCCTTCAGGTGCTGGCTGGCCAAGCTAGCTAGTCGATGAGCTTCAGGCCAAATAAGAGGCTCTTTTTTCAGAAAAGTAAGTAAGTAAGTAAGTAAGTAAGTAAGTAAGTAAGTAAGTAGTAGGTAACGTGAAGACGTGACTGAGGATGACACTTGATATGTACCTCTGACTTCCATACATGTATGCATTTGCATGCACTTGCATCCACACATATATGAAAACATACAACACCCCCAATCCAAGATGTGAATATTAATTCCACTACCTGATTTCAGTTCCGCAGTTTTCTGATCTATAATATAGAAATGACTCCTACTAATTTCTAAAGATAATCTATTGATTTAATATATGTGACTCGTGTATATGCGTGACTGTTTATGACAGCTGGAAGTTCTTGTCATAAACAAAAGTAAGATCACAAGCTTCTTAAGTAATTACGTTAAGTGATCAGCTGAATGTAAAGGCGTAGAGCCAAACAAAGAGCAAACCACAGAGCTGGACTCTCCACAAATGGAACAAAGCCTACTTTGTTAAAAGTTTCCCATGCTGCCTTGTCTTTACATGTCCTCCGAGTCACATCTAACTTGGCTTATCTCATCATCCTTTACATTCACTTTCCCACTGAAGCAGAACATTAAGGTAATACCTAGATGCAGCAACAGGAAAACACGTGCTAGGAAACTATGTTACTTGAATATTTCCACATGGTTGGTTATAGAATGGTTAAATCTATAATTGACTGTGCAATTACTTCAAAATCTATATATTTACGACTATAGAGGATTATCCTTTGTTTCAGCCAATATAGTACTTTTTACAAGACTTTATACTTTAAAATAATGATTCTTAGTCAGACATGATTTTACCTTTCAAGGGACATGTGACATCTTCAAAGGTATTTATCATCTTGCTGGTGGTAAGATATAACCAACATTTAGTTAATCCAGACTAAAGGTTATGTCAGATATTTTTGCAAAGCACACAGTGGATCTTACACAAGCATCAGTAATGCTTTTCTAGGGATGTTCAGATCTGTTGGGTTTATAACTTCTGGAAGCGAATTTTCTCATCTTAGATCTAGTAGAAGGTTAATGTAAAGCACCTCTAATAAATCTGAATGTGTTTTGAGCATCTCATTACTTGACATACATCATAAGGAAATCTCACACTCATTATTATTTTGTAAAGACAATGAGATTTTACCATGAAATGTTAAAGTATTCTATGTTGAATCAAGGGATATAGTTATAATATATTAATTACAATGGGAAAGGAGTTTAATATATTTGTTGCTAATGTTTCTGCAACCAATAGAAAAAATCCTTTTTAGATATCTAAAATATATTTAATTTGCTAATACATAGTTCCATTTGAACCTTCCGAGCAAACATTGTCTAAATTGAAGTTTGGATATCAGCAGAAGCATGAGTGCATCCTGATATCCATCAATGCTTAATTTGTCAGCTGAGAGAACCAGGAGTGAAGGAACCTGAAGAGCTTTGCCAAAATTATATAAATCACTGTGTAAAGCCAGGGTTCTATTTCTAGTCCTGTTAGCCAATGGCCAATATTTTCATGGAATACAATCAGTCACCAGAAATACTTTTATGTTTATTGTAAAATGTTTTTCAAAGAACTGTTTCCCCAGTTTATAACTTAAACTTCCCCCTTTGAATGCTTTTACTAATAGTCTTTCTTTTTTCTTTTAATTTTAGTAGGCCATCAGTTGAGCCAACAGCATGAAACCTTTACTTTGAAACTTGGCCCAAAAGCCATTCTGGGAGCTCTAAGGCCAAGCCAGACTCCCTCAGTCTTAGAGATATGGATAAGCTCGATTAAACTGACTAAGGTGGGGTGATCTTCTATTTGGTCAGAGTGTGAAGTGGCTTGAGCTGAGATTCCTTCTTTTACATTTCCAAGAAAACATTTCTGGAAAATTTGTGGAAAGGCTCTTCTCAGTTATAGTGCTTTAACACCCAGAGACTTTAGTAATCTACAAAACAAGTGGAATATAAGATACAGATCTTAAACTCAGTTTATAAAGGCCTGTGCTTTCAGGAATGAAACCCACAGCGACAGTGATGTATGGTTTTCTTTATGAGTCCTGAAAACTGATGGATATGTGATCTTATAAATGCTTAGACAAACTAATGCACATAATTATATTTTCCATTTGAAGTCTCTTGCTAGGCATTCTAATACAATATCATTAGTTGAAATGGCCACGATGATAGAGCTTGGGCGGTTTGTCACGGTAATTACAGGGTGATTATTTTTGACTGGAATAAAGATTTCAGTTTTAGTATGGTGGCAAGCATCATCAGAAATTACAAACTGTCTTAGAAAATAATAATAAAAACTTTAGGATTTTAATGCATTTTTGGAGCGTTATTCTGGAATAATTTCTCATTAAGGAAAAGGTTTGTAAGTTGGTTAAATAAATTACTTTTAAAGCGATTAAAATATAGCTTTGCCAAAACGTTCCCACTTATCTCATTAATGGTTCCTATGTATAAAAATGTCAACATTAGATAAAATTTGCATGTGGTAAATAAGGCTTATGTCATAATTAACAACCTTTAAAGATTTTTTTCCTACAGACACAAAAGTATGACATTTATCTTCACTATTTTCAGAGTGCTTGATTAGAGTAGACAGCGTCCTAACATCTGTATTGAAAACTATATTAATCAATTGATTAATCATGCAACATTAATCAAAAGCCTTCCTAAGTGTTTTAGTATTTGAGCAGCTCTTAGTATTTTCTATCTGATCCCTTTTAAGGTGTCCATTAAAAAGATTAAATTTGGGTGGTAAATATTGAGAGGTTGCGGAACTTGTGGCTTCTCACTGGAAGGTCACAGCCACCACTCATTAGTGCTACTTTTAATGGGATCAGAAGCAAAAGTTTTGAATATGTGACTGAATCAATTAATCAGCCCCGCAGTTGACTCATTCCAGTAAAGCCGTTTAGTATTTGCCGATTCGGCACGAGGGCCATCTGGATGATTTGTCCTTAGAGATTTGCCTTTAACTAAAGACTATTTTTTACTTAGATTTTTAAATTGAATGTCTGATAAACTGATGCAGCCATTGCTATTCAGTCTGTTTGGTTTGCAGAAAATAGTTAAAAAGTCAGCCTTTATTATTAAAAATGAATTGAAATGATCTAAGTTGCACCACACAATTACTATAAAACTTCCTATTACCGTTGTGGATGTTCCAAAATCAAATGAATTACTTCACCCCTTAGTGAAATTCAACTGGACTTTGAATCTTACTTACCAACCATAAATTTCAGCATTGGTGGCTTACAACTGGTTACTTCATTTTTCAAACTCCTTTATAGGTGAGATTAATTGGGAAAATTCCATCAGCCAATGTAGACAGTGTCAGTATTAAGAAGAAATAAATATATTCAGGGCAGTTCTGAGAGGCACATTGTAATAAACATTCGTTGAGAATGGACATAATTATCTGTCCTTTCAGAAGGGAGTACTTGACTCTCTTTGTATCCTCTATTTCTATTCAAAAATGAGGCACTTTCTTTCTATCCACTTATTCTGGCTGTTTTGCAACATGACAAATGATTGGCTCTGCAAACTGGTTTGATCCTACAGCTTTCTATTATTGATAGAGAGCAATTAAAATTTTTGTCTTTTTATTGTGCAAACGATATGTCATTCAGTAAAATCAAGCTTTATCATGGTTCTGAATATAGTTTCGCCAGTCTTTCCAGTCGGGTCTAAAACTATAGACATTTTAAAATGTGGTATGGCCCATATGTTTATCCCTGTTGTCATTTAAGGAAAAATTCTCCAGACGAGAGAGTTTCCAGAGTTTGTAAAAGTACTTTATGATTAGTGTGGTGGCGAGTTTTTTTAAGTTTTTTTTTTTCCAGCAAAATGATTAGGTGGCAGTTTTAAAATTTGCATAGATATTCTAAGGCTTCAGCCACAGAAATACAGAGTTAGGAGACTTCATTTAAACACATGCCAAAAGGCTTCGCTTTATACACAATTCTTTTCTTTTTCTCTTTTCCTTTTTTTCTTTTTGTTTCCAGTTACTCATAAGGCAAAAAGGTATCTTAGTACCTGAAGCCTAGTGATGCTCACCTAGAAAGAGATACTGGCCATCAGTTCTATATCCTTCGTCTGGTTGAAGGTGTCTCCAGGAAAAAAGAAAAAGAAAGAAAAAGAAATTCTAACTCTGTACATATGGCCACAGAGAAGCTACTTTACAGCGATTTTTTTCAATCACATTCATTTTATAGAAATAACTTTAAGGTAGGTTTTTACATAGCATTTAGTACTACAGAAATAAAATTTAGATAATTCATTTTACTTCCCAAAGTTGATTACCCAAGCGTATTACTTTCTTACCCTTCCCAATTCTGTGCCAGCAGCAGAATCGTGCTTTAAAGAGAGTTAAGAATAAATCCAATTGTGATAACATATTATACAAAATTGGTTTCTGTTAGCATGTATGATCTACATTATAATTCTGGGTATGTGTTTCAGTATGAAATATCTGAATAATATTCTTAGTTGATTAATACTCAGTGCCATTCAGGTACCCAACAAATGCTATAAACCTTTATTTCAGTTCTTTGTTGTCAAATAATTACATGAAAAAGAAACATGTCTGAAAACAATCAGAAATAGCTTTGGTTATGTCTTTGTGTTTATGTTATTTCATATTTGAGTTATATTTTCATTTTGCTATTGACGTGAAGCTTGGTTGCCTTCAGCAGGGAAGAAAATGCAATCTGCATAATTCCCATTAGTTCTTCATTGGGCAAATGCGTTTTGATATTCTATAGTAGGTTGCTTTGTAGCTAATCATTTTTGTACTTAGCAGCAGGTGTTGCTACTATATAAAAATATTACACATTTTAAGAATGATTGGTATAATTTATTTCTGAAATAGAAAAGCTTCGATATTTATCAATCCATTAGTTTAGCCATTGCAAATCTTGCAAAGTAATTAATTTCTAATAAGATCATTGTTTTACTACCTGGATTACTATGCAGAAAGCATTGCAGAGACCTGTTCACTTTTTGGTCTTGCTGTTGTGCTATATTAGATCTTCAGGGCATAATAAACTCGGATGGGATCTTATTTACTGTATTTTTGTCTTTTGGGAAGATTTTTCAGAAACAACTTAGTTTCAGATGAAATGGAAAATGGAGTTATTTTGTTTTACTGGATTTAGCTAATTTTAAATTTTAAGCATTTTTATTTGGATGTTCATTTAAAATTTGACTTTTGTAGATGCTAAACTTGAAATTCAAACTTGCACATGTAAACTGGATCTATCAGTATGCAAATAATTTCTCAGTACTTGGGAGGCTGAGGCAGGAGAATTGCTTGATTCCACTAGTTTAAATTCAATTTGGTGAAGAAAGCATGAATGACTTTTTTGTTCTCCTTCCAGAAGAATTTTGCTGAAGCACATCTGTTTCCTCAATTTGCAAAACAAAGACTATTACCTAGTCAGCTGCCTAATAACAGATTCGATTCGTGGCCAGCCTGAAGGAGATAGAAGAGTTAAGAGCATTTTATAAACATCTGTTTCCAATGGCATGTATATCATTTTTTCCCTTCTGCTACTAGTCAAATTCCTACTTTATGTCACGTTTAGAAACAATATATATATATATATATATATATATATATATATAATTTTGAGACAGAGTCTGGATGGTCTTATTCACAAGGATCAACATATTTTGTGAGCCCAGCCAGAACATTAAAGTTGTAGTAGTTCACACCTAGGTTTTCACTTATCTCTGCTCTCCTTAATGTCTGTGTAGACTAAAGCAAATGTACTTACCTGTCCTTCATACAATTTTAGTTACTGTACAAGCATGCTGAACGGATTGGATGACGTAATGTGAAAGAAAACTGAGAAAATGCAGCAACATTTTCATAATTTGAGTCTAAAAATAGCATAATAATACTATACACACAAAAAGATATAGAAACACACACAGAGATGCATAGATACACAGACATGCAGACACACAGATACACAAACATACACACAAGCACAGGCACATGCACACTCACACACTTTTTTGTAGTTATAGAGAGTGAGGCAAAGGCCTTCCACATGCTAAGAAAGTACTTTACCACTGAGCTTAATGGTATTTTTATTGAATTAAATTCTTGTGATAGAAGCTTGAGCCAGCAATAAGAGGAAAATACTCAGCACAGACTTGCTCAAAAGATTCATAAAATACAATTCCAATTTGCTAGCAGTACTGATGTCTTTTCTAATAATAGAAACCTTGATAGAAAAGTAGAAACACGAAGGAAAATTCATCTTGACTGATGCAGAAAATATGCATATTTTTCCTTGTAACTTTCAGTAAGTGCATTTGTCTGCTGGGCTGTTAGTTTATAACTAGGACAATTCTAACCATATGGTCCTCCCTATAGTGAAGTTAACTTGTTTTAAAGATCCGGCTTATATTCAAATGCATATAGACATGGAGAGTGGTTGGTTGGGAGGTAATTCTGATCAAATGTGGTCCTGCCATTAGATCCTGACTTCAAGTCAGACAATGCACAGCATGATAATTCCTTTGTGCTCATATTCATAATCCATTTATGTTGTTCACTACAAATGTTCACAGAATTTATCATTATCATACCTGAGTCCACTAATATAATTAGGCCAAATGCGTGGAATTTTTTTTTTCAGCTCTAGATTTTAATAATCATCTTCAGTATCAAATATTAAAATGATAAAAAAGCATTAGTTCATATTACAGATTCATTTTCTCTCACACTCTTTTATTCTTTACTTAGACATTTAAACCTCCCCCATGTTCTCAAAGCTCCCAGAACTGCAAAGGACTCACCATACCTTTTATGTAGTTACTTCCATTTGGAGGTATGTGGAAGTGACATTTTAATGTTTTACTGGAAATGGCCTAATTTTTTTTCAGCTCCAAAAAAGAGGAGGAAATTATGAAAGGTTTACTTGATTCACTTTGAAACTACTTCAAATTTATTCCATTATAAAAACTGGAGTACCTACTAGCACCATGCTAGCCAGCAGGGATGAAACTAGTAGGTGGGAACAGCTCGATTTCTCGATGTTTGATGACATAAATAAATTGTGTCTCTAGCAATATGGCCTTGCCATCAGGCTATGGAAAGTAACCAGTAGTCTTCATAATTGACTGTGCTGTTTGGTGACAGTCAGGCAGGTGCCCATGTGATTCTTTTGGCTAATGGCTAGTTTTCTTTTCTTCTTTCTTTCTTTCTTTCTTTCTTTCTTTCTTTCTTTCTTTCTTTCTTTCTTTCTTTCTTTCTTAGTATCTTCTAAGTTTGTATATTTTGATTTTTTTTGTTTGGGTTTTGAGACAGAGAAAAAACTTAAAGCTGGGTGCAAAGAGAGGATCATGGAGAAATTGGGAAAGCAGAAAGCAAATCATCGCCACATAGTATAATAAAAAATATTTAAATAAAAGAATAAAATATTGAACTATTTTGTACAGTGGGAAGAACAACTGGCCAATAATGAAAAAAAAACAAAAAAACAAAAAAAACAAAAAACCATGAACGTTCCTGCCAAGTCAACAGGAGCCTGGCAACCTCACTAAAAATAACAAGCTCTATGTAGTTTACCACCAGTCAGAAGTAAAGCCTCAATAGTCAATTAGTCAATTGACTTAAATGTGCTTCTTTCATTTCGGAGTGTAGAAAGATAAAATTCTCAATTAGTTGCTATGTAATTAGGTTGTAATAATTAATTAATTAATTAATTGGCTTTTATCTATGATAACTTAGACGTGTTTCAAAGAGCACAGGTCTAGAGCATAGGCATACTGACCTGTTTCTAACATGCTGCTCACTGGGGTTGTAAACTCCCAGCATATCTCAGAGGGTTTAACATCCTGCCTGTCACGCATCTGCACTCAACTGGGGGCAATGATAGCTCATAATTTTTGTACACTTTTAGCCTAAAATTAGAAGCAGTTGTTCTATAAAGATTTTTTTCCTTGCTTTAGAGGGTACACTCTGTGTTGTATAAAAGTTGTAATGTTTTAAATGAATAATTCTTATAATGTAAGGGAATCATGAACAAAGCCTATTTTCTTCTTTATCTTATTACATCGATTGCATATCTGAGTGTTTCTGTGTGTTTGTCTTTGTGGGGTTATGTCTCTATGTGTCTATGTTTGTGTTTTTGTGTGTACATGCACACACAAACACACTCACACACATACATTTTAGCCTGTTTGCAATATGCACACACGTTGAGCTCAGAGAATAAAATGCATGAGCCAATACTCCCCACACACCATTGGCTCTTGGGGACTGGTTGCAGCCCCTTCTCTCTTCTCTATCCTCTCACCAGGCCAAGTTTATCTTTCCAGTGATGAAAAGGATGATTACATTCTTTTGGTTGTGTATTTCCACACATAAGAAAGTTCTTTGATGATTCTAAACAATTTTAATATTTAGAAGTGATATCTGAACATTGCAAACTAAAAGAAGTTCATCTGGTTGCACACACACGTTCTGATTGTGAATTTCAAACCCTTAACCCACTTACTCATTACATTCTATCACAAAGCCTTCAACAATGTGAAAATACATACATGTGCACAACTGTTTGCCAAGAAAACTCATTTTTGTTGCAGTCTTCACTGATTGAAATTTAATTTTACTCTTCCTTTTCTTCAAAATTTTACTTTTCTTTAAATATACTAAAAATGTAATTTCTGTAATTAAAGTCATCTATTTTATCTTAAATTATAAAGAAGTAATCAAATGATTCATGGGAGGAGCCCTCCCCACTCTAGAGTGTGCACCACAGCCTGTCCCTCCAGGTGCCTCTCCTTGAACTCCTATTAACCCTCTTAATACATTCTAACTTTGGTTCAAGAATTCTCTTCAGTTCTATGCTATGTTAAGAAAAAAATCATCTTGAAACACAAACAGCTGTGTTATCAGGATTTTTAATACATACAAATTTTCTTCATGTTTTGTGTTAGCACTAATTGAAAATTAAGCTCTATTGGCCATACATTTGCATAATATTTTCTTCTTTCATATGAATCCATTTCAATAAACACTGGTGTAAATTACAAATAGAGTAAAATTATTAAAGTGCAGTTGAAACATATGAAGATAATCAGAATCAAACCTTAATTTATTTGAGATATTCTTTTACTAATACATTGCTTTGTTTTGTTCAAAGCTTATGAAATAAAGTTTGCAAAGGAACTGTGTGATTTAAACTCCACTCATCCATCTACCTGCACCAGTGTCGGCTGGATTGTTATCTATTCTCATGCTCGACTCATTCTACTAAACCCTTGAACGTTTGTTAATTATTGCCAACCAAAATTTTAATTTGCTCCAAAATTGCATAGTGAACATGGTGATTGCAATTAAGTTTATATTAGGAATTGGCACTAGGGGGAGCTAAGGAATTGTATCATTTGTGTGTTTAGGGAAACTGAACATTCATTTAAAAACTTATATTTTTCTCAGAACCTGCTGATTTTACAAATATGGCAGCCATGCCTCAGCAAATTATAAGCAATAATGAATTAGTTAATTTTCTTTAGTGAAAACTGCTATGGCAAGATTATTAAATTACTGTATTTCTACTTATTGAAAGTAGCTACCAGTCAGTAAATTAGGATTTCTAGGACTCTTTAGGGAAAGGGATTATTACTATTATCCATGTTCATCATCGTTTTGGCCCTAACAAAATTAAAAATGCTCAGAGTACCTGTTAAAATACAATTTTTTGTTCCTAAATTTATACTTTGATTAGGAGATGCCCTTATTGAATAGCATCTCTGTGTAAATAGGAAAGTGATTTTACTCTCCTGGAATATTCTAGGAATTTAGTTACTTTGATTACTTTGAAAGAATGATTCAATTCAATAATATTCTTTCTTAGCTGGCTTACCATGATTTGAGTAAAGTTAAGTTATTTCCTATGCTCATACTTATTTCTAACATGAAGAAAAGGTAAATATTGCAACATGTTTAAAGTACTCAATTAAATAGTTAAATACACTATATAGCTTCTTGCATTTTCTATACTTAGGCCCACAAAAGGCCCCATCTGAAAAGGGCTTGCATACAGTCAACATTTCAAGAAATGGGAGCAATATCGTTGCCAGTACCTCATTCTCGGAAGGCAGGAGCAAAGGGAGGGATCACAAGCCAACACTTTGTAAGAGGGCGTGAGCCCATCCCAATAACAAGTCAAGTCAGGAAGGAGAATATAATTGCTTTGTTAAAATAAATGAGATTTCTTTTGATTCTCCTCTACTTTGAAAATAAAATGGCAAAAACGTATTAAAATGAACATATTTTTATGGTGAAATTGTCTCAGGTTACTTTCTTTGCATCAAGGTAACAATAAAAGGAGTTAGGTTTTTTCCCTACTTTTTGCATATACACAAAACTTATGTTGGTACCTGGATACATTCAGATTTTGTGTGTGTGTGTGTGTGTGTGTGTGTGTGTGTGTGTGCGCGCGCGTGCACGTGCACATGCATGTGCGTATTCATGTGTGTGTGTGTGCATTCACATATGCATTCGTGCATGTGGGAGAGTGTACATGTGTGTGTAGGTCAGAAGTCAACATTGAGAGTCTTCTATATTTGCTACCACATTAATTTTTGACTGACACTCTCTCACTGAATTTGAAACTCATTTATTTGACTAGGCTGGTAGGTCTGTGGAGTTCGGAATCTGCCTGCTCCTGATACCCAGTTCTGGTATTATAAACATAATCATACTATACAGTGATTATGTGATTATGAAATAAAAATCTAGGTTTTCATGCTTGTGCCATAGCACTTTACTGACTGAGTCATCTCCCTACTCACAGGCTTATTTTGAATACAGTGGTATATTAATATCAAAGGGTTATTTAGATATTAAATTACTCAGTATACTGTAAGTGATATCCTACAATAATTTTGACAGCTTTTTTCTTTTATGAAAATTTAACATTCTTTACATTGCATATTTTTATTTTTAAGTTACTTATTAATTTTGTACATTTGCATACAAACATATATATATGTGTACATTTGTGAATGTGGAGGTGAAAGGACTGCATCAATGGTCTCTCCAGCTTTTAAAACTAATTTTTCAAAAATTGTATGCTTTCACACAATACATATATTGACCATATCCACCCAATACTGTCTGTCTCCTTCCAATGCTCCCTGGTGTTCTCCTCTTAATCTCTTTCCCAAGTCTATGTTCTTGATTGTTTTAATTGATAACCTCACATCTAAATAATGCTGTCCATGTGTACTTGAGTGTGTGGCCCTAAACAACCTACCAGTAGCTACATCCGTAATGAGAATGAAACTCCCTCTGTTTGTAGCTATCAGCTTCAAATGATTCTTCTGATAAACTTTTCACCTTAAAGCTCCTGCTCCTATCCATAATGGCACTTTTAATAGAATACATGTTATCTATTTGAAAAAATGTCATTTTCATCAAAATGCCCTTTAAATTAGTATATGATATTTCAATGATAAAAATAAAAAGATTAACATACTGAATGAGATATCTCTAAAGTAGTGCTTACCAAGCATTGGCATTCATCTAAGGATTGAAAAAAAAAAATACAGTTTCTAGTTCAGAAGATGCCCCCAGGTGAGAGTAAGGTTTTCTGCAGATCCTGTTTTGAATATACCAATAGTTTTTCCTTTCTTTGATCTTGATATGTATTATCTGGTTTGAAATAAAAATGGAAAGCTTCTAGGGACAGAAAAAATAAAAAGGGTCAGACTTAATCTGGACATCTGAGATGCAAATTGTAGCTGGAGGGCTGTGTTGATGCCCAACATTATCTCAGGAAATAATTCTGCAGACATGAGGCCATTCATATCCACTTACCTTGCCCGCTTTTAAACCTCCTTTCTTTCACTGAAGGCAAGAGATACCATTATGTTTAGCACTTAATCTTTTCAATAGTTTTAAAAATTTTCAATATCTTAGTCGTTTGTAAAAAAGTATTTAGAAAATTAAGGAATCTATATCTTATCACAAATAGGATTGTTTTAATGTTAGATTCATTGAGATTTAGATTTCAGCTCTACTGCACACTGCATTCATATTCTTAATAAATTTCTATAATATTTGAGCATCGTCTTTTCTATCAGTTTAAAAGAGGAGAAATCATAATGGACACATAAATTTGCTCCTTTGCTTGAATACCTTGAATTCCTTGTTTGTTTTCCTTTGGTTACTGAACACCTAGAATATATACCATATATACGTATATTGATTATCAGGACATTCGATACAACGTGCTTTGGTGAGTAAAGATTATCAATTCCAATGAATTACTGGCAATATAGAATATTTTTTAATAATAGTTAGATATGATTGGAATAAGTAGTTTTTGATACATAGGGTATAAAAGAAAGCTGAAGAAAGTTTTGGTGAAATGATAAAAGGCTTCAGAGCTATGTAAAGTTTTTGGAATGTATTTTTTTATTGTATTTAATCTTTCTTTTAGAGTCCAGATTTTATCCCCCTCCTGGTCCATCCTCTGACTGTTCCACATCCCATACCTCTTCCCCACATCTCCACGAGGATGTTCCCACCCCCATAACTCCCCTACCCCACCAGACCTTCCCTTATCTTAGGGCCTCTAGTCTTTTGAGGGCTAGATGCATCTTTTCTGACTGAAACCAGATCTGACAGTCTTCTGCTGTATATGTGTCGGGTGCCTCATATCAGCTGGTGTATGCTGCCTGGTTGGTGTCTCAGTGTCTGAGAGATCGTGGGTGTTCAGGTTAATTGAGACTGCTGGTGGTCCTACAGGGATGTCCTCCTCCTCAGCTTCTTCCAACTTTTTCCTAACTCAAACACAGGGGTCAGCAGCTTCTGTCTGTCTGCCTCTAACTCTTTCGGCTGCCTGTTGGGTCTTTTGGAGGGCAGTCATGACAGGTCACTTTTTGTGACCATACCATAGCCTCAGTACTCATGTTAGGCCTTGGTTCCTCCTCTTGAGCTGGACAATTTAGGCCTGTCACTGGTCCTCTTTTCCCTCAGGCTTTTCTCCACTTTTGTCCTTGCATTTCTTTCAGACAAGAACAATTATGGGTCAGTTTTTGACTGTGGGATGGCAACCCCATCCTTCCATTTGATGCCCTGTCTTTCTGCTGGAGGCGGACGCTACAAATTCCCTCTGAGCACTGTAGAGCATTTCATCTAAGGTCCCCCTCTTTGAGTTGAGACTTTCCCATCTCCTAGGTTTCTGGTACATTCTGGAGGGTCCCCCCACCTCCTACCTCCAGAAGTTGCCTGTTAATATTTCTTCTGCTGGCCCTCAGGGCTTCAGTCATGTTAGAAATTATTCATTAGGAAGTGATGAACACATAGAATATTATGAACTAAGGTACAACATAACAAAATAGCCTTTTAAAAATTTTTAACTCAAGTTTTATTTGGAGAAGGATCAATAGCAACAGTTTTTTCTGTGGTCAATATTTGGAGATTTTTAAATTCATTATCAAATTTCATAGAAACAGAAAAAGCCAAATTAGACAATAACTTTGAATTCAAACTTCTGAGAATTAGTGACTATTTAAACCTATGGTATGAGTTAAGATGATTTGATCTAACTCAATAGTAATGTCTATTGAGTATTTAGAAAAAAAATTATTTCAAAAAGAAAGTTAATAGGCAGTGATGCCAACTTTTCTGTACTTCTTTTGCTGGCACAGATGGCTGCTGAGATAGATATAGGCATTTCTTACTATGGTAGACTATCTGTTACTTGTGGGTTTTTTTGCTAAAATAAGAGAACTTCTAAGAAATTTCATAGGCACTTTCTTATGTTTAGCCTACCATGATATTCTAAGTGTGTTCAAAAAACAACCAACAACATGGGAGAGATCTCAAAGATGGCTGAACTTCTCCTCCTGGTATAATATATTCCAGAGATCTGTCCCTCAGCATAAGACAGTTCTACTAGTGTCCTGTCAGTAAGACCTAGGCTGTGTCTGAATGTGTGGTAGAAGAGAACGATATGTGTATAGTATATTAAGGCCATTGACAATGTCCGATTTGGGTGGAGAGAATTTGTAATTACAACAATAACAATATGTTCTTGTTAAATATTTATTTAATGTCTCTTCCTGGAATGCATGTTAATGTGCTATTTGTAACCATTTGCATCTAGATATATATTTTTTTCTTCCATATTTTACCTTAGAATTATGAACAGCATCAGGCACACTGGAAGTTTTCAAGGAAAATGACTTCAACATTTTCCACTGAAGATTGTATGGCTTTTATGTAAACACTCAACAGACTTTTCTGATTTTTTGTTTGTTTTTTTCTTTGTTTGTTTTAAACTTATGCCCCCCATCAAACCAACCAATGATTTGTCTCAGATCTAGCTCCTTTTTGTCTTTTCGTTTTTCTGTTCTTATGTTTTTCTCTGAAACAATGCCTGATTATCTTATCTCAATTAATTCCCTGCCACAAACGATTTGATATTTACTTTAGTAAATTTCCTTGCACATTTCCTTAAAGGCATTTACTGTAACAGTTAGTAAATAGATGCAGTATAGTCAGGCATACAAATCCCATCTCTATTTTCATAACAGATGCACCTGGAGAACTCAGTGAGGTACATTGTAAAAAAGGTTCTTTTCTATAAATCATGGTTCAGGAAACAGATGAGTTGTGGTAAATCTCCAACCCAAATAAGCCCATGCAAAGAAAACACAACCCAGTTAATATGAATACAAGCTGCATGCCTAGATTGGGCAGATCTACCACTACACTACTGTATTCCCCAGCTATGAGATTCCTTATAACTTAAGGTTTCTCAAGGCCACTTGCTTCCACCTCCTCCTCTTTTGTCATCCTCCCTTCTCCCCCAAACTCAACCTTCCTTCCACTGCCCATTCACCTGCTCTAACCTTTATTTTACAAGTTTAAGGTGTGGAGAAGGTTCACAAGAAGTCACCTTAGGGATTCACTCCTTATCTGCAGCTCCTCCTGGAAAAGTGGAATTAGCATCAAAATACAAACAGCACCAGGGCCATCCACAACACAAATGTGTATAAAGTTCTGTGTATTAAGTTCTGTTTCTAGTTTAGGAAACATAGAAAGTGATCTTAATTAAACTACATGCTTGAAATGTGCCATTTTTATGAAACATAAATCCATATTTTCATAAAAAATGAGAAATGTGAGCATTTAAAACTGGGGCACACCAGGGCCTGACATTGTTACACTGATGCTGTAATGTGCTTGCAGACAGGAGCCTAGCATGGCTGCCCTCAGGGAGGCTTAACCAGCAGCTGAAACAATCAGATGCAGATACTAACACCCAATCAGTGAATAGAAGCCAGGGAACACTGTGATTGAGTTGGGGAAAAGTTGAAAGAAACTGAGGAGGTGAGGGTGGGGAATGGGAAGACCAGCAGTCTCAACTTACCTGGACCCAAGAGATCACTCAGACACTGAGCCACCAACCAGAGAGCATGCACAAGCTGATATGAGGTCCCCAACACATATTCAGCAGAAGACTGCCTGGTCTGGACTCAGTAAGAGAAGACGCACCTAAACCTCAAGAGACTTGAGGCCCCAGTCTGGTGGGGTGGGGGTGGAAACATCCTCTAGGAGACAGGGGGAGGAGGAGGTATGGGATGGGGAGCCATTGGGGTCAGGCAAACTGGAAGGGAATTAAGACTGGACTGTAAAAAAGGATTAATGCATTAAAAAAAAATGGGGCCGTAGCATGAAGAAAAAGGAGGAGGAGGAGGAGGAGGAGGAAGAGGAGGAGGAGGAGGAGGAGGAGGAGGAGGAGGAGGAGGAGGAGGAGGAGGAGGAGGAGGAGAAGGAGAAGGAGAAGGAGAAGGAGAAGGAGAAGGAGAAGGAGAAGGAGAAGGAGAAGGAGAAGGAGAAGGAGAAGGAGAAGGAGAAGGAGAAGGAGAAGGAGAAGGAGAAGGAGAAAAAGAAGAAGACAAACAAAAAGAAAACCAACAGATGGTAACAGAATCTATACCAATAGTCAATTAAAAGTCAATGCCATTAGTGGACTAAGAGTCTTTATGCCACTATATTATAAGTACCTAGAGGGCATTCATTTGACTCTATGGGTTACTCATGCTTTTACTTTTGTCTATGTCTTGAGAACTTACTCTTATATTGAATTTTAGATTTCACTGCAAAGGATCAAGGAAACAAAGATACCAGATTAGATAACAATGCAATAGGGATCTCTAGGTGTTAAAGATGAATCAAGGGTTAAAAAGCATGACTGCTCTTCAAATATAAAATGAATATATGACAAAAATTTTGTTTAAAAGTTTTATAATAAAACTTGGAATAAATATATCAACCTAAGAACTTGAAGGTAATATATTATATGCCCTTTTTCCTCAATGATAAAATATAAATTCCAAGGAAAGATTTTTTTGCTTCCTCTGTTTTACAACATGATTGATCTATATACCAAAACACAAAAACAAAACAAACAAAGCAACACAAAAAATACACACTGTTTGGTACATGAGTATTCTATTATAACACTTACTTAGTGAGTAAAATTCCTGAGAAAAACTGCAGGGAAGGAATTAATGAGTGTTATATGATACTAAGTGCTAGTAGGGAAATACATGGAAAATGCTTTTCGAGAATTTTCAATAAGATCTCATCTTCAAATAAAATTTGTTAGAGCTTTTATTCAAAGCAGCACACTACATTTATTTCTTTCGTAGAAAGTAATGAGCAGAGTAAGAAGTTTCCAAAACATGACAATCATTCTAGAAGCTCTGTTCTTTGAACGTGAATCAGATGAGAATCTGAACAGAAGTTTAAAATCCAGTATTTCCTTCTGTATTTATTTGTGAGGAAAATGAGCAGAACAAAACCAAGCATGGACCTTCTTATTTACATGATCCTCTGAATTCAAAAGAATATAGTCATCCTCTGAAGTACTGGAGACATACTAGGAGAAATGGGGTAGTCTATATATTTTCAGAGAGACTATGAATCCAGTAACTGCATTAGATAGAGTTGTTGGAGCTTCTTTGTCTCCCCCCTGCCCGTCTCTCTTCCTCTTCCTCTGCCCCTTCCTCTCCATCTCCCTCTTCCCCTCCTCCTTCCTATCCTCCTCCTCTTCCCCTCCCTTTTCATCTTTCTTTTTCTTCCAACAATTTATCTTCCACCAAGCAGTAGTGATGGTCTTGAAAAGATACAGCCCAATAATTGGGAGGTTTTGATTAAGCAGCTGCTAGCCTTTATCCTAAGTTACTCTCTGACAACTATTGGGTAGAGAGGCCACATGGGTTGCCTCAGTTCTAGGAGCTGTTGATATGAAGTGTAGCAAGATGTCTTCCTTGGCCATGTGCATGCTCATGCTATAAGTTTTCCTTTCCTCAACCCCGTTCTTGCTGTCATCTGAGGGCTATTCTGGATGTTCATATCACTGGAGGCTAGGAGTCTCATTTCTACAATGAGTGCTTATATTGTATTTGGCTTAGACCTATAAAACTACATTATATTGAAAACTTCCAGGCATACACAACAAATAAAGAAATTAGTATAAAATATTAATTAAGCCAAATCACTATCTGTACCTACACACAGTAAAGTTAATCATACATAATTTTCTTGCTGTGAAATGAAGCCCACCACCTGTTTTTCTCATCTTTCTTTTATCTTAAAGTTGAACCAACATTAAGTTATTGTTGATGTTTATTAAACAGTATTTTTAAATCTGTATATTGAAGGCACTATAATAATTTAAATCTTAGAAACTGTGTTTATTCCTTAGCTAATATCATTTTCCTCAGAGACTAGCCACTATAACAGACTCTAACCAATTCATTGAATTAAAGACTTCTTTCCAATCAGAAATATTTTTCTCAATCTAGCCAGATATTTTCATATATTTATTAAATTATTAACATAAATATTCAATGCTTTTCTCAGAGAATCTAAACCAAATTATTTCTTCAATATAAAGATTTTTCCATCCTCACCTCTCTCATCATTATTTGATCATCTCTACAAACATCCATGTCACTTTTACCAAGTCAAAGAGAATACTCTAATTGCATTATCCCTGACATGGAGTTCTTAAGTTTTGATTAGGCTAAACATAATTATATAAGATTGATCATAAATTTGTCTTAATATTTTAAAAATGTTTTAAAATTTTATTTTTTTATCTTATATATATGGGTGCTTTGCCTTTGTGTGTTTGTGTATGTGTGTTTGTGTGTGGGGGGATGGGTATGGGTGAGTGCAGGTGTGTGTGTGCATGTGTTTGTAGTACACGTAGAGGCCAGAAGAAAGCATTGGATATCTTGGAACTGGAATTAATAAATGGTCATTACCTGCCATATGGGACTAGAAATTGAACCCAAGTCCTCTGGTAGAGGGGCCACTGGTCTTAACTGTTGATCCACTTCTCCAGCCTTTTACTATTTCTTTTAGTTTTGCTTTTTGAAGAATTTTGCATTTGTGAAGAGGGCTTTATTTGATGTGAACTAACAAATGCCAATGTTGGTGTTCAAAGTTATGAATAAGCATGTTTTCCTACTAGCAAGTCTTTTCTTTAGTTTTCTTCTTTGTTTCCCCCCCTTTGAAAGTCATAAAATAATTAAAACTTCTCCCCCTTCCCTTTCCTTCTGTCTCTTTCCCCCTCCAAACCATCTCATAGAGCTGACATTGCTTACAAATTCATGACCTTTTATCCATTAATTGATATCTCATGCATATATGTATATACCGATGAATTCTAAATATAACATGCTCACGATGTATAATGAATGCTACTTGCATGTATGTTTTCAGGGATGGCCATTTGGTGCTGCATACCTTGCAGTAAACAACAACTCTCAAATTGGACATTTCCAGCAAAAGAGAAACCTAGCTAACTATTCAATACTAGTGAAGTCACAGATATTTATTAGAACATGCAACCACTACTTTAATAAACCAGGAAAATTCCTATCAGTAATCTGAACATTTATCCTTTTACCCAGTTAGGTGTAGCCTTCACCCTTCAATAAGGAAGCATCTTGTGCAACACAAAGAGATCACTACACATCACTCCTAAAAAAATTGCATAGTTGTGGATTCCAGTCCCAATGCACATATATATATATATATATATATATATATATATATATATACAAAACACTACCACACCTAAGGCTCAGGGAAGATTGTCAGTGAGAGAGTTGACAAAATATTTGAAAAGGCAGAAGATCTAGGAATTTGGTGTGAGAATGTGTCTCTTTGGAATATCAGAAGTTACACACAGAAACTCTCACCATCATCAATGCCTAAACATGAGCTGAACAAGGTCAACACAAACAGGCATATCGAATGGCTTAGGAAAAGCCAATGGAGCACAAACTATGTAACAAGTTTTATAGATAACTCTGGAATGTTGAGAACAGGAAAAAATAGTCTTCCTTAGGAAAGAACACACTATCAAGGCCGTAATGAAATATTTTGATGCTTCCTTTGAAACTTTTTGGTTTCTTAGACGAGTTTCCAAGTATATCTAAACTTTTTTTTTAAACCCTGAACCTATGTATTTCAAGTTCTGTAGTGCACCAAACTTGATGAGATTGTCACAAAAAATCAAACAAAAATTTCAGAAATTCTTTATCAGATTTACTTGACATGAAGCCTGACAATGTATTTAATGGCTTCTACATATTTCATTTGCACTCATTCCATTATCAATTTATGGACCAACATTTGTAATTTTCTAAAGAAAATATGATAGTACTGAGCTTACAACTCTCCCATATCTAATCTGTATAGAAGTGATTGAATTCACATATTATATAGTCAAACATTAAACAAATTTATCACATTACCTAGGCATACATATATGAACTATAAATTAAAACATATTTTCAAATGGTACAGACCATGCAAACTTCCATCTAGAGTAAAGGCTCTCAACCAGTGGGTTCCAAACTTCTTTGGGGATCAGATGACTCTTTTACAGGGAGTCCTAAGACTACTGGAAAACATAAATATTTACATTATGACTCTTAACTGTAGCAAAATCATAGTTATAAAAGTCACAATGAAAATAATTTTGTGGTTGAAGAACTGTAAGAAAGTGTTGCAAGCATTAGGAAGGTTGACAAGCACTGATCAAGACAGAAATATTCCTCACTAAAATCTATTCTCTTTGAGGATGTTATAAAATGAAGCAATTGAGATATTTGTTTTACATCTTTCTATTGTTTCATCTACATTCTTCAGTAAAATTTAATTGAATGCATTATCATCTACTTGCTACTTAATTTTCTAGAGCCATCTATAATGGAGTCCTAAAGTTGAAAATATCAATTATACTCCTATTTGCATATATAATCTTTTTAATTTGAACAGTTTGCAAAATTTTAGAATCTATGTGCATTCCTACTCTCCAGCACATAAATGCATATACACATGCATATGCAGTCAAGTTTAACAAGATGTTCAAATACAAATTGCAAAATTCTAGAATGTCAATAGATTTTAAGCACTTACCACAATTAATATTATGTGCTACAAAAGTAGATGGCCACAGGTGCTTAGTGATTTACAACATCCCGTAATTGTTGAGGAGAGACTATATTACTGTATTATAAATGATTTCAATGGGATGAGTATTTTTATGCATAACATTGGATTATAAATAATTTTTAAATCATATGTATTTAATTTTTATTAGATAGATATCTGTCATTTACTGCAACATCAATGAAAATTTTGTGAATATTTATAGTCCAAAGAGAAATAAATCTAGTGATTTTTTTCTTATGAAATACACACTAGTGTGATATTAAAGAAATATTACTATTGTTAGCTAATTTTGCAAGTATATAGGCCAAAGAAATCTGTAATGACAAACCTTTGAAGCATGAGTGATGTGGAAGAGTTATGGATATTAATTCAGTCTTTGCATGTGGTGTTCAGTGAAATATTAAGCTTTAGAGTCTGTGTGGGAGTGTATCTAAATATAGTTGTTATTTTGCATTTTTATTTTGCAGTTTTTCAGACATATTCATGGCATGGTAAAAAAATAAAAATGTGTCTGCCACAAAGGCATAATTCTCAATTGTATGTTGTGAGGTAATTTCTTCAGAGCTAAACCACAGCACAGGGAGAAACAAGATACTCTGCTGGGTTATCTCATGATTAGTTCTTCCCAAATTTCTTTTCTTCTGCTGCAGTGTGTGGGACGTCTACAATAATGTTTCTCCAGAGATGTCAGCTTCCATGAGGAATTCTGTAACTGATTAGTTTGATTTGCATGTACCATTGATTGCTTCTCTGATATTCTTGTCAACAGTTTGTTGTACTGGCTGAAAGAGGAAGTTTAGTTTTAAAAGCATAGACAGAAATCGAAAATTTTTGAATCAAGAACTCAAATTTGATCCAAGAGTATTTTGTTTGACTAATATGCTTCTTTAAGGTTGTAGAATAGTTAATATTATATGATAGTCATATATTTTTTCTTTATTATTTCACATTGTCTTTCATAACTGTTGTTTATACACTTATTTTAATTGTCTATTACTGAAATTTAAGATTTCAGCCCTGCTTCGATGGAGACCTTTATGCACTGTGTGCCACCTATGCATTGTAGACTCACAGAAGTTGTCGTTTTGTTTGTTTGTTTGTTTGATTTGGACTAAACACTTTGTTTTTAGATTTTTACTAAACAGAGGTAGAATGAAGAAGTTATTTATTTAAAATCATAAGCAGGGAGGAAAAAATAGAAGCTAACATTTGTAGCAAAAGAGAAATTTATCAGGTAGGGAGGGATATGAAGTTATGGAGTGCCAAACCTAATCCATCTTGGGGCCAGACTCAAAAAAAAGAAAGAAAGAAAGAAAGAAAGAAAGAAAGAAAGAAAGAAAGAAAGAAAGAAAGAAAGAAAGAAAGAAAGGAAGAAAGAAAGGAAGAAAGAAAGAAATCTTTGAACTTGACCTTTAGCAGGAACCAAGCTGTATTCCTGCATCAGGAAGGACTCCATAGCTTGTCCCTGGCCAGAGTTACTCCCCAGCTACTTCTTAGCAACAGTTAATCAAAGATTAGTCTGTTTATTTCAGATGTACTTTCAGACCCGTTCGTGACTGTATATGGTCTTGCTTTAGAGTACCCACCTAACAATAGTTATTTACTTAGGTACTTGCCAGGCTAAACTCCTCTAACTTGCTCATTATTTCCTATGAAGCCTTGTCTCCCTAAGAGTTTGAGGTTGCATCCTCCCACTCTGCTTTCAGAGAAGGTGGTGTGGCCCAAGCTTGAACTTGTAAATAAAGACCCTAATGCGATTGCATTGAATCGGCTCCTTGGTGGTCTTTTGGGGTTCAAGAGCGCTTCCTGAAAACAGTATCTCAAACACAACTAATTCTGATTTTGTCAATTGAAAAAGAAAGATTCTTCCGCTAAATAGTAATGTTAAACAGGAGAAAAAATGCAGAGATTGGAGTCTAGTGGAGGCTTTCTTGGACCAAAGTACATAATCCCATCATTCTCAGAAACTTTTGACAGTATATGACAATATTAGTCAATACACTTGGTTACTCTGAGTCAACAGTCATACTTGCATTTTCATTGCTTAAAATGCAAGAAGATTTTTAAAGACTCTGAAATCAATTTGACACCTCAGTTCTCATCATCTCTTTCAATAGATCCTTGAAAACTTAATGAACCACAAAGACAATAAAACAGATATGTTGTTTCACCTGGATTAGGTTTCTCACTGCCATTTGTTAGCTTCTGCATTCAGTAGATTACTAAATTCCACTGTTTGGAGATCACAGGGATGCTGGGCATTTCCTCAGCTTCTTGGCCATCACAGCACCTCTGGCTTCCTGGGGGTTTAAGCTCCTGTGAAACTAAGATAAGGCTGAAATGCCAAAGCTAAAGTCACTCGGCACCTCACCTAGACACCACTTATACTTGCACAAAATTCACAAGTTTCATATAGAAGCATAGTAACTTCTGAGAATTTTATCTAGATTTCATATTGTATGTCAATGTACAGTTCAACACATACAGAGAGAAAATTTACAAGACTTCCATCTTTGCATGTAAGTGTCTCTCAGGAAATATTCAGGCATAGTGCGTGAATAGCTAATGAGATATTGACCTTAAGAAAAAAGTGAAAGCCTATAGACTGCTTGAGCTAGTCATCTTATTAATGGATATTAGGCTTGAAATTTTCCTAGAAGTTATGTCAAGGAGATTCATCAGACTCACTTATGCAGAACAATTATTACTTAATAATAATAAAAATGAGACCTGTTGCCTATGGATCATGGAGTGTCCTCAATCAAAAATTATGCAGTTTGCTTTAACTCTTGGATGGAGCTATTAATGGCAGATAAATTTATCAATAGAAACACACACAAGGTGTCTGATCAGAATCTCAGGAGACAGATAATTTGGAGTGTAGTACTCAAATAAAAGGTGAAAAATATTTTAAATTAAACACCAAGAAGCTCATTACTATGGATATAAGATTATATAAGATTAAATTTCTTATCTGTAATTCCTGAATGTCTATTAATCAAGATTTGAAGTGATGGTTTCATAATGTTGGTTTTTTTTTAATCTAACCATATACAAAAAGATGATGTTTATTTGGTGCATACATAAACCCAACTGCTTGATGGTTTAACTAGTTTTAATATTTTATCTGTAAGTAATGTTTTTATATCATTTTCCTATTCCCATCCTTCCTCCACCTTTGCTATTCCTCACAATGCCATCTCAAATTAATGACTTCTTCCTTTTAATCATCATCATTGCATATGTATAGAAATAAACATAAATATCTTTTATATCTAGTTAGTGTTGTTCATTTTTAGGGCTGATTATTTGGTATTGGAAAACAATTAGAGAGTTCTTCCCTGGGGAGACATTTTCTCAGTAGTCTTTAATAGCCAGTAGTTCTACATCTAGGAGTGGGGCCCCACATGATTCCCTCTCCCTAAATAGGCTTATCAACTGGGGCTGTCACTGTTCAGGTTTTAACAGCCTTACTATTTCTCAACAATATTCATGAATGAAATTTACCTGTCATATACAGAAGATTCAATCTTGCAGCAAGATGGTCCTTTGGATCTTGTATTCGTTCCATTCTATTTTCTTCAGTATTCTGTGAGCTTTATCCATAAGAGGTATATTATAAATATATCCATTAGGGTAGGGCACCTCATGATCAGCTGTTCTCTGCATTTCTACCAGTTGTATGTTTCTGTGTCTCCTGAACAAAACCTCTTTGATGAGAGGCAAGAACTATACTTATTTGTTGGTATAAGGATAAGTATTAAGAATTAAGCTAGAGATTTTACTGATTTAGAAACATAGCAGAAGTTATCCTCTAGATTGGATGGACTCATCAACCATGGGTAGTTGGCTAGGTTTACAGGACCACACAGGAATTCCTTCTTATTTAGAAGCTCTTAACTCCAATTAGAAACCTCCTTGTTACCCCCAAGGTACACAGCAGACATTGTGCTACACTGGTCACTGTTCTAGGCAACACAGTTGGGTGGGACAATTGATTATCTTCCTCCTTGGAAGTTTGTCAATATTTAGATGTACTTTGAAAGTAAATTTTGGGTAAGACCCAGCTCAATTAAACCAAAATCTGAGTCTAAAATATTCGGAATCCAAAATGTTTGGTATCATAAGCAACTCGGGTTATTTTCATATTCTAGAATGCAATATCAACAATTAATATCCTTATTGATCTGCAATGGACTGCCTTAAACAACAGCATTAAAAATTTCCTGTACCTGGTAGTAGGGTTTTTGTTACTCTGTGATTCTTGGGAAGAGCAATATCACCCAACTGGCAAGAATTAATTCATTCAGTTCATTTAAATTCCTTTCTCTCTCTCTCTCTCTCTCTCTCTCTCTCTCTCTCTCTCTCTCTCTCACACACACACACACACACACACACACACATACACACACACACAAAAACACACACAGACTCCATTTGAAAAATGAATTTTTAAGGTCGTAATTTGAAAAATTATATACAATCAAAATTTGGTTGATGCAAGATATTCTACAGGTTCTTATTTTTTGTAACAGAAATTACCATGTGTGCATGAACACACACTTACATACAACCAAATTATTATTCTTTTGTTTATTTTAATATGTGTATAGATATTTTGCCTGTTTGTATATATTTTCAGCATATATGTCCCTTGTGCACACAGAGGCCAGACAGAAAAAACAATGGATTCCCCAGAACTGGAGTTACAGATGGTTGCCAGTAACCACCCAAGTTCTGTGATTTGAACCTAAGTTGTCTGGAAGAACATTCGATAGTATTCCCACTGCTAAACCATTTCTCAAGCCTTGTCATACACACACATTGTCAGTTGAGCTCATATACTCAATTTCCCTTTTTTATTGGATATTTTCTTTATTTACATTTCAAATGCTATCCCTTTCTCAGTTTTCCTTCCAGAATTCCCCTATGAAATCCCTCTTCCCCTTGCTTCTATAAGGGTGTTCCTCCACCCACCCTCCCACTCCCACCTCCTTGCCCTGGCAGTCCACTACACTAGAGCATCGAGCCTTCAAAAGACCAAGGGCCTGTCCTCCCATTGATGCCCCACAAGGCTATCCTCTGCTACATATGCAGCTAGGCCATGAGTCTCTCCATGGGTACTTTTTGGTTGGTGGTTGAGTACATGGGAGCTTTGGGGGTTCTGGTTGTTTGATATTGTTCTTCCTATGTAGTTGCAAACCCCTTCAGCTACTTCAGTCTTTTCTCTAACTCCTCGATTGGGGTCCCCATGCTCAGTCAAATGGTTGGCATCTGCCTCTATTTGTCAGGCTCTGGCAGAACCTCTCAGGAGACAGCTATATTAGACTCCTGTCAGCATTCATTTCTTGGCATCCACAATAGAGTTTGCATTAGTTGACTGTATACAGGATGAATCCCCATGTGGGGTAGACTCTGAATGGCCTTTCCTTTAGTCTCTGCTCCACATGTTTTCTCCGTATTTCCTCCAGTGAGTATTTCGTTCCCCCTTCTAAGAAGGACCAAAGCTTCCACACTTCAGTCTTCCTTCTTCATGAGTTTCATGTGGTCCTTGAATTGTATCTTAGGTATTCCAAGTTTTTGGGCTAATATCTACTTATCAGTGAGTGCATACCATGTGTGTTCTTTTGTGACTGGGTTACCTTACTCAGGATGACATTTTCTGGTTCCAACCATTTGCCTAAGAATTTCATGAATTCGTTGTTTTTAATAGCTGAGCAGTATTCCTTTGTGTAAATGTACCAAATATTCTGTATCCATTTCTCTGTTGAAACCATCTGGGTTCTTTCCAGCTTCTGGCTATTATAAATAAGGCTGCTATGAACATAGTGGAGCATGGGTCCTTGTTATATGTTGGAGCATCTTCTGGGTATCTGCCCAGGAGTGGTATAGCTGGGTCCTCAGGTAATACTATGTACAGTTTCCTGAGGAACCACCAGGCTGATTTCCAGAGTAGTTGTATCAGCTTACAATTCCACCAACAGTGGAGGTTTGTTCCTATTTCTCCACATCCTCACCAGCATCTGCTGTCACCTGAGTTTTTTAATTACACTTTTAATGAATAGCATCCCTCTTTGCCTCAAGATCAGGTAAATATGGTTGCTCTGGAGTCCCATATTAAATCATTGGTGTGTCCAGTTGGGGGAGTCCTTTATTCTGTGTTCTTCATCATCAAATTTTCATTATACTTTTAATTTTGTGCTCTTTTTGTTTTGTTTTATTGTTTGGTTTTTATCCTGCATCTTGACTGGCGGATAGGTAATACCTACATATATTACTAAAACAATGAAGCAGATATATAAGAGGGAGGCTCAAGGAAAAATAACAATGACACCTGGTTAAGGAGGTAATTTTCTTCATGTTAAAATTGGTATTAACAAACATGGGTGAAGACTAGAGTGTTTGGAAACTGCAGACTAGCAGGTTGAGTGACTGAAAGCCAAAGGTGGAAGACAGAGCCTGCCTAAGGACACTTTGAGGTCATAAAGTAGTGACTGTGTACCTTTTTGAGTAACAGTTCCACCTTCAGAGTAGCATGTAAGAAAATGTTTAAAGACATTGGCTTAAAGTAAAAATTTATTCACAGCAGCGTAGGTCATTAGAAAGGTGAAGGAAGCCACTAGATCAAGGCTGGCAAATAGGTTTCATCTTGATTCCTAGTCTATTTGATTTGTAGTAGCTATGTGGAGAGATGTGGACAAAAGGACTAAGATTTCTATCTAAATCCCACAATTTAGCACCCTGTGATTGATTAGTGATGTCTATGAGGCATGGAAATGTGAGCTACAGGCTTAGCCCATGCAATGTTTCTTTCATCACTGTATTAAATATCTTTTTATGGTTAGTTGAGTACAAGGGTCTAGATCTGACTGATAGAAGTTTAGCTCATCAGTTAAACAATTTGATAAGAATACGAAGCTTTTGAGTCCTTTCAACTGAGGATTTGGATATTGTAAAGAGACCAGAGAATTTAATAGAGTTCCCAGAAATGTCTTTAGATGTTATTTGTGAATATAAATTTGTTATATAAAAAAGAAGACATATAGCACATATTTCTATTTAACCTCTCTATATAGAGTTTGATGGCATAACTGTGGAGGTAAAGAAGAAACTCTAACAAAAGGAATCTTACCACAGGACATGGTTAGGTTGAATGGGATCTCTGTTTTTTTTCATTTTATTTTTATTTTTTCTTTTTCTTTAAAATAGGTATTTTCATACAATATATTCTGATTATGTTGTACCCTCCCCTGATTCCTCTGAGATCCTTCCCATTTTCCCTGCTATCCCCATCCACATCCTTTTTGACTCTTTTAGAATACAAACAGGCCATTGAGAAAGAAGAAGAAGAGGAAGAAGAAGAAGAAGAAGGAGGAGGAGGAGGAGGAGGAGGAGGAGGAGGAGGAGGAGGAGGAGGAGGAGGAGGAGAAGGAAGAGGAGGAGGAGGAAGAGGAGGAGGAGGAAGAAGAAGAGGAGGAGGAAGAGGAGGAGAATGAAGAGGAGGAGGAGGAGGAAGAAGAAGAAGAGGAGGAAGAAGAGGAGGAGGATGAAGAGGAGGAAGAAGAAGGAGAAGAAGAGAACAGATCAAACAGAATAAACTCAGAGAAAAATCATAAGACAGACCTAAAGACATACATATTTTCCCCACATGAAGGAATATTTTAAAAACACAAAACCAGGAGTCATAATATATATGCAAAATGACCTATGCAGTTAAAAGAAAAGGTGCTCTGTCAAAATATTATTATGAGACAAACATCTGTGTTGCCATTGAGTTTGCTTTTGGTGACCATCGACTGCAGGTCATAGCCACTGCCCCCCCCAAAAAAAATCATTTTATTTATTTATGTTTCAAATGATATCACCCTTCCCAGTTTCCCCTCCACAACTCCCCATTCCATTCCTCTCTCATTTGCCTCCATGAGGGTGATCCTCCACCCACATACCCTCACTTTTCCACCCCATTGCTCCAGCATCCCCTCCTACACTGGATCATTGAGCCTCCACAGGACCAAGGGCTTTCCTGCCATAGATGCCAGATAAGTCCATCCTCTGCTGCATATGTAGATGGAGCCATGGATCCCTCCATATATACTCTTTGATTGGTGGTTTAGTACCTGGGAGTGGTTTGTATCTACAGTCAGAGTGCATCAGAAAAAAATTAATTTCTCATCTGTGACTCGTTATCAGTTGAGCCTCAGTATTATAGATGGAGTGGCATAGATTTGGATGCACCCCATGCATGCAACCACAGTCTCTGTGAGTAAAATGTACATCAGTCTCCTATGTTTAAATGGCCTTGTTGCTTTAGTGTCTCTCATTCCCTCTGGGTCTTAGAGTCTTTCTGCCTTCTCTTCTGGAGAGTTCCCTGAGTCTTGAGGGGAGAGAATTCATGAAGATGTCTGATTTACTACTGAGTATTGCAAGGTCTCTTACTCTTTTCACATTGTCTAGCTTTGGGTCTCTATTTGTTGCCATCTACTACAGAAGGAAGCTTCTCTGATAATGGCTGAGCAAGAAACTCTCTATATAGATAGCAGAATGTCTTCAGAAATAATTTTGTTGCTAGGCTCTTTCATAAGAAACGTTGTATTTTATTTTATCCGGGATCCCTGGTTTATGTACTCACCTGCAGGGGTGTCCTTATCATGGATTGAAGGGTTTGTAGCAGATTTTGTTTGCTTTTATCCTACGGAAGAATGCAGAATAACATCTAGCACCATGAAAGCCCCGAATATATGCCAGTTTGACTTCTCTGTGTTCAATGAGTTTTGTAGATGTTCTAAGGCCTTGATGGTGTTGGATGTATGGAGGGGGCTATGGTCTTTGGACAGAATTTCAAAGGCCATGCATGAGTAATTGATTAATATAAGCACTACAAGAGCAAACAAAGTCTTCAGTGGTGTGCCATGAAATACTCAATTCTGTCTGAAGTAGAGCAGGACCACAAACCTTCCAAAACTGAGGTTTCTTCAAGGATAAGAATTAGGATATAGGTGAGCAATCAGTCAAGTCAATATACCTAGCTGAAAAAATACCTGCTGAGGTCAGCGTAGGGGCATCAAGGAAAAGATTGCTCGTTCCATTTGATGTTGTTATACATGAAACTATGTAACTGTCAATTTACTGTTTATCTATGAGCTACTGGGTATTCTTTTGATCATAACTGCTTTTAGTGGTCTGTGAAGCCACATGAGTCAGAGATCTCTATAAAATATATAATTTTAAATATAAAAGGCTCAGGGAAAATATTGAGTTATGTGTTAGCTCATGCATTCCTCAAATGTACGTTTGTTTGTTTCCTTGTATTTTTAGACAGAATCTTGCTTCAGACCATGGATTTTGTCAACAAAAGTACCTGACTGAACAGAGGACAAGGAATACCATTCAAGAATATTTAGTAGAACTAGGTGCTGAAACATATTCCTGACATAGTCTTAGTAGGCTCTAGGCACTTTCTAAAGTTATGAAGTTTGTTTAGGATAGTCCTATTTAGATTTAATAAGTACCCCTTATACAGAATAACTCATTAGGGATGATTGGTGATTCTCACACAGAGAGCCATTATGCAATCTTTCTCTGTGAATAAGATAGGTAGGGCTTTCAGAAAGTCGATTCCCGTCCTAGGCGCTGCTGGAGCTGCTGGTTACTGTGAAAACACGGACAAGCCCAAGAAGTACACTACACACAATCAGTCCAGCAAATGGCACAGAAATGGCTTTAAGAACCCCGGTCACAAAAATAAGAATCTCTTAAGAAGGTTGACATGTGCTTTGCCAAGAAGCACAAGAAAAAAGGCCTGAAGATGATGCAGGTCAACAATGCAAAGGCAGTGAGTATACGTCCAGAGGACATAAAGGCCCTTGTGAAGCCTTCGGCCATCAAGCCCAAGATGCCAAAGGGCCCCAGCTGCAAACTCAGCCGTCTGGCTTTCATCACTCACCCTAAGCTTGGGAAGCAGATTCAAAGCTGCACGGCCAAGGATGATAGGCTCTGCCAACCAAAGCCCAAAGTTTTAACCAAGGCACAAGCCAGAGCTCCAGCTAAGGCCCAGGCTTCAGCTCCAGCTCAGGGTCCCAAAGGTGCCCAGGCCCCCGAGAAGACCCCATAGAAAAGGCTCCTGCCAATGTGAAGACAGATGGACTGCTGGGACACACCTATCTACACACCATTTGCAGATGACCAGTGTCCTATGCTGTTTTTACAAGTAAACTGGAGACAAGAAAAAAAAAACCTATACAAATTCTTTTAGCTTATGTTTGCTTTAAAAGCAAATCATTCTAGAAAATTACGTAGTCATACTGTAGTCAATTATGAAACAAACTCTGTGAGTGTAGTAATTTGTGTGCCCCATCTATGGGTGTGTACCTGTGTGTAGTTTTTCATTTACTGGACCATTTTCTAAATCAGCAAAAATGGACAGTATTTCTGGTTAAAAACAACCAAAGTTAACTTCATAAAAATCATTCTACCTTCTTCCTCAAGAAGTTCTGTGATTGATCAAGATTAGAAATGTATTTGCTTACATTAAATATTTAATCTTTACTTTTGATTATTTGTATGACTCTGTGTCTGTGTTTCTTTATGCATATGAGTACAGTACCTGCAGACGAAAGTTAGCATTAGATTCCTTGGAGCTGATGTTCAGAGACAGAAGTTAGTTGCCTGACATGGCTGCTGAGAATCAAAATACTTTGCAGAAATAGTATATACCCTTAACTACTGAGCCAGCTCTCCAAAATTAACAACTCAGTAATTTACAATTCATAATAATGTTGACATAACTATGTTAACACTATTTTTACTTGAAAGGTAGAATATATAGTTTATTAAATAAAAGTATTTTGTTATGCCTCTTACTTGGTTAATCTTGAATTGGCTTTATTTTATTATTTTGTTATTTTTTATTTGATTATTTTATTTTTTACTCATTATTGAAAGTGAATCATTTTCTCATACAATATATTCTAATTACAAATTTCCCCTCTCTCTACTACTCCCAGTTCCTCCTCAACTCCACTCACTTTCTGTCTCTCATTAGAAAAAGATTCTAAGAGATAACAACAAAACATAAAGTAAGAAAGTATAATATGATAAAGCAAAATACAGCACACTGAATTTTGCCAAGGTGAACAAAGAAAAGGAACGTGACCTACCAGAATGTATAAGAATCATAGATCTAATCATTAACCCACTTAAAGAGTCTTATAAAAATACCAAACTGAAAGTTATAATATATACTCAGAAGATCTAGTACAGACCCATGTAGGCACTATGCTTGCTGCTTTAGTGTCTTTGAGTGCATATAAGCTTTGCTCAGTGGGTTTAGAGGGCCTAGTCCTCCTACTCTGTCCTCTATCCCTTCTGGTTCTTACATTTCTTCTGACTCCTATTCTGTAGGGTTCCCTAGGTTCTGAGGCAGGAGGTTTGTTGATGGACACAATCATTTTGAAAAAAAAGAGCAATTTGCAAATTCACTTGGAAATAATAATAATAATAATAATAATAATAATAATAATAAAAACAGGATAGCAATATCTAGTCTCAACAATAAAAGAACTTCTGGGGGAACCAACATTCACGACCTCAAGCTGTACGATAGAGCAATAAAAACTGCATGGTATTGGTACTGAGACAGACAGGAAGATCAATGGAATAGAATTGAAGACCCAAAAGTGAACCTACACACTTATGGCCATTTGATCTTTGACAACGGAACTGAAACCAACCAGTGGAAAAAGGACAGCATTTTCAACAAATGATGCTGGTTCAACTGGAGGTCAGATGTAGAAGAATGAAAATTGATGAATTCTTATCTCCTTTTACAAAGCTCAAGTGGATAAAGGACCTTCAAATAAAACCAGAAACACTGGAACTAATAGAAAAGAAGGTGGGGAAGAACCTTGAATACATAGGCGCAGGGAAAAAGTTCCTGAACAGAATGCAAATAGCTTATGCTCTAAGATCAAGAACTGACAAATGGGACCTCATAAATTGCAAAGCTACTGTAAAGCAAAGGACACTGTCAATAAAACAAAACGGCAACCAACAGATTGGGAAAAGATCTTCACCAATCCTGTAACTGATAGAAGGCTAATATCCAATATATACAAAGAACTCAAGGAATTAGACTCCAGACAATCAAATAACCCTATTAAAATGGGGTACAGAGCTAAACAAAGAATTCTCAACTGAGGAAACTCTAATGGCCAAGAAGCACCTAAAGAAATGTTCAACATCCTTAGTCATCAGGGAAATGCAAATCAAAACAACCCTGAGATTCCACCTCATAGCAGTCAGATTGGCTAAGATCAAAAAGTCAGGTGATAGCAGATGCTGGCAAGGATGTGCAGAAAGAGGAACACTCCTTCATTGTTGGTGAGGTTGCAAGTTGATAAAACAACTCTGGAAATCAGTCTAATGGTTCCTCAGAAAATTGGACATAGCATTACCTGAGGACCCAGCTATACCATTCCTGGGCATATACCCAGAAGATGCTCCAACATATAACAAGGACACATGCTCCACTATGTTCATAGCAGCCTTATTTATAATAGCCAGAAGCTGGAAAGAACCCAGATGTCCTTCAACAAAAAAATGGATACAGAAAATGTGGTACAATTACACAACGAAGCATTACTCAGCTATTGAAAACAATGAACTCGTGAAATTCTTAGGCAAATGAATGGAACTGGAAAATATCATCCTGAGTGAGGTAACCCAGTCACAAAAGAACACCCATGGTATATACTCACTGGTAAGTTGATATTAGCCCAAAGGCTCAGAATACCCAAACTACAACTCACAGACCACATGAAGCTAATGAACAAGGAAGACCAAAGTGTGGGTGCCTTGGTCCTTCTTAGAAGAGGTAACAAAATATTCATGGGAGCAAATATGGAGACAAAGTATGGGACAGAACCTGAAGGAGGGGCCATCTGGAGACTGTTCCACCTGGGTATCCATCTCATGTGCAGTCACCAAAGGCAGACACTGATGTGGATGCCAGGAAGTGCATGCTGTCAGAAGCCTGTTGTAGCTGTCTCCTTGGAGGTCTGCCAGAGCCTGACATATACAGAGGCAGATGCTCACAACTAACCGTTAAACTGATCTGATCCTGGGGTTTCCAATGGAGGAGTTACAGAGAAGACTGAAGGAGTTGAAGGTGTTTGTGGCCCCATGGGGAGAGCAGCAATACCAACCCACCAGAGGTCCCAGGGTCTAAACCACCAGACTGAGAGCACATAGGGAGGGACCCATTGCTCCAGCTGTGTATGTAGGGGAGGATGGCTTTTTCAGGAATAGGTGTGAGAGGAGGTCCTTGGTCCAGTGAAGGCTGGATGCCCCAGTGGTTGTAGGTTTTTGTTTTGTTCCCTTCTGCTGCAAGATAGTTTCTCTGATGATGGGTATATAAAACACTGATCTATGAGTATAGCAGAATATTATCATAACTCATTTTATAGCACCAGCTCTTTTTGTTGGGTTTGGTTTTTTTGTTTGTTTTTTGTTTTTTTGGGTTTTTGTTTTTGTTTTTTTTTTTTGTTTTTTTTTTTTTTTTTTTTTTTTTTTTGTTTTTTTTGTTTTTGTTTTTTGTTTTTGTTTTTTGTTTTTGTTTTTTGTTTTTGTTTTTTGTTTTTGTTTTTTTTTTTTTTTTTTTTTTTTTTTTTTTTTTTTTTTTTGTTACACAAGTAGTATTTGGCTTCATCCTGGGTGTCCGAACTATCAAGTCTCTGATTCTTGGTCAATGAAATGTTTTCAGAGTATCTTGTGGAGTGGGTCATAAGTTAGATGAGACAATATTCTCATGAACTTTGTGCCACCATTGCCGTAGCATATTTCCCAGGCAGGACAGCAATGTAGATCATAGGCTTTTTGGCTGGGGTGGTGTTTATGTTTCTCTTTTCATAGCATGAACGAATACCTTCCTGTTACAAAGACACTACAACTTAAACTCTGTCATCAATTGGGTGACCAAGAATCAGAGTAAATAGCCCAGACCCAGGGCAAAACCAAGTATGTTCCATCATATGGAGTGGGTCTTGATTCAGCTCAGACATTGGTTGGATACTCTCACAACCATTGTTCTAGCATATTTTCCAGACAGGTCAGAATTCCCCTAGTCCTTCCTTTATACCTAACTTCTCTGGGTCCATGGATTGTAGCTCAATTATAATTTACTTAATTGCTAGTATCAGTGTATAAACAAATGCATACTATATTGATCTTTCTGGGTCTATGTTATCTTATTCAAGAAGATTTTTTTTCTAGTTCCATCTACTGCTTTAAAATTTCATGATGTCATTTTTTTTTGTTGTTGTTGTTGTTTTGTTTTTCGAGACAGGGTTTCTCTGTGTAGCCCTGGTTGTCCTGGAACTCACTCTGTAGACCAGGCTGGCCTCAGACTCAGAAATCTGCCTGCCTCTGACTCCCAACTGCTGGGATTAAAGGCGTGCCACTGCCAGGCAAAAGATGTCATTTTTAACAGTTGTTTACATTTATATTTGTTATGTTAATGCACCCTGTTTTCTTTATCCAATATGCTGTTGAGGGAAATCTAGTTCAAGTTTCTAGCTATTATAAATAAAGTAACAATGAACATACTTAACCAAGTTTCTCTGTGGTAAGAGAAATCGTCTTTTGGATATATCCACAAAATAGGTGTATCTTGATCATGGGGTCTACTAACTTTTTAAGTTTCAGATGACATTCTGCCATTTTGTGAACTTAAATATATTTTATCAATAAAAGAAGAATTTGAAAACTATATTTTAGTTTTCCATTTTATCTTCATATTTGCTTGACAAATAAAAATTTGTAAATATTTATGAAATATAAGATGGTTTGGTATATGTATATCAAATATGTATCTTATATCATATTAGTTTCATTAACCTAATTATAATTAAATACTGCAAATTGTTATCACTTGGTTACTTAAAACTTAATTTGTAGTGGTTTTAAAATATACAGTGTTACTTAATATATGTAGTCATCATTGTGGACAACAGAACTTAGGAGTTTACATTTTGTTCTAAACAAGACTATGTGATCTTGGACTAAATCACTGATACCACACCGTGATATGACTGATAATTGCCACTTTGACATTTTGACATTTTGCATGTGACTGAGATCAGGTTAGGTGGTTTATTGTTGCTGCCTTCATTTACTTAAACCACATCTTAAAGTTCATAATTATTATAAAATATAGCCTACCATTTTAAGTGGCTATATATATTATGTTATTATTTACTTAATATTTTAACCGATAGCCAATAATCCATATGATTTCTTGAAAAATGTTGAAAATTTGATAATTACACACACAAAAAAGAAATAAAATTAGAAATTATCAATTTTGTGCAGAATGTTCCAATTGTCTAAAGATTTAATAGTTATTTTTATATCTGGTTAATTTTTACACTAGAAATTTAATTTCTTTTTTACTATCAAAGTATTTTATTTATTTCATTGTTTTATTAATAGTGATGTGCATGTTTTGCATTGGATATCACCCTCTAAGTTAATTGGCATAGGTACCTAAGCATAAAAGCTTAGACTTAATGAATGTCTGAAGGAATGCATGTCTGTAAATTTACACTGAAGGACATTAGAGTTACATCACAGGTTGTTGAGTCACACAGAAGCAAACAACCAAAACATGACACAAGCAAGTGAACAAAATCTACAAACAGTGTGCTGTGGAGTTTACAAGATGGAGAAGGATAACTAGTAATGTTTTTCCATCATGTTTCTCTCTAGTTATGAAAGCTAAATTCTGACCTTGGTCTTTGTATTCATTATAATTAAATTATAATTCATGTAAGTTGTGTTTTTTAAAGGAAATATAACAAAGACTTCTGATATAACTGATGTGCCTTGGGGGTACAAGATACAATATAGACCATCAATTTAACTTCCAAAAATTACTGTATATTTCTCTAATATTCTTAACATAATTAAAAATGTTTTTTTTTATGTACTTTTCAAACACGCACTGAACATCTCCAGGTGTTCTTACAGTCTACCTATACCATCTTGTTTTTTAAAATACTATGTTTAATCCTATATGTCTATGTATGTTTTGTAGGTATGTATTTGTGAGTGCAGAGAGCTGCAGAGTCCAGAATAGGGGCTGGCAATATAGACACTTGTCAGCCAGTCTCCATGGTGCTGGGACACAAATTCGTTACACACCCTGTGAGAGTAGTGTGTGCTCTTAATTGAAGAGCCATGTCTCTAACCCTTCTTCATAAGTTTATCTAATTCTCCTTCAAAATGTCTTATTAAATGAAACTCTCCTTTCCATACAGTGCTAGACCATTGCATGTGAAAATCATACTCAAGTTCCTGTCCTAATCTTGATGACATTTAATTTTCTCTCTAATATATAATATTATTATATATTATATATATATTATATTATTATATAATATATATTAAATTCTATAGAGACTTATAGAATAAAAAATCATTTTCATTTTTAAGAACGAAGAAAATGACATTTTCTCTATGCCTTCTCCTGTCTTGTTGCAGAGTGTTGGCCTCCTGGACGTGGTCTTTAGCACATTATGTACCACTTATAGATTATTGACCTGTTTGTTTGTATTTTTTTTATGTGCAAAGTTTTAAGCTATCAAGACTAAAGGTGGGGAATTTATGTAAAATATGAATATTTACCATATATGCATCTTCTCTAAAATTGATTATAGCTTTTAATATATGACCTTATAAATGAACAATTATGATGCTTGGTTTCAGTGGATATTTCACAAAGGAGTAAGAAAATTGGACAGTAGAATTAGCTAATCAAAATATTAGCATTACCTGGACAGAATCATTTCATACACATTTGTTCAATACCCAATTCCTATAAGGTGATTCAAAGAAGAAGAAGAAAGCTGTTTAGAAAGATGTAATGGACTCAAGGCAGAAGATGCACACCCAGTTTAAGAAACCACAGCTTTCACACTGGGCAATAAACACATCTCCTCTTTACTTCTAAAAGAATGGCCAATGGAAGTTCTAAGACTGTTTAATCCACAATAGTCTAGAGTAAAGATGCAACCTCTCAATTCAGAAGATATCTGATATATAAGAATCTGAGGAAGCTTGATATACAAAAAATTATGTATTTATTTCAAAAGCATCTTCTATAAAGTTCACATATTCTATGGTTCTAGGCACTGTAAAATTGCTACAAAAAGACATTAGAATTTAATTCTGAAGTTCCCACTGAAAAAGTGTATAGTGGATGAGAATTTTAGAGTAGGGGCCTCACAATGCATCCCAGTAAAAATCATGGTGCTTTTTAAAATTCAATATCATTCCCAGTATTACACTTTTATTTGCAATGGTGACATGTAGGGTTACCATTTTGTGAAAATATATCTTGCATTCAAATACACAGGACTTTAGTTGGACCTCACAACAAAGTCAAAAAGCAAATGAGACTATTGAAGACTATGTATCTCACCTGCTATGTCAGGGTGTTCTCAGCCAATTTAAATTTAATCTACCATTGTGAGAAAAATGTAACAGCCAGCCTTATTTGCTTTAAATTTCGCATGCAACCATATTTTATAATGTAACATAATGTATAAATTTAATCTTAAGTCATAATCTCATTCATGCCCTGACCTAGTGTTAATGCATGCATGTATATATGTATACAATTTTAATCATAGGCTAAAAATAGCCAACTTAAACAACAAATGTCTGCCATAAATGTTTGAAACAACATGGAGATATAGCTTTGTAATGAATGTTTGCAGTACTGTTTGTTTTTCTGATCCGCTAAGGTCTGACCAGGTTAATGTTTCTCCCCTTGTAAAACTCTGTTGGAGATTTCTGCAAGCCATCCCTCATTCCTTCACCATGCCACATGCCATGGTTTCTGAACTTCTTGTTTCTGACCCTGTGTTAGGGACAGTGAGATGTTTGACAGCTCTCAGCCATATGAACAGAGAGATGACAGATAGGAGGACCGTAACCATAAGATGCTGACAGGAAGAAGACACGGAAAGAGAAGAAAGAAATTGATATTTGGGTTTGTTCCTCATCCAGTTAATGACTTCATATGACATCTATACATTTGATTCCTTTGAGGATATCCGTAATGTGACACAGTGGCAGCCTTCTTGCCTTAGTTGGTTCCATAGGCATTAAGATAGAGAAAATAAGCAAATAATTTTTAGCCTTTTGTTATTAACATGAATACATTTTGGAAAGGCTTTGCAACATAATCTAAAGGAATTAACTTCAATAAGGAATCAATACACATATTAATATATGTTTCCCTTTAAGTGTGCCGATTCAGACTTAGGATGCATAGCAAATACTTAATGAGTCCATCTCAACTTACACACAACCAAATGATCCTTATTATTGATTGACCCAAGCAGTCAAAACAATCTACGGAGCACCTCTCTTTCTCTGGAGGAGGTCGTATGCTGCTATAATTATTATGATGCTGGGTGCTAATCTGAATGCTACTACTGATAATAATAATTAAAATTTGATGCTTAAAATAAATCTTTTATACCATATTGCTAATTGTTTTACAAGGCATATAATAAAAATATTTTATTTTTTTACTCCAGAATATGAACTATCCTGAATGTCAGAAACAAAGGCTCATAGACCATATTCCAGCAGAAGCCTTGGAATCTTCCCCTTTATCACCATAAATTGAGCAGCTGGCCTCTAACGTAAATATTTCCGAGATTTCACTTCGTTTAATAGCTTCTGTTAGTATGTCCATTGTTAACGGGAGTATGATTTCACTCCAAGAGTACAATCATGCTTTTCCAACTAAAGACGACATCGCCAGGATTTTAAAAGGTAAAACGCAGTTGCTTTGTTCAGCTCTAGACAGGCTGCTTTGTGCTCTTAAAAGTTTTTTAGGAAGTGAATTAATGTAATAGTTTTACAGTCTGTATAATATAAAAGAGACTCAGATTAAGCTAGCAGACTTGTTATTTGACAGTTTATAAAATATTTTAGTATCTTTTTGGCAGTAGCAGTTTGAATGTTGGCAAATGTACACATTGCTTGCAGTTTCAAAACCTTGTAATGAGTATTTTTCCACTGTAATAGCACAGAACTGAAATTTGGATAAACCACTTAGACTTGTGAACTCTGACATGCCTGGTAACAATGTCTTTGTGAAAGAATTTTGTCAAGTATGGGAGCTCCTACTAATAGCACATCCATCTTTCTGCACACCATAAATCTTAAGAAAATTTCTATTACTCTGCAATTTGTCTGGCTTATGCTATTTATTAGCCATTTTATTCTGCTGCTTTAAGAAGTAATGTGATGTTCATTTTATTGCTGGTTCAATAAATTGTTAATTATAATGCAGTGATTGCAGCTGACGTGATTTAAAAGCCACATTAGCACTATAGCATTAAGTTTTAACTATTTTACCCTTCAATTCCCTGTTTATACAACAGTAAAAGGAAAATAGCCTTAGACTAATATAAAAAATGAAGGTACTTATATGTATTGATCACATGACACATTAGAAATTCATTTTTAATAAAGGTTACACTTTTATCTTGAAAAGTGTTTTGTGAACACTCCACAATGGAACACTTAAGAGAAAACATATTAGGCTAAGAAAGTAAAATACAAGTGAATTTAGTTATATAATGTATATCAATATTCTATTTCATATAAACTATCAAATAGAAAGATATGGTGATTTTGTAAATACCTTTATTTACAGAAATAAAATACAGTTGCTAATATACAAATGAAGCAGCTTTTGAAGAACATTCTTTTGCTTTGATTCCCAAATGGTCAACATTGGAGTAATACAGAGCACTTCTTTCTTTCAGGCTCAAATGAACCAAAAACTTTTTCTCTTGCCTAGAATGTATGAATATTAATCTCACATTGTACACCCTCCTAGAGCTTTTCAGTCACACACTTTGAAACCCAGAGATTGTGACACTCTCAGTACCATACATATTAGCAGCTCCTTATGTACTGGTCAGGATAATTTAAAATGCAAATTTTGTCTTCTCTTGTAAGATTTTACGACAAGCTTGTTTGACCACAGCCCTCTTAAGATTCTGCACATTTCAGCATCATAGTGGAAGTGGGGTCAAGACCTCCTTGCAGAGCTCACTCTATCCAGTTGAATGCAGTAGACTGCTACAACATCATACTTTTCACACCCATAAGCGAGTACAAGGTGGGAGTGTTCATTAATTCTGGAAAAAAAACCTCAGACTTTCAGTGACCTTTACACATCATCTGAGACACAGGGAAAATAAGAGAGACTTTCATTATTTGGGTTCATTTGTGACATCTATTTCAGCATGAAACAAGAAAAAATTAGCTGTTCAATGTTTCAGTTACAATATTTTAAAAATTTTACTCATCAAATACATATTGAAAAATTTATGTGATACAGGAATTCTTTTCTTTTTATTTACTAATCATTTTATTTGTTTATATTTCAAATGTTGTCCTCCTTCCCAGTGTCCCTTCCACAAACGCCCACCCCATATCCCTCCCCTTTACCTCTAAGAGGTTGTTGTCCTGCCTACCCACCTACTCCTACCTCACGCCTCTGGCATCTTCCTTCTCTGGGACATCAAGCCTCTAAAGGACCAAGTACTTCCCCTCCCATTGATGCCTAATGAGGCAGACCTCTGCTACATATGTTGCAGGAGTCATGGACCAGACCATGTGTATTCTTTGGTTTGTGGTTTAGGCCCTGGGAGCTCCGAGTGGTCTGGTTAGTTGATTTTGTTCTTCCTATGTGATTGCAATCCCCTTCAGCTCCTTCAGCTTTTCAGCCCCTCCCCTAATTCTTTCATAGGGGTGCTCTGGCTCAGTCCAGGGTTGGCTGTATCTGCATCTGTCTCAGTCAGGTACTGGTACAGAGGACAGCCATACCAGACTCATTTTCTGCATAACAAAACTCACTTTTGAGTGAAGTCCATATGAGCTCATATTCTAGAAAGGGCTTAGAAATTTTCTTTTGATTATTTTCCCTTTGGCAACTAAGCATTGATCAAAGAATTTATCAATGTAGTTTGCCATTCTGCATCATTGGAGTTCCTTTGTTTTTTTTTTTTCTTTTTTTTGTGTGTGTCTTATGCTATTAAAAGTATATAGTAACATTAATATAATTTATACTCATTTTAATAAGAAAATAATTAGTTTATTAACTATTTTATAGTATCATAAAATGTTAACACCAATACACGCATGAAGCATTTAAGCAATGTTGTTTCAAAATCATTGGTCTTCTGACTGTAATTAGTCATTTCAAATCAGGCAGATTTTCTCTTGTCAACTTTCTCAGTGGGTCATGGAACCTGAATTCACTAAAGTCTCTGTAGATAAGAAACTATTCTTCTTCCTCCAATGTTCTGATGTGGAAGCTAAGGGCCAGGTCAGGATTTTGTGGTTACACAGATTCTTCCAAGTTCCTGTTAATAATTTCCATGCTGTGGGCTCAGCATTCACTGCCCTTCCAACCCTTCTTGTCAGTCCTGCCATGACTGGCTTTCCCTCTCTCTTGTATCTCAGGTAAAGGTTTTACCTCCTCGTGGTAGTTTTCTGTTTTCCAGTTGAGTTTACTTTAATCAGAAATTATCTTACTCAGTGCTTGACCCTCACTCTTTTATTACAATGAAAGTTCAGTCAAGCATGAACTTTGCCCTCAGTTTTTATAATTGCTTTTCTGTTACCCAACAGTCTTCAGGAGGTCAGTCTATTATTGAATGTGAGAGTGCATGCACGATTGACAATATGGGCTTCACAATAAGATCTTGTCGCAAAAACCAAGACAAAACAACGCAATCTTGATGTTGTACTCATGCAGCATTTATCCTTGAATTTCAGACTGATTAATTAATTAAAAACTAATTAAAAACTGTGAAGGCAAAACAGTTGTAGCTATGTGATTTCAATGGCTACACTTATAAACTGGATCAAGCCATATTGAGGAGATTAATAGAATCCTTCTCAGTTTGGCCCCCTGAGGCCCTCTGCTGAGACATTATCTAATATCCCCCAGTCTCAGAATCCAAGGGAAAGAAAAGAGGAAGAGGCTGGAACATACAAGTACCAGTACTTGCTATTCTGCTTCCTGTCCAGCATGAGGTAAGCATCTCTGTTCCAACAGAGATACCCTACTATGATGCCTTACCACATTCCATTGCAATGAGGTCACGTGCCATGCACTAAAACTTTCCTTAAATGACTTTTCTCATGCAATTGCCATAGCAGTAGAAAAGTGAATAATTTTCAAAATCATAGGTGTGAATTATTCTCATAAACATACTTATTCTCTAAAAGGAGACAGCACTGTCATTTTCTTCTATGTTACTCATATAAATCTGTGTATCTGGCTAAGTAAAGATTAAATAAAGGAATAAAATGTGAATTGGCATCTTATTCTTTTAAACATTATTTTAAGCTATATATTTCTTTTTAACCATGTGCACTTGGTACTTCCATCAGAATATATATATATATATATATATATATATATATATATATATATATATCACCATCTTGTCCATTCTTGACAACATTTAAATGATTTTTCAAATAATCCTCACAGTTTTAAGTTCTCCTTGCATTCTTCTTGTTTCACAGAGAACAAAAGAATACCATGGTTAGAAATTGTTTCTCTTATGGTTTTGGTTTAAGCTCAAGGCAAAAAATCTCTTGAACCAGCTGCAAGCCAATCTTGCCAGTCTAATATTTATGATAAAACATTTACTACAAAGTATTCTATTTAATGGAAAAACTTAGGATGTGTTCTTTTCTAAACTTATATTTTGCCTCTTCTCTTCATATTTTATAGGATGAGATATGGAGTGTGAACTACGAATCCAGATATTGCATTGTATACTGGTAATTGTTTTCTGGAGACAGTGTCTATCATTGTTGTAACTCAGTTTTTAATACATTAGCAGAGAGAGAAATTTCTGTGTTATGGTTGTCCCTTTTTGAAAGAATGTTACATGTGTGCATTTCTTGAACATGCTCGCTTATAACAATAAACTAGGCAACTTGGCTCATTTTACCATAACATATTTGTGTGGAAAACATCTGGAAATATACACAGGCATCCAAACTGCTTCAATAAGCTAAATAGAAATAAGAACTTTCTAATAAAGGCTTTTTTTCTAAGATTTTTGATACTTCCCATCTCTGTGAAAAAAAAAAATTCAAAAACACAAAGATTGGAGACATACATCATACAAGGTGTGCCATTTGTAGAAATATGGTCTTGTTCTTCCTCCTGACCCCATGCTCCCAGAATAAAACTCAGACTGAAAATATATTAAGAAATACCTTGAACATATAATTAGGTTCATCTCAGACTAGATCATAAGTTAATATAACCCAATTATTCTGATCTACACTCTGCTATGTGGTTGGTTACCTGTGCTCAGTTACCATGCATTCATCTTGTCACATCTTCCTGGGCAAATCTCCCATGCTTGGCATCCCAGAATCCTTTCTGGCACCCATTTTCCTACTTCCTTTTTCCTTCCTAAACCATAGGCCATCAGATTTATTATTAACAGGTGCTACCTATCAATAATACCCATAGAGCCATAGGTATTCTCTCTTCAGCCTTCTATTGTTGAGTTTGAATAAATTAACTCAGAAGTCAGGAAAATATGTCACTAAAAACACTAATGTTAAAATTTCACATCCCAAAGTGAGCCTTTTTGCCAAAGAAGAAAAACAGACACAGATGAAGGTCTATGGACAGCAAGAAAGAAGAAAATTATTAAATACAATTAAGGATAATACCAGCCAAGATGATGACAAATGAAAGAAATCTATGTAATCAGTAAATGATTATTAGGGAGTTTGTATTATTTTTAGCAGTCAGTTATGAATTCTTTAGGGAGAGACCATGATGGTATGCATTCTAATCCTATCAGTTAGTTCATTATGAATGTATTAATGAATTATAAAGCTTCCCATCATCATTTTTATTCTTATTTTAAGTAACAATTCCTTACCAAGCTGTTTTAGATACCAGTAATAGGTACATTGAAATGAATATTTGTTCACCAATATTTTTATCTTTGACCTCATCTTCAAAACAAGACTTTAAAATATGCAAATTCATCTATCACATTAGTTTCCATTACCTATGCTTCTAGATTATTAGCAATTGTTAGCAGAACTGACCCCACTAACACCATTATTCCTTTGAGCTGTCTTGTATATTATAGTCCTTCAGGAATGTAGCTAAACACATACTCATCAATGAGTTGTGGATGTCAAATGAGGATTTATTTTTGCATTTGTCTTCTATGCATTTGTCCACCCTTTGAACAAAAATACAAACAAGTGTTATATATTGTATTTTTATATTTAATCATGTTTTTTTACAGTCCAGTCATTATCCACTTCCTGGTCTGCATCCAAAAGTTCCTCATCTTATTCCTACTCCCCCTTCTCCAAGAGGATGTCACCACTGCCCATCCCTCCCCACTATTCTTTAAAAAGCATTTGAGGATAAAATACATAATATTGGCACATTACCCATAATTAATAAACTGTCAGCAGGACCATCAATACACACTCTAATCATTTTAGGAAGAAGAGAAAAGGCCTAAGCATTATTCATTATTACATATGGTAGTTCTGCAAGTATAGTACAGACTGTCATATATCAAAAGAATGAGGACAGATAAACAATCTGCTTTAAAGCTTCTGATATATGTTTTATTAGTGTGCAACATAGATATGAGATGGTGAAGACATTTTATGTGTACAATTATATAAATTTCAACCATTTCATATACCATTTATTTTATATTTTTATCAAATATATTTTTTTATGCAGTATATGCGCCATAAACTCAGTCATTTTCATGGCTCCAATATAGCTTTTGTCTTCTTACCTCATTATGGCAGTTAGATTCTTGCATACCATGGCCCAATTCCCTGTACTATATCCCAAAAGTTAGAACAAAGCTAGTTGCCATGACAGTTGTGACATTATCTAATAACATTTCCTTTTCCTTGGGAATCAGAATCATACACAGTCCCTAACAACATTTCTACAAATAACTGTTCCATACATTTTGATTAGATTTTTGCTTATGCTAGGAAGAGAATTCTTTCATCCTGGAAGTAGAAAATAAAATAGTCTATAGGGTCTTGTGTATAACCCAATGGTTAAACATTTGGTCAGCATGTGTAGAGGCCTAGGTTGAATACTTAATAGGGCACAAATGCAAATTAAAAGTAACTATTTTAATTCTAATGACACTACTTTGACTACTGAGAATAAATATATGATTTTAATTTGTCTTAAATTTTATCCCTTTCTTTCTGTTTTAAAGCTTCATGTGAATTTTGGAGAACGTAGAACTCGAGATATCTTTAATTCTACTGGATCTTCAGTTTAAGAATGACACAAGTTAGCAGGAAACAGAGACACAATCTGGAAGAAGACTGTAGCCTGGTGATTAATTTGACCTGATTGTTACTTAGATTATGTGATCTGAAAATTAATTTATTGAGGGGGAGTATTTAAGTTAACTATTTGCAATCCAAAGAATTCTGGCATAGCTTTTAAAATGACAGTTTTCTTTATTAGTAAACAGTTCAGGTTATCACTATTTTAAGTAAGACCAATCCAGTAAATGCTATACTTTGAATGCAATAATGGCTGTTAGCATCAGTTTCAAGTAAATATGGAAAGATGATTAGACTTGATGCAATAAAATAGTTTATTTTTTTTTAGCCTTTATAATAATGTAGCCACCCATTAACAAATAATCTTTACATTTCTAAAATTGATTATAAAGTCATTAGGACAACTGAGAAATTACTTATATTTAATATCTGTTAAGACTATTTTGAATAAATGTTCTGAATGAGATTTGAAATAATAATATATTGTTGAAGTTTCGATTAACATTAATAATGTAATTGTAGTTAGCTGTACATATCAACATGTATACCATCTCTTACTTTGTAATTATTGATAACTTTAGTTTTGTACATGTACATCTATCTATCTATCTATCTATCTATCTATCTATCTATCTATCTATCTGTCTATCTAGACATTTACAGAAAATCGTGTCCTTCCCAGGAGTGTACTGATTGAAGAATATAAGATTATTTTTCTTAATCATTCCATTCATTTACATCTCAGATAATATCCCACTTCCTAGTTATCCCTCCCCCAGTCCCCATTTCACATTTGCCCTCCCTTTTGCCCATATGAGAGTGCTCCCCCATTCACCCACACTCTCCTGTCCCACCGCTCCAGCATTCCCCTACTCTGGGGCATCAAACCACCCTGAGACCAAGGGCCTCCCCTCCTGTTGCTGTAGGGCAAGGCCATCCTCTGTTACATATGTATCTGAAACCCTGGATCCCTCCAGATACACCTTGTTTAGACTTAGGGAGGATTGAGTAGTTAGGCCAGACTATGTTGTTCTTTCAATGCGGTTGCAATCCCCCTCAGTACCGCCAGTCTTTCTGCCAGCTCCTCAACCACGTTCCCTGTGTTCAGTCTGTTGGTTGGCTCCAAACATCACATCTGTAGTGATCAGTTGCTGGCCAGACCTACCAAAGAACCACCACACTTGGTTCCTGTCAGCCCGTGCCTCTTGGCGGCAGTGTTGGGTTTGGTGTCTGCAGATATGATGTATCCCCAGGTGGGTTAGCTCCTGGTTGGCTTTTTTTTTTTTTTTTTTTTTTTTTTTGTCTCTGTTCCATTTTTTGTCCCTGTTCTTCCTTTGGACGGGAACATTTCTGGGTAAAAAACTGCGGTCGGTAGGTGGCCCCATCCCTCAGTCAGGAGCCATGACTGTCTATTGGAGGTGGTCTCCACAAGTTCTATCTCTACAAGTAATGTGTGTTTTCTGCACATTACTGCTAAAGTCAATCATATTGGGTTCTGAGAGCCTTACATTTCTCTAGTGTCTGGGACTCTCCAGTGGCTATCCCCAGTTCCTCATTCCCCCTGTTGCCTATTTTTATTCGACTTTCTGATCCTCTGTACTTCTCTCACATCTCTTCCAGTATCTGATTCTGCCACCTTTATTTCCTCCCCCTCCTTTCTCTCTCCCTTGCCATCCTCTCCTTACACCTCCCATAATCATCCTATTCTCCCCTCAATAGAAGACTGAAGCATCGTCCCCCTGATCTTCCTTCCTTCTATGCTCCATACCGTCTGTAGGTTGTATCACGGGCATTCTGAGCTTTTGGGCTAATATCTACTTATTAGCGAGTACATACCATGTGTGTTCTTTTGTGTCTGAATTACCTCACTTAGGATGATATTTTCTAGTTCAACCCATTTGCTTGTAAACTTCATGAAGTCATTGTTTTTAATTGCTGTGTAGTACTCCATTGTGTATATATACCACATTTTCTGCATCAATTTTTCTGTTGTGGGGCATCTGGGTTGTTTCCAGCTTTTGGCTATTATAAATAAATCTGCTATGAATGTAGTGGAGTATGTGTTTTTGTTATATGATGGAGCATCTTTTGGGTATATGCCCAGGAGCAGTATAGCTTCAGGTAGAACTATTTCCAATTTTCTCAGAAACTGCCAGACTGATTTCCAAAGTGGTTTTACTTGCTTCCAGTTCCACCAGCAATGGAGGAATGTCCCTCTTCATTCACATCCTCACCATCAGCTGCTGTCACCTGATTTTTTATCTTAGCCATTCTGGCTGCTGTGAGGTGGAATCATGATGGTTTTGATTTGCATTTCCCTGATGACTAAGGCTGTTGAACGTTTCTTTATGTGTTTCTCAGCCATTTGAGATTCATCAGTTGATTTCTAAAACAAGAATTTTAGCTTGAAAGCAAGGAAACAAGGTACAGTTTTTGCCATGTGTCCTTTTTGTTACCAACATGGAGTTTGGAAGATACACTTAGAATATATTTATTCAGAATCAACCAGTGTATCATGTAAGTTTGGTCTATATCCAGAAATATTGTTCATGTTTAGTGTCTTAACAAAGAAAATTTACAGGAGGTCTGTATACTGGTTTAAGAATCTTAGGTGCCTGATGTATTCAAAATCAAAGAAAAAGGCAGTCTGGGGACAAAAATAGACTACGTTCCACTAGAAATGAAAAACAACTTATTGAATAAAAACATATTCAATATATCTTCTGTGTAAGGCAAAAGGGGCAGAAATAGGTTATTGAAATACATATAAATATAAATTGTATTTTAGTTAGAAAGCTTCCATGGATTCTTTATGTGGCGAGGACTCATTTACTATTCGATTTTCTGTAGGCTGTTTAGTTATTTACTTCTTCCAATGCTCATCTAAGGTGCTTTCTCAGGCACTCACCAGATGACATGACCCATTATCTGACTCTCAATTTGAAAATTAAACTTAGTTTTTTACTCCCTCATTTAATGAAGTTAAGATGAATGTATCTATTTTTGGAGGGCAAGAATTATTGCTCTTTCCTTCTGAAATTTAAATGTGAGAGTACACATTAAAGACAGAATGTAGATTTCTAATGTTAAATATAACATATAACATTTTTAGAAGTATTTGCTTTTAAATAAATCCCTTGAGAAATAAGTGGAAACTCTTTATTGTCCAAAAGGTATGTTATAGAACAATGTAGGTTAATGCACATAGGAGGTATAACACTCAATATGTTTTGTTTTGTTTTTTTTTAATTTTCCAAAAAACCGAGCATAGAAATTTTGGGGAAATAATTATATACCTGACCACTTTATGATTTATTCAGTGCTACGGTTTTATGAATTTAGATTCCTATTTTCTAGTAATGTATTTTTTTTTAAACTAGTGATGTTTGTGATTTAAAAAAAAAGTTTCATTAATTGTACCATGAACAGTTTCATTATCTTCATCATTTCCTGTGGTCAGTGTGCTTTGATCACATTCACCCTTGTCATACTTTCATATTTCTTCTCTCTCCTCTTTCACATTTTGAATATTTTCCTGTTTAATTTAATATTTGTTTCCCACCCTTGTACTCTACGTAAGAGAAAGTATTCCACACTAGTGTTTGTGAGACTTGAAAACTAACTGTCTACTCGTGTTCTGGTTAAGGAATTCTTGAATGTTTAATATGTACCAAGTGCTAGTTAACACCTTGTCGACCACAGCAAGATTGTTAAAAATTCAGGCTACTGAAAATCATAAACGAATCATAACATGTCACCACAACTTATTTAAAGAAGAATCAAAACCAAACTGTGAATTTGACCGTTATGTATAAGGGCAGAGCTCCACATAGGTTGATGTAAAGTGAGATCTGGAGGAGCTGTGCCAAGATTGAAGGTAAGAGTGTTTTGTAGATCAAATGCCAACCCATTGGCCACAGACAAATATAGTTTGGTTTGTGCATTAAATTATTCTCTTTAAAACATGGCTTTGATATCAAAATTCACATACTTGTGATTTATTAATGGAATACTTCTAGAAAACTGAAGTGTGTGAATCACAAAAGAAAGAAAAGGATAAGGTAAAGTCAAGCACCATTTTTTATTGGATATTATATTTACATTTCAGATTTAATCTCCTTACCCCATTCCCCCAACCACCCAGGAACCTCCTATCCCATGCCCCTCCTCCTGCTTCTATGAGGAAATGGTACCTCAAAATGACTTCTTCTTGAGGCCAAATGCTGGCTTTATCTCTAAGCTCAAGTAAAGCAAAGGAATACCAGGCCTCCATCCATTTATATTCTTTTAAATGACCAAGGAGTCTAGCAGTTAATAGAAGAGGACAATAAATAAAGAGTCTGACTGTAGAAGAATTTAGAAACACAAGCATCATGAAGAGAGTAAAAAAGTAAAAAGACTTGTAGAGTCCACTCAGGAGCTTATTGGGAAGATACTAAAAATAGACCAGAGTTGACTCAGTGAGAGGAACAGTGAAGGTGAGAAAAAGAAACAAGGGTCAGTTCTGAGATTCACCAGGCTACTTCAATAGTTTATGCCCTATTAAAAACAGAAAGAAAAAATTTAAATGTCACAGATTGGTTAAGCCTCTGTTATTATCATAATAACCAGAGTACTGAAAAGAACAGATTATGTTCAATTTTGTTCATTTACAAAGTTCTAAAGTTCTATACACATTTATAAATGTGAATTTAATGTATATTGATCACAAACTACAAGATAGATTTCAGTGATATAAATAGAAAGAGGTCAAAACCCTTTTACTTTAGATACATAATTAAGGGACACATACTTGCCATATATATATTAGGAGATATACATATTTCAATGAATGATCCTATAGAGTGGGTTAACATAACCATACAAAATAAATGGAGATCATTCAATATTGATGGTATACAGATTTTAGAGAGAATGTCAGTAAGGTGAAGTTGTTTATTGTTAGGAAGTACAAAGGGTCCAGAGGTTGAAGATTCCTCATTTTATGAATGGTGCAATTTTTCTTATTGATCAGAATTAGAAGTTCTCTGAATGACCCTCCTAAATTTAGGAGGATAGGATGTAGAAATTTGCTGTGCAGTACAAAAGCCACCAGCCTCATGTTTACACCTAATATGAACTTAGAAAAAATTTCAATATATTTTGAAACTAATTTTTTAGTTCCACTTAGCATATTTCAAGATTTGATCAGAAGGGGTTTGTAGACCCATGGGGAGAGCAACAATACCAACCAACCAGAGCTCCCAGGGCCTAAACCACCAACATGGGCGCCCATAGGGAGGGACCCATGGCTGCAACTGTATATGTAGGGGAGGATGGCTTTGTGGGGCACAGGTGGGAGAGGAAGTCCTTGGCCCTGTGAAGGCTGGATGCTCCAGTGTGGGGGAATTTGAGGGTTGGGAGGAGAGAGTGGGTGGCTGGGTGGGGGCACATTCTCATAGAAGCAGGAGGAGGAGGGATGGGATGGAGGTTTCTGGGTAGGGGGATAATGGGTAAAGGGGATAAAATATAAATGAAATGTAAATAAAATATCCAATAAAAAAAAGATTTTGTCAACCACAGGCAGACAATGCAGCATCCTTGTGTCCATGCATTCCACTATGGGTAGTACTGCTCAGGTAGACAGTGCAGCCTGTGTGCCTGTGCTGTCTACCATGGGCAGTTCTGTTCTGGATTCATGATTTCTATCTTTGTATATTTATAAAATCCCATGCTTTCTCTTTGGCTTTTTCTTTCTTTATTTTCTGTTGTTTTTAAAGTTATAGAGGAATGCCTGCAAAGTTGAACATGTGAATAAATTTGAGTACAATAGAGGAATATTCTTCCTCAGGAAAGAGGCCCCAAATTGGTTTCCAATGCAGAATGGTCATCTATGAAAACATGAGCATATAAATAACATTACATAAATTGAGTAGGTTATATTTAGAAGTACATATATGAAATTATAAAAAAAAGAGTATATGGATTCAAGAGTGAAGAAGAAGGTGGTTTATATGAGGGTTTGGAAGGAGGAAAGGAAATTGAGAAATTATGATATATTTTAATGTCAAGAAAAAAAATGATTTTAAATGGTTAAATATAGCTTAGTAGATCATAATTGTGATGCCTAAAATCTTATGTTGATGTTTCATGAAATGTGGATAGAAGTTTTATGAATTAAGTCAATATTTTGAAAGTGAATAACCATTACAGTATATGCAAATAATGTACTTAAATATAATTTATCTGTGTTTATGCTTCAAGCAGTGCAAAATCCATTACACCTTACTTAATGTATGTCACAATATTGAATACAATATCAGTTGTATGAGTATATGAAAATCATGGGAGTTTCTTCTAACCTTAATTTCCTCATTTGTGAATGAAATTGGTATCACAAAGGTCAGATTTAACAATAAATATAAATATTAATTTAATGACTATTCAACACGTTATTAAATCATTAATATTGAATGGCTACTTATGATAACTTATAACACTGATTCCTAAATATTTTAAAATGGCTACTCCTGCCTTATCCCTCTAGCATCCTTTTTCTCTCAGGCATCAAGCCTGCACAGGACCAAGCACCTCCACTGCCCTCCCACTGATACCCCATAAGGCAGTCCTCTGCTACCTATGTAGTGGGATCCATGGACCAGCTGGCTCATTGATTGGTGATTTAGTCCCTGGGAGGTATGACGGGTCCAGTTAGTAAATGCTGTTGTTTGTCTGATGGGGTTATAATACCCTTCCCCTCCTTTAGTTCTTCCCAAAACCCCATTGGGGTCCCCGGGCTCAGTCCAATGCTTGGCTGTGATTGTCTGCATCTGTCTTAGTAAGGTGCTGGCAAATCATCTCAGAGGACAGCCATACCAGACATTAGCAATAGTGTCAGGGGTTTGGTGTCTGCTGATGGGATGGATCACACAGTGGGGTAGTCTCTGGATAGCCTTTCCTTCAGTCTCTGCTCCATTTTTTTCCCTGCATTTTCTTTAGCTTAGTTTTTGTTCTTATGTGTCCCTCTCTGCTTCCACAACAACTAGCTTTGGGTTAGATATCAGCACAATGTAACTTTCTACAAATCATCAACTTTTGTTGCAAACCCAATTATCTAAATTTTGCTTATGTTTCTGTAATCTAAAAAGTCTTTTTAAATTGACTCAGACCACACAGATTTTGTATAGTTTAGATTATAGGTGTGAACCAATGAGAGACTAAATGTTAACACAGACAGCACTTTTATATGATCCACACAGGTGTTCTCTTAAAGAGCTCCTCACAAATATTGATGTCAAGATGAACACTCCCACACAAGGCAGTACTGCACAGTTTATACTTGTCTTGAAACATCTGTTTTCAGTGCCAACTGGAAGAACACCCTGAAACATCTTTTACTCTAGTGTGCATCCTTATGAATAAGAAGAGTTTGAGTTTAGGTATTTGAAAATCTGCTAAAAATTGTTATGTGTTATTCTTCCAATATTTATTATTTTTTTAATAGCTAAGTATAGTACTTTTACAAGGGATACTTTTCAAGTTAAGAATACCAGTTTTCTAACACTGTTAAGTAGATTGGCTTAGCTGATAGTTAGACCCATTTTAAAAAAAAACTTCTTTTCTATGCTTGGTTAGATCTTTGATTACAATAGGACCAACATCTGGGGAAAAAATGGAAGGCCCACCCCATGTGTTCTAAAACAATCCATTGAAAGACAGTCTTTGGTATCTCAAACCTGGAATCCCCTAAAGCCATGCTAATCTTTATTGTTTAAGTTATTCCTTCAGAGTGACAACTGATCATCTGAATCTAAACTACTTGTTAGGCAAAAATTATAGTTTGAAATTAACTGGAGACAGCTGTAATTTCCAAGTTCTTAAGTCTGTCCTCTAGTCCAGGAGGTGGCACATAGCAGGTACACATCAGAGCAGTGGCCCCTCAGATTGTTTTGTTATAGATGAATCATTTTTTGTCATTATTTAATGGCATGGACACTCTATTTGGAGACACTTGATATAAATCATTAGATCACATGTTCACGCTGCTGACAGGTAGATTTTCAGTGCCACCCTACATTATATAAGGGTAGCCAGGTGCCATGCTTTGGAAAAATGTTCCCAGCATGCTAACTTACACACGACTGTGTGTGGTCATTCCTGTGCTGTTTCTCAAGGATGGAGGATTTTTAGAAACTCGATTTGGTAGTAGGCTCTGCAAAGCTTCCAGCTTCCTTTGAGTGCTAATACTTTTAATAAATTGCTTTTGAGTAGTTGAATGGGGTGAGTAAAAACGTAAGCTTAAAAATATCCTAGCAAGTAGTTTTCCATGTAATCTAATATTAAGATTCTATAAATTCTGAAGAAAAATTATGGCAACTGTAGAAATTTAGGCAGCCACCTCTTAGTGAAAAATGACTAGCTGAATACAATGTAATGTGGTTAATAATTTATACAATTCGAATTAAGGTCTGGCATAAAAATCTAATGAAATTATATAAATGATGACCTCATTTATTTTGTTAAATTATTTTTAGATTTATGTTTTGACATTTTATTGACATTAAGTTTCATCACAATTGTTGACGTTGATTTTTCTAATATTTGTCCCCCAAAGAATATAAGAATGGTGTTTCAATAATGTTATGTTTGAAAACCATTATTGTTAAGAAATAACTTTTCAAAAAGAACAATACTTTTAAAATGAGCTCTATGCTCCATGTATAAGGATTATCATGAGAAACAGAATGTAGGATCACTTCAACTTAAATTTGTTTTTCCATGCTTCACAAACATAGTTGTTAATTTCTCATTAGGTTCAACATTATAGTTTTTGCCAAGACTTTTGGAATACTGGAACGTTCACAGATGCATCATAAAGACAAACTGTAACCAAGATCTAAACACCCACTGTCTAGCATTGTTTTAGAATTCACATCAACAGTTTGTGGTCTTGTTAGTTTTTTTAATCCTTTTTACTGCTCAGCCAAGGCTTCAAAGACAATTGCAAAGTCTTGTAGATGAATTCATTGCAAAGAAAATGCAAACAATTTTACGTCTTACGAAATATGGAGCTAAATTATGCATATGTACTAAACTCTCTACTTTATAGTGGCAAGTGAGTCCCATCAAACATGTATAGTTTTAGAATACATTTTTAAGATCATCAGAATGACTGATACTTGGGCCATAGTGTTATACAGTTTTCTACTCCTCATGGTGAGTTTTACATATTGCTCTTAAGTAGGGTAGAATTTACATGGATTCGAATGTCTCTAAGCTCCTTATACTACAGTCACTCAATTTCACAATTTCCCTGTAATGTTTGTAACTGTGAATAGCAGAAATCAAAATAGATGTAGGGTGAATTTTTCATTAAAACATATTATTATTCTTGGTGATGGTGTTTGTGAGCTTGTACTCTTTTATTTTTAAGTACCATCTACTATTAGAGCTAAATTGAATGATCTCTCATTACTAGAAAGTATGGGCTTCATCTGCTTCTTTTTTCCTTTCTTCATCTGCTTCTTCTTTCCTTTCTTCATCTGCATCTGCATTTTAATCTCAGCTATACTATGGGGTTCACCCTCTCTACCATCCTATAGAAAAATTATAACATATGCATAGTTTCAGTTCTTTCAGGGCAAATTGACTACTGTTTCTTTTCTCTGTTCTTTTTCCTCTATCTGATTTCACACACACAAAAATTAAGTCTATTGTAAAAGACTATAAGAAATGTATAAAGAACAGGTTAATGTGAGGGATGCAATAGTTATATTTAACCTGTATTATCTCAAAGTTCATAATTAAATCAACAGCTACATTTGCCACAATTTACTACAGTTTCAAAACAGAAATTTATAAAAAGCAGGAGTATACCACACTGTGGCATATCTAGGAGAAGTGTCCATATCTTCTCAATCTCAGGTCTGTACCTTTGCAGATCATTCATATAATGCATTCATGTCTATGTGATAAAGAATATCAGCTATATACGGTCAAAGTGCCTGTGGTTGTGTAGTATAAGAAGTTTGACGGTGGTTTGTAACATGAATGTCACTCAGAAGCTGACATGTCAACAGAAGTTCAGTCACTGGAGTCATATACACTAATGAAGTTTGAGAGCCTAAGAATGCTACATTTTTTTTCTATTTTGTTCTGGCCATGAGTTTGCTTGTTTTGCTTTTTCATGTTCTCCCAACTTGATAAACAGCCTTTTCCTGAACCTGATGGCTTGGAGCTGATCAGTACTAGGCTCATATCTCCAAAACTGACACAAACAGATCATTTGTATTTATGGGTTGGTTATTTTAGGTAATTGTTATAATGAGTAAAAGATGAGTAATACTATTTTATAGTCTGTTTTAAACAACGATTTAGGTCTACCAATAACCCTACATAGGAGATAAATGAAGAAAATTGATACCAAAGAAATGGTCTAGAAAATGTATAGCTTTGGCTTTTTAAGTATAGTAGAATTTAGAGAAGTGACATGGGCTGTCATTAGGGTTTATTTTAGTGTTAATAAAGATTCAAGAAAAAATATACAAACTAAAATAACAAGAATTTAGCACTATGACATATGAGGAATGGCTCATCCATTTTCTAACAGTGTCTACAGGGTACATTTTCAGGTTCTCGTTACATAGACTATGTGGACTTTTAGCTTCATACACTCCTACACCATGTCCTTCTTTGTATGCACCTATTATACTTGGGGAGTGTCTTTCATGTAACTGAAGAATACTCATAGTCAGAATAAATCCACAATGATATAATATAAAAATATTTCTCAAATGTTAGATCATACATAGGCCAAACAGTGTGCTTGCAGAAATGAAGGTATCCGTTTAGTAGATGTGAAGTAGAGGATTTAGATCTACGATTCTAAGATGCTTCCAAGTGAATCTGATAGTCTTAAGCAACGGTTCATGCATAAAATTCAAGATATTGAATTCTCATTGTGCTCTCTTGCTTGCAGTAAAATTTCACTTACATATTTTCCTTGAACTTTGCATTTAGATTCTCTGAGAGGGATCCTGTTGCTTCTACTTGTCTTCTCCTACATTAAATTGTGTTAAAGGCATTCAAAAATATCTTTCCCATATAAAGAGTACCTCTCATCTACAAAGAACAAATCATCAAAATTGAAAATATAAGAACATTCTGATCATACCCATCTCTTAGGATACTGATGACTACTGTTTCATTGTATTTGTGTGTATGTATGCGTGTTTGAATGTGTGCATATGTGTTTGTGTTTAAAGAATTATATCTACTTTTGTTGAAAAATATGTTAAAGTTGTAATCACCTCATAAATGTGTGCACATGCAGACACACAAACAGGATCAGAGAGTAAAATGATTTATTCAATACACTTTCAAAGTACCTTTAAATACTTCAAGAACTCCAAAATTTTTAGTCTCTATATTTTCAGTTTACATTAATTCTGATGAAACTTGCCTGTTTTCTAACACCATATTGCTTCTTATTAATGACCACAGTAGATGAGTTGACTGACTACAAAAATTCATTGGCAACTAGAAACTTTTTACAGTATGCAAGAAGACAGGGAAGATTAGATGAGATATTCAGAGTATCAGATCTTTAATGCTGAGTGGGCACAGTGTTATTTCAATTAGCTGCAAATGGTTTTTCATAGTTCTATAGGCTTGAGGCTCTTCAAGTTCAAGTAATTGCTATTATTAATAATGGGCTCAGGTTACAAAGAAAAAATATAAAATATATGTTATACTTTCAGAAACAATAGATCTGTGTTAAATAATATTTTTATGAGTCACTAGTATAAACATTCAATGACAAGATAAGAATTATATTTTTATAGCATTTAAATTTTCACTCTTAATTTCTACATTGTAATTATAAAATGTAAATATTTCACTACCAAGAATTTGTAGTTGTGTAAGGCTGTATAAGTATTTGATTTGGTGAAAAGATTTACTAATGATTTCACACACACACACACACACACACACACACACATAATACAAGTATAATACATACCATATGATATATATCAAATACATATCAAGTAGTATATAAATTATGTATTACACATGACTAGATAAATTTTATTAAAATATTCAATTTTAATAAACAGACAACATGCATGATGCAGCTAAATCAATCTTGTATTTCATGTACACTTCTCAATAATATAAAATTAAAGCATACTAATTCTGATTTTATATTTTGCACCCTTCCTTATAGTAATTGTTCTCTTATCTCCTGTAAATACACAATTTGTGTATGTCATTTATAAATATATCTTATAAAATAGATCACAAGTATATTTCAGAGATGAAACCTTCTAATACTTTATTTAGTGGTAGTTAAACAGCTAATGAAAGCACATGAAATTGGAGATACTAGCAAATCTTGGAAGCCACAATGGCTTTTGTGTAATCAAAATTTCAAACTGCCTTTCACAACTGCCTCAGAAAGGTCTAACTTTTTTAAAGCATATTTTCAGCATCACCAATGCATTTTTTCTTGATTTGAATTTAGGTTCTTTGCAATATGACACATATTCTACTCTTTTATTTTTTTAACTTTAAAAAATTTATTTAATCTTTTCACACTCCAAATTTTATGCCCCTCCCATACACCCCATACACCCCACCCCTTTCTCCATGAGGATGTCCCCAATCCCCTACCACCCACCCCACCAGTCCTCTTCTCTCCCTGGGGCCTCCTGTCTCTTGAGAATTAGTTGCATCTTCTCTGACTGAATCCAAACCCTGCAGTCTTCTGCTGAATATGTGTTGGGGGCCTCATATCAGCTGGTGTATACTGCCTTACCCTTCTTCAATGTGGGGCTGAACCATAACTCTGATGATAATAAGCCTTATGGTCATTGCCTTGTTGAGTGAAAGGTGTTAATTCTTCTGACAACCCCAAATTTGAATCCAGTGATATAATGACAGAGACTGGAGTGGGTTAAGCTCCCCAGCACTGTTCCTTCATAGAGCAAGAATAGTTTCCCTCTGCATGATTGAAATCATGCCTATATCATCCTCTTAATGTCTGTAGTACAGTGCTTAATGGCTTCATCAGGATATATTACTTTCCTTAGCATGGAGCTGCCAGCGAAACACAAATCATTTAGAGAGAGTAATTTTTAGAGTAGGAGAGATTTCAGGCACTGGAGAGTCACAGTTGAAAGGAAGGGACTCAAAAAGAAAAAGAAGGCTAAAGGGTTTGTGGAAATTAAGGAACAAGGAAAATTAAGTGAATAACATACTGTTTTAGCTTTAAGTTGGAAAATAAAATGCTTTTGTTTTTTTACTATACTGACACAAATTTACAGCTGGTCCTTACAAATTAGAAATCCTGCACATTTTACCTATTTTTATTGTCTATTTACCCAGCCAATTACAATTGATATGATTAGAGATTCCGACTATTTAAATCCATAATTATCAGAATGATGTTTTGGTAAGAAGACAATAAACCCTTAAAAACTGAATAAAGAGAATCATAAACTGTATGTAAATAATACATAGAAAAAATATTTTTTATGAGATATAACAGTCTTGGCATATAAATTAAAAACACGTCCTAATGGAATAATTTAAATGTTCTGTTTATATATCTATCTTCATTATGTCATTATTTTAGTGAATATGTTTAGTTGTGAATGTTATCTTATGTCCTATTATGTAATATGGCACTTATTGCACTTGTTTGACACTTTCTCATAAATCACCTCATATTTGACATGAAATACTAGTCATGAATAAAAATCAAGACTAAGTATTTTTTGCAATAAAAAATAAAATTTCCTGGGGATATTTCCATGCATTTTCTGTGTGTCTTCAGGCCACTTTTCCTAATTGAATGTTTTTAGCAGCAGCTTGACAGTAAAATCTGGTTTCAGTTTGTAGATATAATGTCATAGGGTATTGATTTGAATGAGAATCAAAGGACATACAAACGTGTTTATGACAGAACACCTCTACCACAGCCCAATGTTGGACATCTCTGTAGATGATGATTTTAATAGATCAGAATAGTTAAACTTTGTAGTAACATTTTGCCTCCTGTGTCTGGAGAAATACTTTTGGAGTTCCCTTTAGACATTGAATGTATGTGGAGAACCACCTTCTGCAGAGAAGGATGCGAAGCATTTTGAAATTTATAGCAGTTTATTGACCTTCGGCTTTATTTAATATAGGCATCTAAACTCAAGCTTTGGTTTCATGAAAAGTTTAACTTGAGAAACAATGACATATAAAAGTTTACATGAAAATGTAGCTCACTGAAAGATTTCTTCAAATCAATCACTACTTAATCATACTAGTTATTTTTGTAAATATTTTGTAAGCATGGTTCTGTGTAAGATTCTAAATTTTCTAAATATAATAAATTGTTCATTGAGAAAATACAAGTTTATGACTTACTATGAAAAAAAGTAAGTGGTAATTGGTACCTAAAATATAAAACATTGTGCACAATAAGCAGCAGTTAACTCTCAGTTCTATCTCATTTTCAATTAATCCCAAAACCCTTATTTTGAAGCTGTGTGTGACAGGCTGAAAGGAAGCAGCATACTTCATTCATCAACATGATTTATTGAGTGTTTTTTATTTTCCCAGAGCATAGTCTACAAAAGTGTCTCAAAAGTGAATAAAATTCAATTTCCATTCCTAAGAAATTATCCGTGTGTGGGAAAACGTGGGTGTATATAATTTGTATAACTTACAAATAAGTCAATACATCACATCACAAAGAACACTTGTCTGTATTTATAGGAACTGATATTAGAGAAAAAAGTAAGTAAGCTGAATTTTGCTTATGAAATACAGTGAAGCTATTCTATAAAAGACTTCTCTTTATTATTGGAAGTTTGCAGAGTAGACGGTGTCTCCATGTGAAGAACATTTTGAAGGCAATGGGCTAGGTTAGAATCTTTTTTGTCACAGTGTTATTCTGTATGGTATGAAGGAACATTACTATAAATAAATAAAACTCTAAATTTATGATGACTCAGAGTCAGTATACAACAAATGAGGGGAAAGTCTCAACTGTAAAACATGAAACAGGGGTGGACAAGGTTAAGAAGTAAAACTGTAAATCAGAGATTGGACTGAGAAGTGGTCATGGGGATAAAAGGCTCAGAGGACACAGTGTGAGAGCTTCATGAAGCAGGCACCAAAAATTGGGAGACAGACTGAAACAGACTAGAATCATATCAACGTTAGAACTTCATCACACTCAGGTGTCTTAATACATATAGATACAAAGGTTAGAACTAAGTAATTAATTATCAGAATCAATCAACAGGAAGTATATGGGAAGAGATGAAGTCGGACTGGTATTTGGGAGGCAACAAATACAAGTTGGAAAATTTTATAATAAAAATTTTAGTTGCAGGAATGATGATGAGAAATCATCCAGAGAATATTATCAAAATTAAAAAGCATATTAAAATAATGATGAATACTACATTATATACTTAAGATAAAAATGAGAGCAATGGGCATTTTCTGAGACACTTGCATGCATATACTTAATTATAATCCTCATATTAATCATTATCTAGACAAGATGAATGTCTTATTTTATTCATAAAAGATTCCTGGCTCAGCTCAAATAAAATATTTAGCATATCACTTACCTATGAAATACTAGGGATAATATTTGAATGTATACATATTGGCCACAAAACCCATGCTTACTGTTTTTGATGTTGATAAACTCACTGTTAATATTAGTGAATATACTGAAACTCTAATAATTTATTATGTATCATGTATGTTTTTTACAAATTCTATTTTATCTGTATATTTTTAAATTTAAGACAAGTCATGGCAAATAACCCTTTCAAAAATTAAAGAGGTTTCTCTAGTTCAGTGCCAGTCCAAAAATATTTTCAAATTGATCGTTTATATCTTTGTCTTCCTCACTCATCTTTCTTTAGCTTTGGATCCTTGCAGACATTTTTTCCACATAGATCATGAAAACAAATATGGGACTTTATTAGAAATGTGTGGGGAAATGGTAATAAGGCTTGTAAATCTTCCTAAGACTTAATTGTGTATTCAAAAGAAGTGAAAATAGCAACATTACCTAATGGTGTTTAATACATATTTTATAAAGCTCCTACTTTTATTATAAATGATTAATATGTGACAATGAAATCTGTCTTGCTGTGTCTCTTAAAGGTATGACTTACGAACAGCCCAGCTTCATATTTTGCTGTTTTCATAATGTGTTGATGGGATTTGCTTTCTGATGCTCATCAGCATTTCTGTAGGCTCAGGACAAATTGATTCTTCACATTTCTGTTCGTTAAAGTTGTATAAAGAAACGTTGTACATGATAAATATAATAATTTTTCTTCTGTAAAATGTGTTTTTTAGAATGTGTTTTTCTAGAAAAAAATTATATCCTTTTTTCAAGAATATGCTAATTTGCGCCATTTTAATGCCATACATCCAGAAGAAGGAAAGGGGAACATGGAAGGGAATAAAACAAATGGGAGAGGGGGGAGGGAAGACTAACTAGAAAAGAATTAAATACTTCAGATGCTTTGCTTATAATGACTTTCTTTCTGCATTTTCATGAGGATTATTAAAGGAAGTAGAGGTTTCTCAGTAGAATTAGTATGAATCATTTTCTAGAAGGTTCTTTGTAAATGCAGGATAATTTAGGAATAGACTTGCTGAGGAGTGAAACACAATTGTCATCTTTGTCCAGTTCCTCCAGTTCCTCACTGTATACAATGTCACAAACACTGCAATTTCAGATGGCCCTTATTTCAAACTCATGCACCATGTTACCAGATGTGTATGTATCAAGACATAAGAAATTTCAATAATTAAGGAGGCTGCTGTGATAAAAAACCATCTTCCAAGGAATGGTAAACAATTGAAGGGAGAAAACATATTATAAATAAAAGGCAAATAGTAGAAGCAGAGAAATTGTGTGATCTTGGGAGAGGAATCTTTGATTAAAATACTCATGAAGGTCTGCACCTAGTTGTCAGCAGCCCTAACAAAACTCAAGACAATTCTTTGAGCATAATTATTCCCGAGACAAAGCTAGATGGTAAATTATTCCATAATTCAATCTACCTGTGACTTTAGATTGCTCCTCACAGTGTTCAAGTTTATAATATGTAGAACTTCCCAGAGTTCTATACAAGTCTTCAACTTATATAGTGCTTTAGCTGTGACATTAGCATCCTTAGCAAACTGACACTTTGGCCCCAGACTTCTGTTTTTATTATAATTAATTTTGAAAATACATTAGCAGATACTGTACTAGTTAAGGTTCTCTAGAGTCATAGAACTTATGGAATGTCTCATACGATAAGGGAATTTATTGTAATGATTTAGTCTGCCGTCCTACTAACCCAACAATGGCCAGCTGTGAATGGGAAGTCCAATCCTGAAGATGTATGCTCCAATAGAGATGCTGGCAAGTAAGTACAGGCAAAGAAGAATGAACACTTTCTTCTTCTACTGTGATTATGTAGGCCTCCAGCAGAAGATATGGACCAGATTCAAAGTGTGCACCACTATGCCTGGACTTAGGCTTATCTTTGCTTGGAACTTGTTCTTCCTAGGGGCCATATACAACGAAAGAGTGGAAGGTCTCAACTGTAAAATTGAAACATGAATGGACGAGGCAAAGAAAAGTTATGAATAAGAAGAAGTAGTCATGGGGATGAAAGGCTCAGAGGACACATTTCATGATAAAAAAAACAGGCACCAACAACTGGGAGACAGACTGAAACATTGGAGAGTGGGAACGTTAGGACTTCATCACACTGGGTCATCTTAAGACATATTTTCTCATAGGGATAAGATACAAAGTGGGAATATATAAGCCTGTCTCATTAGTCACTTCAGGATGGACTTGATGGAAAATTAATGCAGCAGACACTTAGAGAAGTTCCTTGACAGAAGTGATCTGAAACTCTGGTGACAATTTGAATAAATACAATAGCATGCTGAAGCTTTATTTTTCAATTGATTTTTATAGAATCAGAACACTATATATCAAAGAATGATCATTTTCCAATGAGAATGACTAGCAGAAGTGAATTCATATGTCACTGGATTATACAACAAGAGTACTTGAGTGCCTGCCTTTTAAGCATACTGAAAAACTTTCTCTGAGTGACTCTATAACCCTGATTCTGTGTTACAAACAGAATGGCAATCATGAAGATAAATTTAATAAATGATTCTGAACTTTCATGTTTAGCGAGTAGATTGAGCCTCTAAACATCTCAACCATTACCTAATTTCTTGTCTTATATGATTAAAATATTCTCAGCAACTGAAAAATTCCTACTCTAATCTATCCGAAGAAGTTGTATGATGATGACAGAAATTTTAAGAATTAGAAGACATATTCAACAACAAAGACTAGAGAAATAACAGTATAATCTTAATTATCTATTCCCTGAATTGAATATCTTATCTCAATTTAGAAGATAAGTTAGGACATCAAAATTATAATATGTTTAATAAAGTATCAACAGCCATGTACCGATTATTTAGGACATACTTTCAGTGGTAGATTGAACTAGTATGGTGTCTACCATTACCTGAATAGTGACCAAAAATATTTTTCTTTTTCTCTAGTATTATAACTTAGGACATCATAAACTTTGGACAGCATTCCTGTTATGGTCATGCCAAGGTGTAATCTGATGATATGTTGATACAACCTAGTAAACAGTATGTCCCATTTAGTTTTAGAAACACAGTGACATGGTTTTATGCTTTGGTGTCATCAGCCTTATATAAATGAAGAGGTACAGATAAATAAAGGGGTTTGCATCTGATAACATAAGTCATATCAGAATACTTGTTGTAAAAAAGAAAACTATCATGCTAGATTATGGGCATCCTAGCTAGGAGAGGAAAAAAGTGCTAAATAGATTAAGAGTAAGACAATTTGTTCCTTTCAAAACCACTAACTTTTTATAGAATATTGACTATGAGAAAATAATGTAGCTCACTAAATATACAGATTCTTAAATTATTAATCATGTAGATTAGCATAAAGCAATTTTCTTCTGCTAGATATGTTTTTAATAGCTTTGTCAAAATAATATGATTATAACTGTGAGTTTACCTTTTGGTCCTTTATTATTATTTTATTATTTTATTATTTTATTATTTTATTCAATGGCTCTGTAAGGTAATTTGAGACCAGGTTTTGTGGTACTCTATCTAAGTTGTACTCTCTGCTAAGAATTGCTTTGGCCATTCATGAATATTTCTAATTTCATACAAAACTTAAGATTTATTTTCTAGATTTTTAAAAATGATACTTAGTAGTATTTTGGGTGAGTTGCATTAAATCTGTAGAGTACTTTTGATATTTTAGCCATTTTTAAAATAATAATTTTTGTAGGTCCATGAGATGGGAGTACTTTTCATATTGTAATCTCTTCAATTATTTTTCACTCTGCTGTCTTAACATTTTCACTGGACAGATTCTTTAGTTATTTTATATTTCATGTAAGATATTATGAATGGTATTTTTTTTCTGCTTTTTTTTTCTCTATTGGGTAAGAAAATTGTGACTTTTTTTCTTTATTGGATATTTAATTTATTTACAATACAGATGTCATCCCCTTTCCCCATTTCCTCTCCCTAGAACTCCTTATCCTTTATGCTTTTATACTATTTTGATTACATGCTTGTATTAAGGTCAGGTCTAGGTTGAGGTTCTAGCAATACATTACACGCAAATAGTCGAGAAATAAGCAATATAATAAGCAAAGATAGTAAAAGGAAAAGCAAGGCATAAAACCCAATTATGTGAAAACTCCTGTGATCACTGTTTCTAAAGGCTTGTCAGGATGACCAAAGTATCAGAGACTACTTCCCTATCCTAGCCTAAGGTCATTTACATGTCTGAAGCCTACTTCCTTATTCTAGCCTAAAATTTAGATTCTTGTCTGAAATTGTTTCTTTGTTCTAGTCTAATATTTATATTTATAATCTCAATCTTCTTGAGATTACTTCTTTGTTTTAGCCTACAATGTAGTATCTTACCTGAAATTATTTCTTTGTTCCAGTCTAATGTCAGATCCCTGCTTGAAGCCTACTTCCTTGTCCTTGGCCAATGTCATATTCCTGCAAAGCAGCGCATTTCTTTGTCCTTGGCCCATGTTAGCTTCTTGCCAAGTAGCCCCAGAAGCTCTCCACTTCTACCCTTTTTTATTTCATTAACAAGACTGAGCCTGCCTTAGGTTGTTCTGACAAGAACGCCTTTCTCACCCATCATGAAATATGCATTATCAAAAGCAATGCACTTCTGTCTTAGGTTGGTAAGGCTCTGTGCAGAATCTTACCTGCCCTTGTTTTGTCAGCCTGCTAATTTAATAACTCTGTCTGGGGGTCCATTTTCTGGTTCAAGCCATGTACTTTTCCTGCCAACATGTTGATGTTGTTAAAGATAAGTTTTAACATGATGGGCAGGGATAAAAGTATTCCCAGGACAAGAAGGGCTAGCCTGATCAAGCTATAAATGACATTCCTGAGGTTTGAACCAAAATGGAAATGCTGACCTCAGGCCATAAATAATTTTATTGGCATTATCAGCAGCATCAAAGGTCAACAGAGCAACATTCTTTAAATTGATAATCTCACTATGCAAAGTTCACACACCCAGAAAGGTGTTAGGAATATGCCAAATATCCTATAGGTGACTTGAAACTTCTTTCTATTTATAATGTTAATCATTGTGAATTTCAAAAGTAACACTACTCCAATGATATTTATCATTACACTTGGGATGGCTTCTAGCTCTTGAACCCAGAACTTCCGTCAGATAATTTGAATGGGTTATAGAGCATCATTCATTGTTCCAGATACCTACAAAATCCTTTTGTATACTCAAAACATTAGTAACAATTTTGATAGATGGTTAATAAAAATGGTTGTCTTAACTCCTTGTGTCAATGCTATTGCAGAAGCAGAGATGCTAGCAATTAATGGAATTAAAGCTGTGGTACCAGCAATAATCAAGCCCTCTACCTTCTTGCTTGTGCTTAAATCTAACTCACTTCTTTCAGCACTTTCAAGCTTTTTTTCAGAGAATCAAGGTTTTCTTATTATATTCAAGGCAGAGAGGCAACAGCTGGTTGATAGCTTCTCATGACAGACATGCCAGGTTTCAACATACTAACATAATTAGAAATTATACAATCAATGCAACTTACAATAAATATTGTAGAAGAGACAAAACCAATTTTAACTTGACAATTAAAAGAGCCTAAAACATGCACTAACCGTTGTTTGAAGTTCAGATCCTGTCCCAACTTTATCTCTTGCTATCATAACATCATAGTGAACTACAGCTAACTTCCAAATATGTTCCTAACAAAGTCCAGATCCAGTCTTCCAAAAGTAGACTGTTACTTTCCATATTGGATTGATTTCTAAACGAGTACATGATTGAGTTCAAATAGCTGGTCACCTTCAAGAAGAGACATAATTTCTCTTTTCGATTCTCTATCTTACAAGGTTTAAGAACTTGAGGCATCCTTGAAGTTACTCCAGTTGTGGGGAGACAGCCACTAGGCAAGAATTGCCTCTCTCCATCTACAGACAAATTACTATTCAGAAAAGGACACACTTGCAGAATAGTCCACTGATTACATCTGCCTAGACAGAGTAATCAGCCCTTAATAATTCTGCATCACTAAAGTCTGTCAGATGATTCTGAGCCAGAAGGCTGAAGATTTGATGCTCCAATGTTCGGTAGTATAGGGACTGTCCAGGTGTTCAGTGGTCTCTGTAAATTGGCTAAGTTTTAGAAGCTATGCTTAGTGCTTCCCATAATTTCAGTTAACTCAGTCATTCTGGATTTCTGACTGGATTGAAGACCTATAGTCTCATAGCCAATCCTGGCTATTTACTTTGAGAGAAAAGATCTGAGTGGATGTTTTTCAGCTGACATTCATTCTAAAGCCAAGAAAAAAGCCAGCTTCAGAACTAAGTTGTTGGGGGCCGACTTTTAGCAGAAAGCGGCTATCTGCTTTGCAGCCATCTTGAGCCATATACCCTGACATGAGATTTAAATTACAATAGCCTACAACAGCTGAGAACACTCAGATAATCTTGGTTTAGATACCTTGAGATTAAAGGTGTGTGAGATTAAAGGTGTGTGATTTAATAGTATACTTAGAAGTATAGAGATCAGAGTTAGAGACAAGACCTAAGGGCATGATTAAAGGTGTAACTTAGAGGCGTGGCTTAGAAGTGAGACATATAAAAGGCAGAGACAGAACAGATCAGAATTGAGACAATAGAAGACAGAACCAGAGATCAGAGAATATAGACGGAGATCAGAGACTATAGAGGGATCATCAGAGACGAATTTCAGACATTAGGGAGACACAGCAGAGAGAAGACATTAGGGAGACATCAGACGAGAGAGAGAGATTCATACACATCAGACATTAGGTAAAATCTGGCCTCACCCTCGCTCTTGCTGAACCCCCGACCTGAAGACCAGAGCGGCAGCTTGGGCCGGAATACAGTGGCTGCCCAAACGTGGGTCGGCCCGGGCCTCAACATTCTGCCTGGGCTGCAACATTTATTTTGGCCACCCCAACTTGGGGCTAGTGAGGTCCCCAACACTAAGTGTTTTAGTTAGGAGAGATGACAGAGGTTCTGGTTAGTCAACAAAATGATGGAGTGGGTATTAGGACTATCTTGTACCTCACTGGTACGAATAGGCATAATTATGCTCTAATTGTATTTTGAGAGAAAAGTTTTATTTTATCAGGAAGGGTGATATGTAGGAGGAGCTAAGGGGGAAGGAGAGCAGAGAGGAAGAGTTAGAATAAGGAGAGGAGAAGATGATGGAGAGGAGAAGCTAGGTGATGAGAGCAAGAGAGAGAAAGAGAGGGGGGCATGAAGGCAGATGTTCAAGTGTCTCCACCAGTCAAAGATAGTTTATATATCTAGGTTAGGTATTGGGTTACACTTCTGATTGAGCATTACGAAACTTATAAAGCCTTTGATTAGCATTTAAAAAAATTGTACAAAAGCAAAAAGAAAAAGGGGGCATGGAATAGGGGTTTTCTAGGGAAGGGAAATTGGGAAAGGGGATGGCATCTGAAATGTAATAATATATCCAAAGAAAAACAAAAACAAAATTAAATAATAATTTAAAAAGATAAAAAAAAAAAAAAAAGAACTTGAGGCAAGGCAGCTTGTCCCATCTGGGATATAGTCAAGTCAAAGGTGGGTCAGGAACATATGTCCAATATGGCTCCCCAATCTCCTTGTCAGGGCACTCAGCAATCTCAAGGTGGGCATCACTCTTTGTCTCAGCAACATTATGTATCAGCAATCTTTTTAAAGTTCCATGAGCCTCTTTAACAATACCTTGTCCTTGAGGATTACACAAAATCCTTTAAATAAATTATTGACAAAAAGTCACAACTGCTCAACTACAATTACCAGACCCATTATCCGTTTTTTGATGAGGTATTTTATTTATTTACCTTTCAATGTTATATCCTCTCCCTTTGCCCCCCCAGCCCCAAAACCCCTTATTCCACCCCCTTCTTCTTATTTCTATGATAGTGTGCTCCCACCATAACTCCAATTCCTGCCTCCCTGCTCTTGAATTCCCCAACAGTAAGGAATCCAAACTTTTAGGGACCATGGCCCTCCACTTCCACTGATGCCTGACAAGGCCACTCTCAACTACCTATACAGGTGGAACCATGAGTCCCTCCCTTTGTGATCCCAGGCAGGATGTTTACACCCTAGGATCTCTCATTGAGTATTTTGTTACTCCATCTAAGAAAGACCAAAGCACCTGTCATCCCTGACCTCAAGCTGTACTACAAAGCAAAAGTAATAAAAAAAAAAAAAAACTGCATGGTATTGAAACAGAGACAGGCAGGAGGATCAATAGAATAGAATAGAAGACTTAGAATGAACCCCTGTACCTAAGGTAACTTGATCTTTGACACAGGAGCTAAAACCATTCAGTGAAAAAAGACATCATTTTCAACAAATGGTACTGGTTCAACTGGAGTTCAGTATGTGTAAGAATGAAAACTGATCCATTCTTATTCCCTTATACAAAGCTCAAGTCAAAGTGGATCAAGGACCTTCACATAAAACCAGTGACACTGAAACTAATAGAAGAGAAAATGGGAAAAAGCCCCGAACACTTGAGCACAGGGGAAAAGTTCCTGAGCAGAATACAAATGGCTTTATGCTCTAAGATCAAGAATTGATAAATGGGACCTTATTAAACTGCAAAGCTTCTGTAAAGCAAAAGACACTGTCAATAGGACAAACCAGCAACCAACAGATTGGGAGAAGATCTTTACCAATCCTACGTCTGATACTGTGCTAATATCTAATATATACAAAGAACTCAAGAAATTAGACTCTAGACAATCAAATAACTCTATTTAAATGGGTTACAGAGCTAAAGAAAGAATTCTCAACTGAGGAAACTCATATGGCTGAGAAGAACCTAAAGAAGTGTTCAGCATCCTTAGTCATCAGGGAAATGCAAATCAAAACAACCCTGAGATTCCACCTCATACCAGTCAGAATGGCTAAGATCAAAAACACAGATGACAACAGATGTTGGCAAGAATGTGGAGAAAGAGGAACACTACTCCACTGTTGGTGGAATTGTAAGCTGATACAACCACTATGGAAAGAAGTCTGGTGGTACCTCAGGAAATTGAACATAGTTACTTGAGGACCCAGCTATGCTACTCCTAGGCATATACCCAAAAAATGTTTCAATATACAACAGGAACACATGCTCCACTATGTTCATAGCAGCCTTATTTATAATAGCCAGAAGCTGGAAAGAACACAGATGTCCTTCAACAGAGGAATGGATACAGAAAATGTGGCACATTTACACAATGGGGTACTACTCAGCCATTAAAAACAATGAGTTCATGAAATTCTTAGGCAAATGGATGGAACTGGAAAATATCATCCTGAGTGAGGTAACCCAATCACAAAAGAACACACATGGTATGCACTCACTGATAAGTGGATATTAGCCCAAAAGCTCACAATATCTAAGATATAACATATAGACCACATGAAACTCAAGAAGAAGACCTTTTTTTTTTTTTTTTATAAAATGTTGGTTTATATCATGCTACACCAATTGTGTTTATCAGTTCTAAGAGTGTCCTGGTAGAAATTTACAAGTATAGATTTACATCATTTTAAAAATAATAATTTGCTTTATTTTGTTATATTGTTAGTGCTTTAGTTAACAGTTCAAAGAAAATCGTGAATAATTGGTACTCAAGATCCAGATTTCAGAAGAAATGATCTTAATTTTTTGCTGTTTAGTAAATGTCCACTACAGGTATGTCAAATATATTCATTATTTTATTGACATATGTTTCTTCTATTCTTAATTTCTTCAGGATTTATATTGTGAAAACATTTTGAAAATTGTCAAAGGCCTTTTCTGCATTGATTGGGGTTACCATGTGTTTTTTCTTCCTTAAATTTATTTATATGCTAATTTTACATTATTGATTCACATATGTTAGATAACCTTGCATCCTTCTCCCTCAAATGAAGTTAACTTGATCATGACCTCAATATGTTTTTGAATACAACTTACAAAAATATCATTAAGTTTTTTGAATCAAGGAAATTGGTTTACAGTTGAGTTTCTTGATTGTGTTTATATCTGGCTTTGTTATCTATGTCATGCTTAATTTCAAAAATGAGTCTAGTTTTGTTTCTTCCCTTTCTATGTTATGGAATAATTTGGAGACCATGGTTCAAAGTTTAGCAGAATTCAGCAATGACACCATCTTGTTTTGGACTTTGCTAATCTTGGTGCAAGTTCTATTTGTAGAATGAAATCTGTTCCCAGCCATGAAGAGTGTGGCTCTCTGTCCTGTATTTCTAAGCACAAAATGAGTGCAAGCAATTTATGGAACAAAAATAGTATTGAGTTATGCAGCTCACTAATGTTTGAAAGAATCACACTCTCATGAAGGCCTGTAATTGTATTGTGAGGTTTATGGGCTCATTCTAGGGTGAGACAAGCTTTTGTCTGTCTGACTTACCACTTGGAAGTACATGCCTGTTTTTTCTGCCTGTCTGTGAAAACCTACTATTACTAAAGTAAAATTGTTTCTATTTTATGAATATTCATCTTTCCATCTTATCCATCATGGATAGTTCCATTCTTAGATCTTACAAAAGATGCTTCATTGTATAGCAAATAAAGACTAGTAGAGAGATCCACAACTCATGAAAGAATCAAACTCATAAAAGTTCAGATAATAAATGACCATGGTGCACTTTGCCCCAAATGTGTGAGTGTGTGCATGTGTGTGTTTGTGTGTTGTAAAAAAGCTCTTACATTAAAATAGTTTTCTCTGTACAGTATACGGATGTTGATTCCACAATCACTCAGCAATAGAGCTGCTCAAATAAGATATGCTAAAACCACATCTATTAATCTGTCAGAATGCAAAGAAGAAAATTTTATACCTGTAGAGGAGAAACTACAGATTATCAGTGTCTTCTTAGAGAGAGAAAGAACCAGTTTTTGCTTTTTGGCTTGGTCTCACTTTCTCTCTCCTCTCTCTCTCTCTCTCTCTCTCTCTCTCTCTCTCTCTCTCTCTCTCTCTCTCTCTCTCTCTTTGTTTCCCTGTCTCACTGTGTGTCTTTGTTTCCATCTCCATATCTCTGTCTGTCTGTCTGTCTGTCTGTCTGTCTGTCTGTCTTTCTGTCTGTCTGTCTATCTATCTGTCTGTCTGGATATCTCTCTCTGTCCCTCTCTCTGTCTGTCTTTGTGGGGGGGGGGTCAGGGGGTGAGTGTACACGCATGTGCACATGCGTATCTAAAGTAAGACCCTAAATGTAAATGGTCTAAACATATGCAAATATTGGAAACATTAATTGGATTCCATAAAAGAAGTCTTTGTGTGCACTCATATATATGTGTGTATAGATACATAATATGTAGGAGAAGTAATAAATTTTCAAGATTAACTTTTAGTTTTTATGCTTCTCATACTTTATCCAAAATAGTAAGTTGAAAAAGAGAAGCTTGACATGTGGCTTTTATCACAAGCAAAAATACTTGAGTTTGAATGCTCAGCAATCACGTAATAGAGCCAGCTTTGAGGAAGTGTTGACAAAATAATCCCTAGGAACAGTGTTAGTGTTACTTTTTATCATAATGAATGATTTGGAACATTATTGGCTAATAAATAAACACTAAAAAATGAGATAAATTCTGAATAAGAAAAGTTGTTCAACTTCTTTAGGCCAGATGAGAAATATATCTAGTAGGGTATTAAAAAGTAGCTTTCTAGATATCTGAATTTTGATAAAGATGCCAGAAACACACACTGGAAAAAAGACAGCATCTTCCAAAAAAAAAGAAAAATGGTGCTCGCCAAACTAAAAATGTAGAAGAATCCAAAAGATCCATACTTATAACCTTGCAAAAAACTACGCTTTGAATGGACCAAAGACTTCAATATAAATAAAACTTAACTTCAAAAGGGAAAGTAGCAGAATATAATCTGAAACTTACAAAGCCAGGTAAACTGTAGATCTAACTGCACCTATCTTATGTATAGACTCAAAGATGATTCATTCATTACCACAAAGACACTTGATAAAAAACTATTAACTGTTACTGAATTCACAATAGGAAAAAATTGGAAACAACTTAGACTTCCTCTCATCAAAATCAATAAAAAATGTGACATATTTACACAATAGAATACTACTGAGTGATTAAAATGAAAATCATGTAATACTCAGGTATTTGAAGACACTAGAAAAAAATGAAAACAAACAAAACCATCCTGAGTTAGGTATCCCAGACTCAGAAAGAAAAATAAATATATGTTCCTTTATATGTTGATATAAGTCTGTAATAGACCCTTTGAACTTATACTATGGCTTTCAGTTTCATGTGTTTTGGGAAATCCTGGGTGTGTGAAAAGTGGATCTCAGATTTTTGTACCTTCTTTTGTTCTTCTTTTCTTCTGTTGGTTTGTCTTATTGAACTTTCATGAGACAGTTTGTGATTTTATTTCATTATATTTTGTTTCATTATATTTCATTATTATCTCTTAGAAGCCCATTCATTTCTAAAAAAAAATCAGAAAGAGAGTGGGTTTGAATGGGAGAGAGAATGGGAGGAGTGGAGGGAGGGGAAATGTAATCAGGATGTATTATGTGAGAAAATAATCTATTCAATAAAAGAGGAAAAAGTAATAAAACATGGCCTTCAAAGGCTTGAAAATTATGAATTGCAAATAAAACAATAAAATAAGTTTAGCTATTACTCCAAAATAGAATAATTTTAATTATAGGGGTTCTCATGGTAGTAAATAAAAGAAGAAAGATAGTTGCTAAACTATATTTTACAATCTCAACTGTTTGAAACTCAGTGTTTGGTTTCCTTTGTCTATACATATAACTCATTGTCGTTGTTCAAATTCTTAGTCATGCATTCCCCATATTTATTGGACCAATAAAACATATTTATTCTTTATAATAGTTATCAATTAACTAATACAGTCATCTTGATGAGACTTAGAATAACTTCTGGATAAAAATAAAGTTATTTGAATGTGAAGATTAGTTAGAAAAAAAGAAATTATTAATTGAGTCCAGGGTAATATAATTTCCCAGTATCTTTCAGTGCTCACAACTACTAACATACATGCATGCTTGTTGTATGCGCAAGTCTACATGCATACATGTGTGTATGTATACATAATGTGTAAGTAGTAAATGCATATTTAAAATTTCAAATATTATTTATTTAAATTTCCTACTCTGGAAACTTCAAATATGTAAGTAAAGTGTTATAGGAATCGAGAAAAATATGAAACTGATATTATAAAGAAGGCAATAGAGAATGACATATCTAAAATCAAGAATCAAAATATATTTATAATTTAAAAATATAAAATTATGACCAAATTGCATAATTTCCCTTCTTTCTTTTCTTTTCTTGAATGTTGCTAGTACCTACCATCATTTTTCAGGATCATTGTCTTTTCTCTAACACACACATACTCACACTCCTAACTATATAAGCTCAACCTGCTCAAGCTGAATAATGTTACTTGTGTGTGTATGATGTTAGGGTTGACTAAAATTTATACTTTAAATAAATTTTCTCTAATTCTTTATGAGCTCACATACATTGTAAATTGTGGTAAAACAAGACATGTAAGCAAAGACAATATGGTGAAAGTTGGAAAGTCTTGAAAACTGCTTTTCAGGCTTTGTGTATAAGCTAAGCAGGTATGTTTCTCAAGTTTACAAAGTAAGTGACTATAGGGTTACTCAAACTTATCTGCATAGATCCTGAGCATCTGCTCTAATGTATTTTTTCTTCACTAGTATAAAATTGAGCAAAGCCATGGAACCTGATTTGCAAAATGGGCCATTACTAAGTAGAAATGTTTTAGGTGTAAAACATGTCAGAAGGAGAGCTATGTAAGCCTGTGTCTAGTGAGACACAACAGGCTTCTGAGAGAAGAATGCCAAGGTAGCACAGGGAGAACTGAAGCCGCATACCTGAGAAGCATGGGAAAACCTCAGGTTGTGAAAATCATGATTTAATAGAGTAACACTAAGACCATCCAAGTGCTTCCTCACAACGCAGCAACAAAGTAATCTCCAAACTTCTCTCCTCTTATATTTGTTTTCATTTCTTTTTATCAATATTGATATCTAGTTTCTTAATGAGTCTTTAGTCTACATCAGAAGTAACTCACATATTAGACTTCATGAAATGTAAAATTTAAGAGCGAGGAGAATCTGTTCATCTTCATGACTGTATCTGCAGGCACTAAAGCAGTACTGGCACATAGCAGACATACAATATTTATTATATAGATTCAGAAGACAGAAATTAGAGTTTAGCAATACTGGTCTGTATGTCCCAGGTGTACCCCTAAACCTCTTCCTTTGCCAGGTAGAAGTAAGTACTCAGTTAATAATTGATGAACAAATGGGTGAAGAAACACATTTTTCCTGTGTATAATATCTACCACCTCTGCCTTCCATACTAATTCATTTATTATTCATGTACCCATTCAACAAATTTTAATTGAATAATTTCTGCACCCAGGTTCTATTCTCTGAAAGAAGAGATGTTTATTCTCCACATGAGGGAAACCTAATGCTTATAAAGATAAGAATTCATTTTTCTGTTGATGGATATTAATACTGATTCTATAATGTAACTTGTGAAGACTATCACTATAAAAAGTGTATAAGGAAATACATAGAATGCTATTGTCTAGTGGAGTTTTATTCAGTCACAAAGATTTACTGTCCTTGCAGGAAAACATGTGGGAAAGTAGATCATTTGTTAAGAGATCATGTATTAAGAGAAGTATGCTAGAATCAGAAAGAAAAATACAACAAGTTTTTATTCTCATAGTTAGATTCTAGAATTTTAAAATTATACAAGCTTTGAAGCCTACAAGCTTGGAAGTGGGGCAATTTTAGAAAGAGAAAAGGGCCAGAAGGTGACTGGCAGAGGATAGGCAAAGAATATAAGAGGTTGAATATGGTTGGCGTACATAAGATGCACGATTTTACAATTGAAAGTTAATTTACACAGTAGGATGAAATTTAATTTAAAAATATTTCTAAAATAAATAAATAAATATCAATAAATAAATAAATAAATATTTCCTAGTGGTTGTGGACAACCTGAGAGGGTCAACTTGAGCTCAAATCAATATAAATCACTAGGTTATCTTTTTTTCTTTCTGTTAATTTAAATTTGGGTCTTTGGTTTCATAACAGATACTTTGTTTGCATGGTTCCTAATACACCTTACCTGGCTCAATCATTAGTGAAAGTTTTTTTTTTTTTAATACGGTTTTACAACAAAAGCATTTATTATGTGATAAACCATATTTATATGATTGAACATGATGTAGTATTATTTGTTTTACTGAATATTTATATATATGTTATATATTTATAAGTAGTAATAAGAATTAATAGAGAACCATGTGTCTTTTAAGTATAGTTGAATCTTTAAAAAGTTGCAGTATCAGCAAGTCTTGATAATGATATTTTCTATTTCAATTATGTAATTTCATTATTATAGATACTTGTGTGTGCCTACAGGTGTATGAATCTAGGCATTTGTAATCATAATTCAGGTTTAGTTTTATGTTCCTGCTACCACTGTCTAGATAAGCTTTAATATTACATCATGTTCTATTTAAACCAGTGTGGAACAAATCATGCAACATTTTGTAGCTTGATTTTGAATAACTACTTCAAAAAGAAGATGTCATTATTATCCACAACCATTTACATGAAACTAAGTAAAGCACAAAAGTATTCAAAGACAACAATGTATACTATATAATTTAATTATAATATGTTTGATATTATGGTTGATATTAAAGTTTGGAAATGAAGGAAAGAGGGTATGTGAGTATAGGGATGAAAGGAATTATTATTGTGGAAAGGGAATTATAATTATAATCAAGTGCATTAATATATGCTTTCAGTTTATGCTAGTTCATTTTCTCTCTCTGTACTCATTTAGTCCCTTTTTTTTTTCTTATTATTATTTGTTCTGGGTTCCCACCCTGCTTTCCTCTCTCCCTTCCTCCCTCCCTTTCTCTCTCCTTTTCTTTCTTCCTTAATCCAACCTTCCTTCCTTTCTTCCTTTCTTTGTTCCTTCTTCCTCTTTTCTTTTTCCTTCTGCTATATAAAGATTGTCTCACTAAGCAGCACATACCAATCACTTTGTCCTGCAATTTATTACCATTTCTATCTTGGCTAAATGAATTTGTATGATTGCAGTTTTTGGAAAATACAAATTTATGGAATTGATAATCAAAGTTTTTTCTTTTACTGTGAGAAAACTACAAAAGAGGAAGTTAGTATATTTCTTAAAATAATTTTGATAGTTAAAGATTGCTTTGAATAATTAGTCAAAATCTTCTGCTTACAATGGTAAATCCTTTTATTTAGTCTATTGAATTACCCAGATAACACACTTTCAAATGTTATAAAATTTCATGCTTAATTCCAAGTCAGTATTACATTAGATCTGATGACTAATATCATAGAAATGTGCACTAATAAATGGCACTGGGTTTTCACTCCTATTAAAACCTACTTGTTTTTCAGTTGCCTGGTTTTATCACTTTTTAATGATTTATCATGAGTTCTAAAGACAATGCAATTAATCTTCCATGGATTCACCAATTAGCCTGAAAATAATCTAATAAGTTTTTAAATTGAAAAGGAACCTCAAAGCCTTTAAAATGTATCTATCATATTGAATTAAATACCAAAGTGAGAAAATAGTAACAAGTACAACAAGATTGCAAAGCATTTCCTATTGAACCCACTGTGGACCTTCTACCTCAAAATCCTGGGGCTGGGATTACAAATATGTGACAGACTCTTCCAAGCACAAACAGTTTTGTAGCCCTAGTTTTGGCCTAGATTGAAGTATGTTGATGCCTTTTCCAGGTGTCAACCCATGCTTAGGTTTTCATTTGCTCTTTCTCTGGACTTGGTATTTAATTTGCATAAATATTTCATCTTCTGTGATACACATATATATTATAATTTACTGTTTCAGTTTTTCCAAAGATTACTTATCCATTTTGAAATAACTATTTGTTTAATAGTCGATGTGTAGAATAGAATTTGTTAACTTCAGCACTTGTGGTAGTTTTGGTCATAGAATTCTTGGTTGAGAAAGCTAATGTGAGTACTTCAGTTTTTACATATATATATACATATATATATATATATATATATATATATATATATATGTATATATATATATATATATTATGTCTGCTAGGTCCTACACATGCCCCTACTTGGACAAACAATAATATCTCCAGATATTGCTATATATCTTTTGTCAGGGACCAGGATAAAAAAAAAACATGTATACTGAAAACCACTGTGTTAGATTGCTTCTAATGTGTTCATGGTCTTAAAAAATATTTGAAAGAATCAATTTGACTTAGGTTTATCTACGTTTAAAAATTCTAGCACAGTTATCAGCGTGAAACTGTTTTACAAAAATGTAGAAAGGCCACATGTAATATTTTCTTTCAAGATATTTAGAAATATAAACAGGTCTTACATAGTTTCCATTACTGATAGAAGATCTCTCTTTAGTAGACTAGTAAAATGTGGATGTCAGATAAAATTGTTATTCATTATTTACCATAATTAGGACAGCTTCTAACAAAAATACCCTCCACTTTGTCATATTAAGGTAACACTAATCAGACATCCAAAGGCTCCCTAGATTCCTAGACTGAGATGCCTGATGAACTTGTTCAGTTAATTCATGATGATTTACCCTGTTATACTTAGCTCATATATTAATGTTTTCTCAATTAGACTTTTTTTCTTGATTTACTATTGTAATAATATCATAAAAGATTTTAAGAGGAAGCTACAGTTTTTACCAAGTTGATTATCACAAGAAATTTACCACTAAAACCTCCAATAGCCAGAATTATAAAATATTGAAGTAGATTTTACAAATAATATGCAGATAGACTAAAGAAAAAAATCTAAATCTCCAATCTTACCAAACACAAAATACTACTATTATATTTATTTTATTGTATGTTTATGAGTGTTTTTCTTGTATGTATGTTTATGTACCACATATTGGGTGGGTGCCCAAAGATAGATATCAGAAGAGAATATCATTTGTTGGAACTAGGATTTATAAACACTTGTGAGACAACATGGGCATTTGGTGACCAAATCTAGGTCCTCTGAAAGAACAATAAGTACTTTTACCAGCTGAACAACCTCTTCATCTTCTGTTGCATCATATATATATATATATATATATATATATATATATATATGTATGTATATATATATATGTATATATATGCATGTATATATATATGCATGTATATATATACATGTATATATATATATAGTATATATATATTGAATATCTCTTTATCCTAAAGAATAATAGAGAGTAAATGTTGTTTGTTTATCCATAATGGCTCAGATGATGAGAGGAGAGGAAGTTTGGAAATTGAATAGATCTATAATAGAGGTTCTAATATAATATGTATATCAGCAATGTACAAAAGAAATTATGAGCCAGAAAAATTGTCTAGCAGTTAAGAATATTTGATGTTCATAGTTAAACCACAGTTTTAAGTCATGATTATATAAGTGTGAATAAAAGTGATTAACTACCCTATAGACTTAAAACAAACATATCAAAAGCAAATATTGTCAGTAAATTATACTTCAAAAGCTGATGCCAGGCTCAGTCTCCGACTGCCTGTAGAATAGGACCTATCTTTCAGCTCCTATTCCAGCATCATACCTGTCTATCTGAGGCCATGCCATCCACCATAATGATAATAGACTAATACTCTTAAGATATAAGCAATTCTACAGTTAAATAATTTCTTCTATAAGTTTCCTCAGTCTCAGTGTTTCTTCACAGCAACAGAACAGTACTAAGATAGTCCAAAAACTTGTAGTAATATTAAATAATTTTATTAATATTAAATATTAATATTACTTTGTAATATTGTATTATTAACTAGTTCACCATGCAAGCATGTAACCATTTTAGATACAGTGCTTTTAGCTAGGTTTGTGTTTACCTTTCTCCTCTGGTATTGTGCAGAGTGCCTTCTGGGAACTACTCTGTAGCAGTGAAGGCTTTAGGTTGGTGCCAATTTAACTTCTTTACGGAAAAAGAATTAAGATTTATAGTGTTTTGAAGTATAACATTAATTTGGTGTTATACCAAAATGATTGGAAAATATTATATATCAAAGATTATCTAGTAAAGAATAACAAAATAGATTTTATTAATCAAAGAAACAAAAAATACTCCTATATACATATAAAATAGATAAAATTCCCATTGACAAATTTCAGGGCTTACAAGCCCTAAACACATATGTACAAGTAACATTACAGGCTAAAGAGGTTATATTTTGAAATATATATGTATCTACACATATGCAAACAATAACACTTTGGGAAAAATAAGGGCATGAATTTGAAGGAGAGTGGGAGGGCTGTATGGGAGGGTTTCTCGAAAGGAAATAAAGGGAGAAATAAATTCTCAAAAATAAAAAATCATAAATGTATATATGTACAAGTGCATGTCATTAAATACCTACAAGATAAGTTTGTATTTGTGACTTACTATATATATATATATATATATATATATATATATATATATATATATGACACACTGTGCATATTTTCACTTTTTGATATGAAGGCTGTGTCAGACTTATGTACAGATACATTCTATAAAACTTGGTGAACCACAGAGCTTTATTGAGATTACTTGCAGAAATATAAATGAGGGTTACCAAAAGATACAAAAATGATCCAAAGACAGTTGCATCACCAAAGTTCTTAGCATGGGTGTCTGTTTAAAAAGTTGCTCAGTTTGCAGGTACTCAACAAGGTGGATAGTGCCCTTTCCAAGTGACTCGGTTGGTCTAAACCTCTTCCATGTAGCTCCTCTAGTTTTCTATTTTTCTGGGCAGCTCATCTCCTTGCAGAGTCTTCTTCCGAGCTTTGTTTGTCCTAGAGTCTTTGCAGCTAACTTGTCTACTCTTGGGAAGAAGAGGCTTACTAAAGCTACTTTTAGACATCTACCTCCTTTTTAAAGGATGGTCTCTGAAGGATGGAATGTTACAATTTTTAAGAAAATGGACACACAACTTCGTTGCACACACAGACATATATGTGTGCATATGAACCTATTTATACTTAAATATGTAAGTTTGATATGTTCTTTAAGAAAGAATCTCTCACCGAACATTACCAATTTTATCTGGCTAGCTTATCAGTGTGCTCCAGACATCTTGCTTTCTCTGATTTACCATTGCTAAGATTACAGTTGCCTGGATTATTTTAATGGATGTTGGAGATTTGAACTTCGGTTCAAATTACCAACTGAGACATCTCTGAGGGCAGCTTTATTTCTTAATTTTCTCTACCATTTATGTTGAAAAGGAGGGATTGAAGGAAGAGAGAGATAAAGTAGAGGTTGAGGTACAGGTAGAAGTTAGAGGTAGAGATAGAAGGTAGGTAGATAGATAGATAGATAGATAGATAGATAGATAGATAGATAGATAGATAGATATTTGAATGAATGTTTCATGAATACAGGACTTTGTTTCAGAATTAACAAGGTTTGGGTTTTTTCTTTGTTTTTTACATTAGCATTTATTCACCGGTAATTAACTGTAGAGCAATAACTTTCAATGAGACATTTATATTTTATAATTGTAAGTTGGAGAACTACTTGTTGCACCAACCTGTTGGTGTCCTTGAATGCATGTTATCGCTGTAAAAGGGTGTGTTTATTTTAATATATTATGCAGGTGTGAATCTCAGACATTTTTTCCCATCTTAATTGACACCTTTAAGCACCATAGAAAATTTTGTCAAACATGCCAGCAAAGCTGATGGCTTACATACTCATTAGATAAGAGATTCTTCATTTGTATTATTATTATCAAAGAATTATACAATCTTCTACTGAGATCAGAATAACTGGGTTTCAGTTCATTACGTTCAAGATCATTTACTACCTGTGGCTGCGTGTTGTCTGATTGTCTGGTGCTTTCCCAGAGATGAGATACTGCTTATAATCACCTCTTCATGTTTTAAGTGCTTGAGGACCAATAATTCTTCTCATTAGCAATCATCAAACTCAACTCCAAGGAATCCAAACTGTTACCTATATTACTCCATTTTCTCAAGCCATGTAATGACACATTATTTAATTCCTTTCTGTTAATGCTTTGACCTCCCTCTTACAAAACAGCAAGAAACAGTTAAACGTTCCAATTCCTAAGAGGTTGAGCACTTCTACAAACAACAGTCAGCATTGGGAAAAAAGAAAATTAACGGTTTTCTGCTAATGACTTGTATTAGGCCTCTTTGGTGGTCTAAAGCAGTGGATTACATCTTTTTATCATTTCTTCCATCTGCCTGTCAAAGAACTACGAGGGTGATTGCTAGTTTTGTTGTTAAAAAATGTCACCCTCCTTTTTTTTCAAAATCTTTAAAAGTAAACACAGGAAAAGTGGTGTATACCTGTCATTTAGATCAAATAAAACAAAGGTCGGTGGGAATACATTTCTCGTTTGAAGAGGCTCCCCTGCTGATTTTGTTTATCAGAAAATGGCAAGTTTTTGTTCCTAATGGACTGAAATTTAAATAAAATCTGACCCTGGAAATAAAAGCAGCCATTATGATGAAATAAAATTATATACTTTGAGGGAGAAATTGAATTAGAATGCTGGCTTTCTTTGGTTAAATTCTTTTACATAAGGAAATGAGCAAAAGAGAGAGAACTGTTGTGTAGAATGAGCTTTTAAAAAATCAATAATTGCTTCCAATTTAGTTTCAAAAACTTTGTCCCATACTTCACAGAACATCATGAGTTATACTGAATTCTGTGAATTTATTTACACAAGATTCTAATTAACACTCAAAGGACAAACTGATTTCTGTTTCTGTAGTTTACTTTAACAAACTGAGTTCTCAGATAAAGTAAAATTTTATGTGCTATTCACTATTCTTTCAATACTGGAACAACTGAAGATTAAATGATCTTCACAGAAACATGCATTTGAACTGAGGGAAATATTGTAGATCTTCTAGGATGGCATCTGATTTTAGTTGAAATTCATCATGGAAATAAAGAGCTTATACATTAATATAATTTTAGTAGAACATTCCTTAAAAATCTCAGTTATACAAGCAACTGTCGTGTTCTTCATTGAAAATACCACCTATCCCATTCCCAACTTTTCTTAGTTTCTTTGTTAGGAACCTTTTTCACCTGTTGCTTCATAGTTCTAGAGCTGTGACCTTGTATGCTTTTATCCGCCAAGTTTTGAATGTCCACTGATGTCTTCCTTTGTTCACCTTAACTCTGAGCAGTCATTTTATTGGGACTTCATGGATGTAGCTTCTAACATATGAGGACACACAATCTCACAGGAAACTCCCTGATCCTGTGGCTCTTAAGCTCTTTCCACCTCTTTATTTGAAATGTTCTCTGAGCCTTAATGGAAATATTTTGTGGGTGCCTTTACTGGGACTGGGATCCAATGCCATATTTTTCCCCTGAAAACATACATACAAATAATACTATGTGGAATAAATAGGTTATAGTTAGAAATATGTATATGTATGCATGTGTTCACATAATAACAATTAGTGCCGGGCAGTGGTGGCGCATGCCTTTAATCCCAGCACTTGGGAGGCAGAGGCAGGCAGATTTCTGAGTTTGAGGCCAGCCTGGTCTACAAAGTGAGTTCCAGGACAGCCAGGACTACACAGAGAAACCCTGTCTCAAAAACAAACAAACAAACAAACAAACCCAAAACAAAACAAAAAAACAAAAAAACAAAACAAAAAAACAATTAGTGACAAAAGAGGCCAGAAATTTGAAGGAAAAAAAGGGAAACATGTGTAGGATGAATTGGAGAGAGAAGAGAAATGTTGCCATTCAAATACAGTCTCAAAAAAAAAAAAAAAATCTTAACTTGAAGCTTCTCAGGAAGATCACTTTTCCCCCCTTGGTCTTCTTGTTTTGAAAGAAAATATCTTGATCTTAATAACATTCAGAAAAGCAGTCCCAGTTTATGAACTTTAACAAATCAAGGCAAGTTGATTTAATATAATAATAATATATATATATAATATATTATTAGATATAATAAATATTTTATTATAAATATACATTTTATTAGATATTTCATTTATATTAAGATGTTATCTCCTTTCTTCATTTCCTCCCCACCCAATAACCCCCTATTCCTTCCACCCTCCTCCTGCTTCTAGAAGGATGTACCCCTACCCACCATTCAACCCCACTTCCCAGCCCTCGAATTTCCTCACACTGGGGCATGCAGCCTTCACAGGGCCACAAAGCCTTTTAGCTCCTTCAGTCTTCTCTCTAACTCCTCCATTGTGAACCCCATCATCAGTTCAATGGATAGCTGTATATGTCACGCTTTGGCAGACTTCTAAGGACACAACCCTATCAGGCTCCAGTCAGCATGCAATTTCTGGTATCCACATCAGCTTCTACCTTTGGTGACTGCACATGAGATGGATACCCAGATGGAACAGTCTCCAGATGCCCCCTCCTTCAGTTTCTGTCCTACATTTTGTCTCCATTTTGGCTTTCATGAGTATTTTGTTAAATCTTCTAAGAAGGACCAAGGCATCCACACTTTGGTCTTCCTTGTTCATGAGCTTCATGTGATCTGTTAGTTGAATCTTGGGTATTGCGAGCTTTTGGGCTAATATCTACTTATCAGTGAGTGTATATCATGTATGTTCTTTTGTGATTGGGTCACCTCACTCAGGATGATATTTTCCAGTTCCATCCATTTGCCTAAGAATTTCGGGAATTCATTGTTTTCAATAGCTGAGTATTAGCTCCATTGTGTAAATGTACCACATTTTCTGTATCCATTCCTTTGTTGAAGGACATCTGGGTTCTTTCCAGCTTCTGGCTATTATAAATAAGGCTGCTATGAACATAGTGGAGTATATGTCCTTGTTATATGTTGGAGCATCTTCTGGGTATATTCCAAGGAGTGGTATGGCTGGGTTCTCAGGTAATGCTATGTCCAATTTTCTGAAGAACCATCAGACTGATTTCCAGAGTAGGTGTACTAGCTTGCAATCCCACCAACAATGGAGGAGTGTTCCTCTTTCTCCACATTTTTGCCAGTATCTGCTATCACCTGAGGTTTTGATCTTAGCCATTCTGACTGGTTTGAGCTGGAATCTCAGGGTTGTTTTGATTTGCATTTTCCTGATGACTAAGGATTTCTTTAGGTGCTTCTTGGCCATTCAAATTTCCTCAGTTGAGAATTCTTTGTTTAGCTCTGTACCCCATTTTTAATATGGTTTTATATCTAGCCACTTTTCTGAAGTTATCAGGTTTAGGAGTTCTCTGGTGGAGGTTTTGGGCTCACTTAAGTATGCTATCTTATCATCTGCAAATAGTGGTATTTTGACTTCTCCATTTCCTATTTGTATCCCTTTGACGTCTGTCCTTTTGTTGTCTAATTGCTCTAGCTAGGACTTCCAGTACTATAATGAATAGGTAGGGAGAGAGTGGGAAGCCTTTTCTAGTGCCTGATTTTAGTGGGATTGCTTCAAGTTTCTCTCCATTTAGTTTGATGTTGGCTACTGGCTTACTATACATTGCTTTTACTATGTTTAGATATGAACTTTGAATTCCTGATGTTTCCAAAACTTTTACCATAAAAGGATATTGAATTTTGTCAAATTCTTTCTCAGCATCTAGTGAGATGATCATGTGTTTTTTTTTATTTTTATTTTTTGAGTTTGATTATACAGTGGATTACATTGATGTACTTCCGTATAATGAACCCTCCCTGCATCACTGGGATAAAGCCTACTTGATCATGATGGATGATTGTTTTGATGTGTTTTGGGATTTGGTTTGTGGGAATTTTATTGTGTATTTTTGCAATGATATTCGTAAGGGAATTTGGTCTGAAGTTTTCTTTCTTTGTGTGTCTTTGTGTAGTTTAGGTATGAGCTTAATTTTGGCTTCATAGAAAAAATTGGGTAATGTTCCTTCTGTTTCTATTTTGTGGAATAGTTTGAAAAGAATTGGTATTAGGTCTTCCTTGGATGTCTGATAGAATTCTGCACTAAAACAACTGGTCCTGGGCTACTTTTGGTGGAAAGACTTTTAATGACTGCTGCTATTTCTTTAGGGGTTATGGGGCAGTTTGGATGGTTTATCTGCTCTTGACTTAACTTTGGTACCTTGTATCTGTCTATAATATTGTCCATATCATTCAGATTTTCCAGTTTTGTTGAGTATAGGCTTCTGTAGTAGGATTTCATGATTTTTTGAATTTCCTCAGTTTCTGTAGTTATGTCTTTCTTTTCTGTTCTGATTTTATTAATTTAGATACTGTCTCTGTGCCCTCTGGTTAGTCTGGCTAAGGGTTTACCTATGTTTTGATTTTCTCTAAGAACTAGCTTCTGGTTTTGTTGATACTTTGTATAGTTCTTTTTGTTTCTACTTGGTTGTTTCAACTCTGAATTTTGCAGTGCATTTGTTTCTTTTTATTCTAGAAATTTCAGGTGTGCTGTCAAGTTGCTAGTGTATGCTCTCTCCAGTTTCTTTTCGTAAGCACTTAGAGCTTAGAGTTTTCCTGTTAACCCTGCTTTCATTGTGTCCCATAAGTTTTGGTAAGATGAGTCTTTATTTTCATTAATTTCTAAAAAGTCTTTAATTTCTTTCTTTATTTCTTCTTTGACCAAGTCATCATTGAGTAGAGCATTGTTCAGTTTCCACCTCTATGTGTTCTTTTCAATATTTTTTGTTATTACTGTAGATCAGCCTTAGTCCTTAGTAATCTGATAGGGGCAAGGGATTATTTCAATCTTTTTTTTTTTTTAATCTGTTGAGGCTTGTGTTGTGACAAATTATGTGGTCTATTTTGAAGAAGGTATCATGAGGTGCTGAAAAAAAAGGTATATTCTTTTGTTTTAGCATCAAATGTTCTATAGATATCTGTTAAATCCATTTGGTTCATAAATGCTGTTAATTTCACTGTGTCTTTGTGTAGTTTCTGTTTCTATGATCTGTCTATTGCTGAGAGTGGGGTGTTTCTTGTATGTATGTTTTCAGGGGAAAAAATATGGCATTGGATCCAGTCCCAGTGGAAGCACCCACAAAATATTTCCACTAAGTCTCAGAGAACATTTCAGATAAAGAGTTTAAGAGCCACAAGATCAGGGAGTTTCCTGTGAGATCGTGTGTCCTCATAGTGTCAGAAGCTACACCCATGAAGTCTCATTAAAATGACTGCTCAGAGTTAAGATGAACAAAGGAAGACACCAATTGACATTCAAAACTTGGTGGATAAAAGCATACAAGGTCGCAACTCTAGAACTATGAAACAAGAGGGAAAAAAAGCTTTCCTAACAAAGAAACTAAGAAAAGTTGGGAGTGGTATAGGTGGTATTTTCAATGAAGAACACGACAGTTGCTTGTATAATTGAGATTTTTAAAGAAATGTTCTACTAAAATTATATTAATGTATAAGCTCTTTATTTCCATGATGAATTTTGACTAAAATCCGATGCCATCCTAGAAGATCTACAATATTTTATTTAGAGCTATTTTTCACAAATCATGACATATTTAAAGATACCATAAACAGCATAAACTGGAATTTATATATGAACAAAACTGTTTTCACCCTTGCTGCAGTTGAAACAATGTATTCTCATTTCATTTGTCAACTTTGCCAGTTTTTCTTCATAGAGTTGTCTTAAACATTAGAAATATGATACTTAAACATGCACCTGTCTTGTAATATGTGCTCACTAGAATCACCAGACAAGAAGGATTCAAAAAGAATGTCACAGGTTTTCAAGGTGATAAGAAAAGGACTTTTTCACCCATGGAATCTTGTAACTTCCTCTTATATATTGAAACAAAAAAAGAAAAAGTAAAGAGAAAAAAGCATGGGAGAAAGAAGAGAGAAAGAGAAGAAAGATAAAAAGAAAGGAAGGAAGAAAGGAAGGAAGGAAGGAAGGAAGGAAGGAAGGAAGGAAGGAAGGAAGAAAAATGTAGAGCACCAAATAGCTAAATCATAATTTCCGAGTAAATCATCAACTCAGCATAAACTGCCAGCCCACTGAAAGGCCCCTCTATGTTCTCAAAGCTAATGGAAAGTGTGCAGGCAAGTCAAGAACTCAATGCACATATTTTCCCAGGTCTACCAGAATTATATGAAGCAGCAACATGTATAAAGAGAACTAGATTCCTGTGTATACACCTAACTAGCCATTCACTGGAAAATTGCTCAAAGACTTAGCACGGTAACTAGCTAGCTATGTTGTTGCTTAGCTGACAAAACACAATGTGGACAAAATTGTCGGTGAGGATAGGCTCTTTGACCAAGAGGTGGCCAGTAGGCTTTCTAATGAGTGTTCCTTATCCAGTCTCTGCCTGCTCCATACTCCATCATTCTCTCTCTCTCTCTCTTTCTTTATCACTCCATCCCTCTTTCTCCTTTCCTCTATCTCTCTTCTCATCTTCTAATCTCTCCTATTTTCTCCTCTCAAAATCTATAAGTTTTAATCTCTTTGCCTTATCCACCATTTCTGAATATGAATATTTTCACTAGTCTCTTTGGAGCCTATAACAATGCCTTAGTGCAGCTAGGGTTAGAGTAATGAAGATACAATCATAACAGAACTACTTTCTATATCATTCTATGTTTTAAGAAGTCTCTCAAGTGGAAACACAGAGGTGATGTAAACCATGAATGTATGGCAAAAATGTTGAACTACATGAACTACAAAAGAATGCCACGACAAACTTTCATGTATTTCACTAATCTTTTACTTTGTAAAGGGACTAGAAATAGTGTCAATACCTTGAAAAACTTGGTTTTTTAAAATTTTCTGTGATAAATTAGGTAACACTTGAAATTAGAAAAACATCATTTTGCTTGAAGCTCACTGTGTCTAATTACTGAATCTACATGAATAAGATTTCACAATGTGTACAATAAAATTCTTTTGAGTTTTTATCTGAAATCTTTGGACTCTGGAAGGATGTATCACTAAGGTGCTTATGAAACGTATTACAGAAAGAAATTTACATGATACGCTGAGAATTTCAAAGGCAGGTGGTATTCAAATATCAACCTGTTTCTTTCCACTTTTAGTGATTTAATACATAGAATGTGTGCTCGTGGTTTTTATGGAACTTGATATCTCAACTAGATAGAGTGATAAACTAAAATTAAAACATAATGTCTCCACAGTAGAATTTGAGGATTCTTAGGATAAAAATTATTGGATAAAAGCCTACAGAACTTTTGACCTGATATATGCTTTGTTTCCATAGTCTAAGTGAACTATAGGTTTACAAGCATTGGTATATTGCTAGAAATTGGGTCTGCTGAATATTCAAACACTTATTTTTACATAGCCAAAAGAAATGGCTTATGTGAGGTTTCACTGGGCCAAGGGAATATCCCATTGTTTTCTGCCCAGAAATTACATAATTTTGAAAGCAGTGTTTGTACTACCCAAAGGAAGAAAAGTTCAGGTTTCATTTTCTTCCCCTGGGTTTTTGTTTACAAAATCAGAAGTAAAGTGGCACATTACAAATACATTCTATCTGCTTTACAGGAGTTAGGTGTGAGAATACAATTAGAGTCCATGGGACTAAGTGTTTATTAGCACAAGAAAAGAGCCTCCTCACCTCTGTGACCAGAGTTGTTTGATGATTTTAATCTATAGCTTATGAATTCCTTAGGATGCACAGAAAACACCACAGCTAATCCAATTAGTTAAAGCCCGGAATGCCTTCCCTGCAGATTTTACTGCCTTCTTAAGTACTTATTCAAAATCCAGTATTTCATGTACATGTGCATAAATCAATTCTCCTTGTGTGCATCCAGACTGGATATGTTAAGACTACTTCAAATTGGACTACAACTCTGACTCAAATACATGCATGATGATTAGATTCTTATGCCAATATTTGAAAGAGCCACCTTTCTATGATGTTTAACACATTTAAAAATAACAATTATGAATGAAAATATAGTAATATGTAAATTCTTTATACTAGAAATGTGTTTAAAATTTGGTCCCAGGTTGCTCTGTATGTGTGTATCTGTGTCTCTCTGTGTATGTGTTTGTGTGTTCGTGTGTGTGTCTTTCCAAATTTTTGTATAAGCTATTTAGAGCTACTCAGAATCTTTTCTTGAGCTAATATTCATCTTTTTGTAGCTTAACAATTTTATATTTGTTTTATTTCACAACTATAATTTCTCCTCCCCAACAATCTTAAGGTCTCTATTTTCTTCATCTCTTATGGGAAAATTCCATCTGTAGAAGCTGAAACATTGATAAGAGGCAATCAGGTGAGGAGGATTCGAGTTGTCTCTACTCTCAAGTTCACTAGTAAATTCCTGTGCAAATTTAAGGAACTCTTCAATGAGTGTCAAAGGACCGTGGTGTTGACAGCCTAATTCTGTCACTCTTTCCACAACCTTAGATATTACCCTCTAATATCTTCAGTTTCAATTTTCTTACACAGAAAAGGGAACTTGGTGATTGTATCTTGTTTTATCAGCTTCTCTTTTACTTATAAATTAACTACAAGAATTAAGGTCACGCTTTCTGATACTTATCCTTCAGATACAGAGTGTATAGATTCCTTAGTGATACAAGGTGTCGTAGAGGTTGTAAGGTCCCAACCAATTATTTAAACTTTCCATACATGTCAGATATTCTTTAACATAACCATCATGTCTTGACCTTGAAGTCAAACAATTTTCTCTTCTCTCAGGTCTTTACTGGTTTTGGTACATGACAGTTGTTCTACAGAAAAGTCTTTATATAAAGTTTGCAAATCACTTTGTAAATGACATTCCATAGCATGGAAATATTTGTGCACCACAGGACATTAAAAACATCATAGAAGAATCCATTTTTGTTGAAATATCAGTGTTAGTGATGTTATTTCTGTCCTTCTTTCACTTTTTCTTTTTCAAAAATACTTTCTATAGGGTCCATGGGATGTTACATGATTCTCTACAGCTCATTTCTTGTTATTTTCTTCCTAAATGCAGACTCTATATTATCTTGGTCTGTTAACATGCTATGGTAGTACAAATGAGAATTGCCCCCCATAGTCTCACTTATTTGATATATTTGAAAGCTGAGTTGCCAGGAAGTGGAATTTCTTGGTATTGTTAGAAGATTTAGGCAGTGTGTTCATGTTGGAGGAAGTATGTTTCCAGAGGTGAACTTTGAGGATTTCAAAAGCCCACCTCCAGCCCAATGGTTTTGTTGTTGATTGTTTATTTGTTTGTTTTTCTCCTTTGGCTTGGGTATCAGAGTGTAGTTCTCAGCTACTGCTCTAGACTATGCGTGCCACCGTGATTTCCACCACAATAATGGACTAAACTGTAAGCAAGGGTCCAATTAAATGCTTTATTTTATAAGACTTTCCTTGGTCCTAGTGTCTCATCATGGCAATAGTAGGGTAACTAAGACAGCCCTTCTCACTAGCAGCATCAAAGGCTGTTCCCCAAAGGGTTAATGCTCGCTGTTAGCCCATGTGTCAATACCATTCTACACCAATAGTTTATTTGTAATATATATGTAGAAATAGTGTTCCTAAGATATTTAATATCATTAAAAACTCTTTTCATTTTAGAATGAAAGAATTAAACTTAAATTAACAGTTAAAAATTATGTTCAATATATCATATACTTTCTACATTCAGGGGGTACTAGCATCATAATTTTCTTGATCCATTCAGATGGTACAAGTGCCATTTGACCTTTGTTTTCTAAACATGACACACTCACTGCTCTAGCAAGTTAAAAAAACATATTTGTTTGACAGTATTTGGGTTCTTTTGTTGTAAACCTTCTCTAAAAGAGCCTAGTAAGCATGGTTTATAGACAATAAATTATGGAAAAAAAGTAAAGAATAGATTATGACCTATACTCACAGTGTCTTTTGACCTTTTGGAGTCAAAGGTATGTCTGACTCTTTGAGTATCAATTTTATTCTCTTTTTTCTTAATATTCTTCTTTATATTCCAAATATTGGACCTACATGGAAAACTCTTGGCATGGTATTTGATACAATGCTCTTCCTGATTCTGACCTCCATAGTCTTCCTGTTTGTTATTTCTGCCATCCTCAGCTCATTCCTACTGTTTCAAGAATTTGATACACTGATTTTCCTTTTAGGCATTCCCTCTACCTGGAGTTTCTCCATTATGCAGTTGTTTATTTACAACTTTGTTTTAGCATTATAAGTGTCTGATAAATACCTTCTTCTCACATAGACACACCCTATCCTACCTTGACCCTCATGAGTCCTCATAGATAGTACAGACATCCTTTGTTTCTTCAGACTCATCACTCTCTGTTAGATGTACCGCATCTTATGTTTTGACTCTTTTTATTATCCAGTTGGTTGTAAGCTTTGAGAAGTGTGAATCTTTATTTCTTCCATGTACTCATATGTTTTTTAGAAGAGTACATAACCTCGATCCCTAGTGAGTAAATGAGACAATCTTTTTGTAACATCAATGGGGCAGCAGATATCCAGAATATTACAAATTGTAATTTTAGTTTAAATTACCAATTGAAGGAAAAAGGATAGTCCATTCTGCTTGGAAATCATTTTTACTTAAGTGTTTATTTACAATCTAATCTGTTGAGGTAAATATGATGATGTAGACAGGTATAGACATGCAGAGATGTGGGTGCAGTCTCTGGGAGACATGTTGGGAAGAATAAAGACTTACATACCAAATACTGATCTCTTCAATCTGATGTTTCTGGAAGAAACAGAGCAATTTGAGATTCTTTTTTAGTTGCAGCAATGTGTATATTGATTTATAATTAATGTGAAAATATTTTTAAAACTTTAAAAACATTCAGTTGGTAATTGAGAAATTTAGAATTATACCTTGTTTCCTTTAGGCTGTATCTCCTGACATGTCACCTAATTTTGCCAGACCTCAGCTACAAAAATAGTAAAATGCAAAGGTTAAATCTAATGGCTTATCATTGTATTTATTATTTTATTATTTACATCAATTTTACAAAATGGTGAATAATTAGGGCAGCCACTTTTATGAGCAAGAAAAATAGGCCCAATCATTTGTTTCTGTGTCTACAACTTGTTACAGATTCATTTCCAAAGTTAGAGCTGCCATGCATAATCATTCTGCAGTATACTAACATTAACTAGTGCAGTAGAGGCTGTGACAAAGTGTTACTTCTGTCAATAATATCTGTGCTGTTCTTTTGATAGGTTTGTAGCTGAGAAATACCATAGTTAACCAACCAGATGCATATGAAAAAATTGAAGAGGAAATTAACATACAATAAACAATAAAATATCAACTGCACATATTTGTTTTACATATCTAGAAACACTAAGGAATGAGTAGCAGTTAATTTTTTTTCTAAGTGTATCTCAAATAGAGGTGATAAAGCATTTTTGGAGCTAAGCATATAGGTAAATGAACCAAGAACATGCTACTTTATTCAAAGTGAGAAGACTATTGGGGACACTTAGAGTGAGGTTTTTAGACTTCTAAAGTGCATATGTCATTACTAGCGATTTATTCATATGTCCACAGTGAAGCGCATGGGTTCATTGTCAGGGACAGGAGAGGTTCAGTGAGTTTATAATAAGATTTTTAAAGAAGGAAATTTTAATTAGCTGTATCAATTTTACAACTTACAATACCATGTTGGAATAGTTTCAAGAATTTCAAGTTAAAGCAATTATTGAATTCCAGATAGTGTACACTAGTAGAAACAAATGTTCATCTTGTTACAAAGAGATGAAATCAAGACTATTACTATTTTTCTTTCCCAGAACCAGTACTGAGCAATTCTGCTTCTATTCAACTGCTGTCTTTTTGTATTAAAGTTTTATGTTTCATTATATAATAATTATTATATAGTATATTTCTAAAAAATAATAAATAATTATCATTACTAATAGATTTTGATGACCATACTAAAGATTTAACAGATATCAGCTATGGCATCACAATCACAATAAGTATTGTCTTATAAAATGAAATAAAATTTTATTAAAATAACATTATCTCATCATTAGACCCCTTCTTTTAATGATTCACTTGCCAGCTAGACTATATGAGAATACTTACCTCTTACTTTATATGATTCTGGGTAAGAAGAAAAGAGAAGCTTAGAAGAACGGTCACACAATCCAGCTGAGCAAGGCCCCTATAGGAAGCAAGAACAAAGCAAACAACACAGAACATTTATATTTATCTGTAGCAACACAAGAAAGAATTTAAAACATCCCTAAATATATATATCTTTTATCTCCTATATCAGCCCAGCTCTCAGTTCTCATATAGTGCTTCTAATAGTCTTTTCTCTTAGAGTACAGTAGCAGTTTCTTGTTTTGTTTACCTATCTGATTACCTCCAACGAAGTTTCATTGTCTCTGTTTGAGATGCAATATGAACAGTAGTTAATTCAGACTCTTAACTACTCAAAGTGCAGAACGGCTGCCTATGTAGTACTCAGGCAGAAACAGATATCTACCTCATTCTTCTTCTCCACAAAGCATAGGAAACTCTGAGCAAGAGGGGCCAGAAATATGGTAAGACCCAGAGGTCAGGGAAAATTGGAGTATAGCCGTGTCCTCTAGACATGACTGGACTTTATGCTTATGGATTCACTGCACCTGTGGTTTCTAGCACAAAATCAAACCAGTCAACACTTTAGCATGGATGGGGGAGGAACACAAACTGTGACTTCTAGCTGTGGAGACATATACTATACATGGCTATTAGGAGAAGAAGACCTATTTTTATTTTAGAGTTGTGGCTTCTGGTAGATTGACTGGGCTTCCATAGACATCCTCACAGCCATGTACATGTGGATAGCATTGATTGGAACTGGACTCAGTGAGTTATATAAAAAGAAAAGTGGAGAAGTTAAAAATGAGATACAGGTGTATCCAGAGAGTAGGGGGATGGGTGGGGAGACTGTGGTCGAATTACATTGAATGCATGCAGAAAATGCTCAAAGAATAAATTAAAAATATTATATTAAGAAACAATTTTTTTGAAAGAGTATTTTCCTTTTATTCACTGAACATTATTACTAAGAACTACAGGATATGTTTCTGATTTAAGATGCATTTTTGTACCTTTTGTCACGTAATCGTAGTACAAAACTAAAAATGAGACTCCCCTGTGAGTTTAGTTTGGTGTGGTTCCTTTCCTCCTTTGAGTAAAACTTCAAGTTTTGGTAATAGCTAAACAAACAAAACTAAGTATATTCTCATATCTAAGACTGCTAGTCTTCTGTGTAAAATTCAGCAATTGCTAGTGATGACGATGATGATGGTGATGGTGGTGCTGATGACGATGATGGTGGTGGTGGTGGTGGTGGTGATGATGATGATGGTGTTGATGCTGGTACTGGTGCTGGTGTTGGTGTTTGTAGTCCTGATGCTGCAATTTTTTTAACTCTGGAAATTATTATAAATAAAATATTGATAATTTGGTATAAAATTTAACATTTTCTTCTTTTTTATGCAGCTGAGGAATGTCTTTAAACTCTACTTGGTGAGAGTTTCTAATATGCTTAAAATAGCCTACAGATTATGATATAAATCTTTATCTCAAAATAATCCATGAATAAAGTAAGTAAAAGCTAAGACTGAAAATATATATACAATATTTTGTTGTGGTAAATATTATTTGAGGGCTTCTACTTTAGATCATCTAGTTCCCAAATAAAAAACACAAATACTTTTATATTTATAATAAGCCTTAAAGCATTTGATCTGGACAGATATCAACTTTTTATACTATTTTGTCTACTTCCCTGTCAATAACACTGAGCTATCTGTCACTTGTCATGTTCTGCCTGGGCTGCTCCTACTCAAGCAGGCTGGCTTGTATAGCCTTGTGGTCATGATTCACCTATCACATGGCATCTTCTTCCTTTTTGCCTCTCTCTCTTCCCCCTTTGTGGACCCCAACTTAGAATCTAATCCTAGGAATTGAAGCCCTGTGTATTAGTCAGGAGTCTCCAGAATCAGAGAACTTATGGAACATCTCTATGTGATAACAGAATTTATTGTAATGACTTACGGTTAGTAGTCCAATTAACTCAACAATGGATAGTTATGAATGGGTAGTTCAAATATCTATTAGTTTTTCAGTACCACAAGGTTAGTTGTTTCAACTGACCTTATGTATAAGCTGGCATCCTGAAGAAGTAGGTTCCAACAGATGTGCTGGCAAGAAAGTGCAAGCCTTTGAAGAAGAATGTGTCTTTTCTCTTCCAATGTCCTTATGTAGGCCTTGAGCAGAAGGTGTGGCCCAGATTAAAGGTGTGTTCCGTCATATCTGAATTTGGAACTTGCTTTATCTCAGGTTTACCTTGAACTCAGAAAGCTTCTTTCCTCAGTCTCCTCAAATTAAAGGTGTATACTATCTTGCCTGGGCCTAAGCTTTTCTTGGCCTCTTTGCCTCAAGACTTTCATGTCAAGATTCAGGTCAGAAGCCTGTGTCTTCTAACCTCTAATCTGGATCACAGGTGTGCCCTCCATTTCTGGATTGTATATAATTCCAAATTTAGTCATGTTGACAAGCAGGAATATCCATCACAGCCTGACTACCTCTCTTTTTCCTAGTAACAGTCTGTAGGCATCTTTACTAACCAATCTCAAATAACTTTGGAGGCAAAATTTATACAAGAGCTGGTATATGTGGGATTCTTGTCTTGAAGCAACTAGATCTTGGAATAAAGAATTTATCATTTGAATACAAGCAGCATCTGACCAATCCACCACAATCTTTCTTTTTCAATTAAGTTGAAAAAAATATTAAAAGCGTATTGTATTTCAAGGCCTTCTGCATCATGTCACTCTGTAGGTGACTACTTTTTTGTGATTCTATCTTCATACAGAGCATGGAAAGTCAAATTAATATTTTCTTTTTAAAAAGACCACATTTTTCCAGAGAGTATGTTGTATTTAGAGAATGTGTGTTTGTCTGTGAATATGTGTGTGTGTGTGTGTGTGTGTGAAAATACTCCTGTGTGTTACTCTTTATATGATAATTCTTTTTATATCTTTATTTTCCTCTTTGTACAGAAGATACTTATTGGAATGAAGCCCTTTTTATAGACATGAGACCCCCAAGGAACCTGGAGTGGTTTGGCAAAAAAAGAAATCTCAAGCTTGCTGTTCAGTGGGGCTTTGCCAAGCCAACAACACTCTAATTGCATCTTTCCACTGGCTTACACTACCCATCTCCCCCTTCCCACCCACCTCTCCTTTCTTCCCAACAGTCTTTTGTGTGTCCTGACAAAAATATGTTATTATAATGAATGCTGTATGTTTACAAGGAGTTTCAGAGGATTTGGTAGCCAAAAAGATAAAGATATTTTATTAGTAGCTTTCCAATGGAGATAATATTTGTAGAATTGGACTACGTGTTAGTATTTTCAAAGATAAATAAAATGAATAATATCCAAACATGATAATCAACATGTCAGTTTCTAAGTACATTGGCATTTAGCATGAATGCTTGCTACTTATTCATTCTGTAAGGCTTAAAAGATAGGCATTACGACCCAGCTCCTGGGGAATAGTGTTTCAGCATTATTTTAGTATGAACAATATCCTTTTCTTTATGGCAGGTATAATACAACCCTAAGAGAAAAACATCAACTTACAAATATATGAAAAGTTTTCATCAAACCTTTTGGCAGGAAAGAGCTCTGTGGTCCTTTCAGCTATTTTTCATTCAATGAGTTATTAGGCTTTATTTGAAGGTAAGGTTTTGTTTGTTTGTTTGTTTGCTAATTTCTCAAGTTTTTGAAGTTTCCTGGGCCATTTTGTGTTTGCTCATTACTTCAAATGTGTTTGTTCATTGGTTTCTCTGGAAAAACCACATGATTTGTAACACCCCAATTTTTTCAGATAAACTGTTAGACTTCTTTGGGACATGGACTGCGGATTAGTAAGTCACTGCCTGAGACTCACAAAGTTAGATATTCAAGGTTCCTTGGTAAAAAAGTGATCGGGACATATGTTCTTGTTGGGGATTTGGACTCTGTAACCTTTTATACACATTACATTTAGTAAATTTTACTATAAACCCTTTTAAAATTGAGTTTGTAAATTTTGAAATTGGAAATATTTTTTATATAAAGTGAGTCTCCAAGGACATACATGAAAAGGGTCTGTCACACACAGTAAGATCTTTGTATATACTGGACCAGTTTGTCATCCAGGGTTTTGTTCACAACTGCTATGTCCAAGGTTCAGGTGACTTTTACTGACAATGGCAAAGGCAGTGATTGACGTGACTGTATTCCCTTTCCCAGTTAATTTACCATGCCATGTATAGTTGCCATGATATTCTAGTACATCATTGCAGATCAATTGTGGGGGAAAGTCCAGAGGTCCTAATTTGTAATGTCTATTGTTTTCCGTGCTACAAATACAACCACCAAAGTAGGTTTCGTGTTATTAATGTGACATTTTTGACTCTCCAGCTGGTTACGGATGTACATCATTACACAGTATGCCCATGATGCAAACAAAATAGGTATAGAGGACTTCAAGAACGTATGCAATAGTCAGATATAATAAAATAACTTAGAAGTAATAAACTATCTTTATACCTTTAAGTCTAGTATAGCAGTAAAGTAAACAAATATGCTTGCATTTTAACTTTTATTAATGACTGTGCTAAACAACTGACTCACAAAGGTTCTAAAATTTACCCTTTGTTTTTACAAGCCATCAGCAGCAGGCTCCTCCAGAAAAGGGATATCTGATCTTTTGTAGTTAGCACTGTGAAAGAGAATTATGGCCAGGCAGACATCTCAGGGCAGAGTGCATGGACACAAAGCACTAGACACTTAAGTAGTTCATGTGTAGTATGTACAAATGCTCAAACCAGTTTCATAGTGCTGATTATACTGAAAGTTTAAATGCAAATCTATTGAGATCTCAGAGAAATCATCTCTTCCAAACTAACTGAGAATAGATGCCATTGGCCAGTGCAGAACTTAAGGTCGTGTCTTTAATAAGAAGACTTTTATAGGATTTCCTCACCACCCTGCTCCAGAAAAACCAATGGTAGAATATGTAGTGTATTGATTTAATTTAATCCCCACCCAACAGAAATATTCTTCGACAGTGTCTCTTTAAGAAGGAAATTCTCTTTGCTATTGGAATGAATTAATTGATTGGTAAATATTTCTTGTTCTCTGTGTTACTGAAAGTTGTTATTTTGCATCCTACTTGCTCTTATATATTTGGTTATAACAAAGAATTTATCTACTATATTCTAATAAACATAACCAGATAAGCACACTTCTTTATTTCACACCCCCTTTTCAATGTGGGCGATACCTATCCAGAAGAATAGGTCTCGTTCAGATGTCTAGTCAGAAATCCTTGGCTTAGGCATTTCCATGATTTCAATAAAGCAACATTGACTCGAGTCTCAGCCTGTTTGAGGCTGTTCTGAATCACTTTGGAGTGGCTTTAACCCACCAGTCTTCCATGATGATGTTGCTTAATCCCAGAGAAAATAATTTATCTTTTTGGTGGGTATAAATTTTACCTCCCAGGGTTTCAAGCTATATCCAGGCCAAGATAATTGATGACCTTATTACTCCTCTTTGAGCTCTGCTGGTGGCATGCTGAGACTTATTTCCTTGAGGCAGAAACCTAATGACCCACCCCTTACATCCTGAACTCCAGTGGAGATTTCAATCTCTTTGTAAATCATAATGAGAAAAAAATGTTACAAAATAATTCAGGATAAATGGATTATATATTTTCATATGCCCATTTGCTTGACTGGTAAACTGTGTCAGAGATTACTTTACTAGAGTTCTGAAGTTTATTTTCATACTTGGCTCTGAGTATCTTTGGATCATTGTTTTGTACTCAGAGTTTATATATATATATATACATATATATATATATATATGTATATATATATATGTATATATATATTACATTTTAAATTTAATTTCATTTCAAAGTCAAGTAAAATATTTTATAATTTTACTCTTACAATGACAGTGAGATACAAAAACACGACCACAGTTTGTTTCTAGAAGTTCTGTTTTCGAAGAATACAGATTTCTTCTCATTTAAAAATAAAAAAATCCATATTAAAGTTTAATATTTTATAGAGTCATGCTTCAGAAAAAAATAATATTGTATTTGTCTGATGTACTCCACTATGCTTCGATGATTAAAGTCTCTAACACAGTGCCCTCCTGTACCTTTCTCATGCTTATGAATTCCTTCCTTCCCTGGGACCTGCAAAAGGCTGTCTCTTCTGGCTGGTACATGCTCACATTGGCTGGTTTTCACAGTGACATCATCGGCATGTCTTTCACCATTATTCTGTGTGCTTGCTGCTGATATTTTTCCTCTGAATAGCTGTCAGCATTGATGATTGAAGTTGTTGTTGTTGTTGTTGTTGTTGCTATTGTTGCATGTGCTCATTCAGGTGAGTGTTGTCCCACCATAGCAACTCTAAACTTCACATCTCAGAGGCCACTGGCAGGTCAACTCAAATTTTTTTCTATCAGAAATCCTGCTGGTGGTTACTGCCAGCATGGTGAATCACACTGATAAACCTAGTAGTTGGGAGGCTAAGGGAAGGGGATTGCCACAAACTCTAGGATAGCCTGGGCTGCATAGTGAGTGCCTAGCCAGACAGAACTACAGAGAAAGACCTTATAGTTAACTAAAATAAAAAAACGTTTATTGTGAAATGTGATGACAACACAAAAATTATCTGCATTCTTGAAATTTGCTATTAGATGAAATTTAAATGTTTCTACAAAAGATATGTATGTGGATATATTAGTTACTTTTCAATTACTGTGATGAAGTATTCTGACTCAAAGAATAATGAATTGTATACCTTAATTGGGAAGGCATGACATTAATAATGTAAATTGTTCACATTGAACTCATAGACAGGAGGCAGAGATACACTGGTAACTCCACTCACATTCATATCTCTGTTCGGTCCAGGATGTTAGGCTATAGAATAGTGCACTTATATCAAGGTGGGTCATCCCACCTCAGTTAGCCTATCTGGAAGTGCCTTCAGAGACATATGTAAACATTTGCCTCCTTGCTGTTTATAAAGCCAATATCAGTGACAATGAAGATTAACTGTCATTATCAGTTAGTATGCATGTTATTCAGCCCAACTGAGACATTCTACAAAATATCTGTATTTTAAAGTATGTTGCACAGTTAAGTTACAGATGGATATACAAAACACATATAAATATTTATGTATGTATATGTGTGTGAATGTATATAAGGAATTTATTAAATAAATGGCTGAGATAAGCAAAAAAACAAAAAATTGAATTAATAAACAATGTAGTTTTACGAAAAAGCAATATTTGAGAATCAATTGGACTCCCTCGTACAATAATGTAGAGAAATCTTAATGAACAGTTTGACGTTTTTTAAAGAAATATTTTAACACATATAGAAAGTTATAAAGTATATCATTTTAAATGCATATGTACGTTGTATAAAGTTTTAAACAGGTTAGAGATACCTATTTTTCAAAATATTTTTCTGTGTGAAACACAATAAAATTACTTCTAGGTTTCGAAGCATGCTTCATACATACGCAATTATATACTGGGCTAACTTTGTTTCTTGACTACGTAAAAGCACATCAGAACTATGTGCTCTTGACTGTGATGTCGTGCCTGCAGACCAGACCTTCCTGTCTACTCCGTACTCTCCCCAGCTTTCTGGTTATACTTCTACTCTCCACTTCCAGATCATAAAAATATGCATGCCACGTTGATATGTCTCTGGGATAAATTAACAATATCTTCATCTCAATTACTATTTCTTTTTTTTTTTTTTTTTTTTTTTTTTTTTTTTTTTTTTTTTTTTTTTTTTTTTGGTTTTTCGAGACAGGGTTTCTCTGTGTAGCCCTGGCTGTCCTGGAACTCACTCGGTAGACCAGGCTAGCCTCGAACTCAGAAATCCGCCTGCCTCTGCCTCCCAAGTGCTGGGATTAAAGGCGTGCGCCACCACCGCCCGGCTCAATTACTATTTCTTTATCCTAGTTAATTTAGAATTTGCTTAAAGATTTACTATTTCTGTGATTATAGCCTTTGAAACTTAGTTTGACTACAGGTTATATGACATTTTTCTAAACTTTTGCTCTGATAAACATTTCAATATTAAATTATATATATTTAAAATATGTACTTCATTGTACTACTTTCACTCAACTATAAATATTCTATCTATATTTTTAACTTAAAATATTTTATTTCCCTTTGAATTAATTATTTGTAATATAATTTAAAGTAATATTGAGGTGGCTTTTATCTCCTAAAATTGTTAATCTAACTGTGCTTAGTTGTATACATTTTTTATATGTAAAATGTGTTCTTTCTACTTTTCCCTTACTCTCCTACTCTTGAAAGATTATTGGAAAATTCTCTCATTATATTTATAACATGTAGTTATACATTTATATTAGAAAGTTAACTTTAAATCCTTTGTGTGTGTGTGTGTAAGTGTGCATTGTGTGACATTTTGTTTTCTTTGGAATAAATTAATTTTTAATTAATTTTACATCCGGGGTGCAGTTTTCTCTCCCTCCTCACCTACCAGTCTCTCTCTCTCCCACCTCCCATATCCCTTACCCCCATCCACTCTTCATTCATCTTCCTTCAGAAAAGGACAGGCCTTTCACGGATATCAACCAGCCATGGCATATCAAGTTGATAGAAGACTAGGCACCTCCTCTTCTATTAAGGCTAGACAAGGCAACCCAGTAGGACAAAAGGGTCTCAAAATCAGGTCACAGGGTCAGAGACAGTTTATGTTCTCACTGTTAGAAGCCCCACAAGAAGACCAAGCTGCATAACTGTAACATTTGTAGATGGCTTAGGTCAGTCTTATACAAGTTCCTTGGATGTCAGTTCAGTCTCTGTGAGCTGCTATGAAACCAGGTTAGTTGATTCTGTGGGTTTTCTTGTAGTGCCCTTGATACCTCTGGCTCCTACAATCCTTTGTTTCCCTCTTCCACAGGTTTATCCAAGCTCTGCCTAATGTATTGCTGGTGGTCTAAGCGTCTATTGTTATTAGTTGCTGGGTGAAGCCTTCCTGATACAACTGGGCTATGCACAAACCTAGTAATCATTTCACTGACTTTTTCCCCAATTCATCTTTGGGTATATGCTAGGTCTGTGGCATATCCAAGCCTGGGTCCTAACTCTCCAGGCAGTATCAGAGATGGGTTCCCTCTCATGGTATGAATCTCAAACTGGACCATTCATTATTTGGCCACTTTTACCATTTCTGTGCCATCTTTTTCACAGCACATCTTGTAGACATTACAAATTGTAGGTTGAAGGCTTTTTGGTTGTGTTGGTTGTCCCATTCCCTCTATTGGACGTCTTGCCTGGTTACATGTTACAGCCAGTTTAGGCTCTGTATCCTCCATTGCTAGACATCTTAGCTACAATAACCCTAATACCTTCCTGGGACTTTCCATTATACCATGTTTCTAGCTCTTCCTTAAGATTATTCCAGATTCCAGTTGTCTCTATCAATACTCTCTCTTCTATCCTCCACCCCCACCTGATCTCTCCTGCTCCCATTTCTACCCTTCATCCAGGTCCCTCCCCTTCTCTGCCCATGCTATCTTAAATAGATAGCATAGATTTAATTTATCCTTCACAGAAGGATTTATCTGCCCTTCCCCCTTGAGCTCTCTTTGCTACTTAGCATCTCTGGGTTGGTGAATTGAAGCGTGATTACCCTTGACCCTATGACTAATATCTACTTATAAGTACGTACAAACTATGCTTGTTATTATGTGTCTAGGTTACCTCAATAAGGATGATCCTTTCCAAGTTTGTCCATTTGCTAGAAAATCTCATTGTCATAACAACTGATTAATACAGCTGAACTTCAGCTCAATGGCACAAAGCTCTCTAAAACTTTGATTCCAGAGGATATTTTACATCCTTTTGGCCTCTATGGGCAACATACAAAACATACATGTACACAAAAACACACACACATTTGTGTGTTTGCACATATATGTATACGCAATATATATGGGCAAATATATATATATATGCAAATACTCATGAACATAAAATATCGACTCTTGTCAAATATGGAGTCATATCAAACATCTCTTTTGTCTACAACTGTTACTTGTGAGATTTCATTAATATAATATATTTCTTCATTTTTGGCTTCTGTAATTCTGGCATAATGCCTTCCCAGACTACCTTTTAACCCCTGGAATTTGTTAGTATATTTCTTTATAGTATAAAAAATGACTTTGCAATACTATTATAAATATAACAGCAAACCAAGATAAAGATGGACAGAAGAGGTAGGGGCCTTAGAAGGGATGGAAAATGGAAATGAGAAAGTCAAGGACACCGAATCTGTTGTTTTAAGAAAAGTATCTGGTTCATTAAACTCACAGATGCTACAAGACAACAACTTGGCATCAGTTTATTGAGTTTGTGACAGTTTGAACTGTGTCATGAGAATATAAATTTATTCCTACAGTTCACTGATGCCCTGGCCTCTGACAATATTTACATTCTACTGTGCTTCATGCTGAAAAATTTCTTAAAATTCAAATTCCTTCTCACCTCATTAATATTTTGATTTTGTTTTTCATTTTATATACTTATTTTCATTTCTAGAAGTTTCAGCAGAGTTTAGTATCTTTATTCTTTTTTGTAACAATAGTGTATACTTTATAATTTACCTTATCAATATTTAAGATTTTTCTCTCATAACATTCTCTTTTGTAATCTTTTCTATGTCTTTATTTCTTGAGTTTTATAGTTTTATTATTTGCATGATAGACATTCTAAAATTTATACAATTGATTATTTAGAAGCTTTGGTGGACCATTTAAATGCTTTGAAATATTTTTAAATGAAAACTAAGAAAAAGGCTAGATAGCATTTTTTCTGGCAGTATTTTAGATATTAATGGCAAACCATTCTGAAATCTGTACCATTTGTTTATTTCAAATAAGGTTTTTCAAGGTAGGGGTAACTTTAACAGGCCTAGGTTTTTGTTTCTTCTAGGTATCATTATGACTAAAGAAAATACTTGAGAGTTTCTGTCATATTTGACCACATCAATAAACACTATAACATCCCTTGCAAAGATTCTGTGAGAGTTATTTCCCTTTAGCTGCATTCTTTTCAACACCTGTCACAATCTCTTTTTGTGTTACCCTTCCTATATTTTCACAATTGTTTCCTGACTGTGAGACTAGCAGGCTCTTTGTGTTTCTCCTTGTTGCATGGTCTGAAAACTGAACCTGTGCAGAAAACTGGGGAAATGTTTTGAGTCATATCTACTTCTTTTATTTTGGGAAAATTTCTCTTGTATGTAGCCTATAGCCAAATATCTCAAAAAAAAGCTACTGTCTTAGTCATTATTATTATTATTATTATTATTATTATTATTATTATTATTATTATTATCTTATGAAAAGATACTTTATAGAAGATAGAATTTATTCTGGGCTTACAAATTTAAAGGGTGAGTCTCTAACCATCATAGCAGGAGCATGGCTGGAGGCAGGCAGGTATGTTGCTGGAACAGGACCTACATGCTAACATTTGCAACAGGAAGCAGAAAGACACTAATAAGCTATGCTATGGTTTCTTGAAACCTTAAATCCCACTCCAGTGCCATGCCTCCTCACAATGATATACCTCCTAATCCTTCTCCAACAGTTCCACCTTCTCATTTAAACCACTATACGCTACTTTACAGGGTATCTCAAAATGATAGTCTTGATTTATACTTACCCTTTCATTGTTTCATTTTGATTAGTCAGAATATTTCATATTTGTTATGAATTCTAAATCAAAATTGTTTGCTATCTTACTTTTAATTTATAAATCTTGTAAATTTCAAATACTGCTGGTAAATTTTTGCATATATTTTTAATTAAGTGTTTTATTTTAGGAAGAATTTAATATATGAGTACTGAATTTACATTATTTCAAACTCTTCCATTTTACCCCCAATTTCTTCACATGAACCCACACACCCTCCTAAATTCATGCTATCTTCTGTCTGTCTGTCTGTCTGTCTGTCTGTCTGTGTATCCTGCTAGTCCATGTAGTGTTGTTTGTATGTGCATGTGGTTTTGAATGACTACTTGGAATTGAAAAACCTATAAAGTACTTCATCACTGGAAAAGACTGCTTCTTCTCTAAGCAGCTATTAATTATCCATATAATTTATTGTAGAGTTAGGGTTTCTTTATTACTATTCTTATTCAGGTCTTGTTTAGGCCAGAAAACTATTGAGATTTCATGTGCATAACTTCTCTTCATATATTGAAAACACTGTCTCAGAAATATCCCTGGTTCTCTGGCTTGTATAATCTTTTCCCTTTTACTTCTGCAATAGTTCCTGAGTATTGGGGTCTGTATTAGTTGTATTCCAGATGCACCAATTGAAGTTGGGAGCCTCATAGTTCTTTTGACAAGTTGTAGGTTTCTATAATAGTCTTCACCTGATCCTAGATATTCCCCTGATAAGGGATGAGAACCACCACACTAATCTGTGAGTATAAAGATAAATATTTTTGTAATAGTAGGGTTCTTGTGAACCTCACCAGCCATAGTCATTGGGTAGCTGTGAAAGTATCAAGAATGAGTTTCCTATTACTGAGTAGGCATTCAGCCCAATTAAATGGTTATTGGTTACCCTAAAGTATAGGTAATACTATTTCATATTTATTTGCTTGTTTCCTTGGTTATTTTTGAGCCAATACTTTAGTTTTAATACTTCTCCCTTGTATTTACTCTTTCCAAAGCCACACATGTATTCTCTCCCCTTGTTATGATTCATTTAGCATTAACTGTTATTGCAGGCATATATGCATTTGTATATGCATGTGTGTGCGTGTGTCTGTGTTTATTTCTAAATATAACCTGTTGAATCTATATATGTATATGTTTCTAAAACTGACCATTTGGCACTGGATGGCCAACTGGTGTGCTCTTTCATAGAGAGGGCCACCTCCTCCTATTTCAGCTCTACCCCATGTCTGTAGTTTATTGTGTAGGGTGGAGGCTTTATGGGCTTTTCTTCATGCTAATGGGGATGTTCATTTAGAGTCCTGGTTGAGTCATATTTGGTTGGTTGTGTTGGTGAGATTTCATAGGTGACGTTATATTGAGACACAATCTCAAACAAATACACTGATTTATTGGTGCTTACAATTTTCTCTTTCCTCTTCTGAGTCATTTTCTGAGCCTTATTTGTGGGAATGCCTTGTATACATATTCATTTTGACTGGGCTTAAAAATTATGCATTTTGATAGGCTATGGCTTTCTGTTGTGGTCATTGCCTGTTGTAAAAAGAATTTGCCTAGATGAGGGGTAAAGACTATAAATGTCTGTGAAAGAAAAAAATATTTACTAATTGTTGCTAGCGGTTATACCTGTTTAGTAAATTAATGGTTGTAGATTTTTTTTCAATAGCATGATTTCTCTAATGCTAGCTTAGCAAGCTAGTTGTCTGATACCAGGCATGATATATGTTTTGTTGACCAGGCCTGTGCTGGCTGGTTTTATGTCACCTTTACAAAGCTTGAGTTATCTGAAAGAAGAGAACCTCAATTGAGAAAAATACATTTATAATATCCTGCTCTCATTTTCTTAAATAGTGATTGATCTGAGAGGGCCCAGCCCATTGTGGTTGGTACCATTCTTCAGTTGATGGCTCTGGTTACTTTAAGAAAGCAGTCTGGATAAACCATTATGAGCAAGTTAGTAAGCAGCAGCATTCCATGGCTTTTACATATGCTCCTGCATCCAGATTTGTGCCTTGTTTGAGTTCCTGTCCTGAAGTTTTTTTTCTTTTTCACATTTCCTCTTTCATACTACCTGTGTCCTACTAGTTCTTACATGAAAGATGCTTCTGTCCCTCTTCCATACACCACCCTTGTAAAAAGAGAAACTTATGGTTCCTTTTTACTTCATGGTCTTTGGCGTTATTCTAGATTATATATTCATATCCAAAAATTTACACTTGGGATTCACAAATACAAAAGAATATGTGACTATTTGTATTCCTGGGCTTTGGTAATCTCACTCAGCATATTTTCTGATCTCATTCATTTATATAATAACTCATGATTTCATTGTTCTTTACCACTGAATAGAATTTCACTTAGTATTTGAACCATATTTTCACTGTCAATTTGATACTTGAAGGATGTTTAGAGTTTTTTCTAGTTATTATATAAATAAAGTAATAGTGGACATTATTGAGCAATATCTAAGGGGAAGTTCTTCATTCCCTTCAGTGTTTGCTACGGAGTAGGATAGCTGGGCCACATGGTAGATCTTTTTTTGCCCTTTTGAGAATTCTCCACACTGATTTTTACAGTGGCTGCACATATTTGCAATTGTACCAACAGTGAACAAATGCTCCCTCTTCATCATATTCTCACCAGCATCTTTTGTCAGTTGTTTTCTTGATGGTGGCCATTGATGAAACTCAAGGAAGATATAATTTGTGTTTTCCTCAGTCCTAGAACTGTTGAACATTTTTAGGTATTTTACATAATTTTTCATTTCTTCTTTGAAGTACTATCTGTTTATATCTGTAGCATAATTTTAAATGGGATTCTTTGTTTTTATGATTCTTTGAGTTTGTTTTCAATTTTAGAAACTTTTTTTATAGTCTGTATATTAATTCTGTATTGGACATTTAGTCTACAAGGATTCTTTTCTACTGTGTGAACTTTCTCATCACCCAGTTGATTGTTTACTGTACAGAAGCTGTTCTGTTTTATGAGATTTGTTAATGTTTTGCCTTAATTTTTGAGTGGTCGGTGCTTATCTGGAGTTATTTCAACTTCCTGTATTATGTTTTGTGTCACTTGTGCTTTCTCTATCTGCATTTCAGGTTTTATATTGAGCTCCTTTATACATAAATAGTAGGTATTTATTCAAGGTAATAGATATGGAATTACTTTCACTCTTTTATATGTGGTGGTGCCATTTTCCTAGAATCATTTGTTAAAGAGGACCTTTTGTCAAGTGTGTATTTTTGCAATTTTTGGTATCTTGGCCAGTTATCAAATTCTTGTAATTTTCACACTCATATTTGGTCTTCTATTTTGCTGCATTGATCTACAAGTCTGTTTTTGTTCAATATCATGCAGTTTTTAGTACTGTAACTCTGTAGTGTTTCTTAATATTAGATGAGGTAATACCTCTAAAGCATTGTTTTTTAAAAAACATTAAATTCTCTTCCATTTACTTGTCGGTTATAATTGTTTTTTTTTTCCTATGGAATGTCATGATATTTTGCAAATTCTTCTAGTTTATAAACAATTTTCTGCATGTAAAAGAGAAACTCTCATGTAGTTCATGTTGCTGCCAATCTTGCTACAATAGTGAAGTCTGCGCTTGACCTTCTGATCCTCTAACTGATCTGACACCCTAAAGGGTGAGATTGCAGTCTTGTGCCACCAGGTTGGGCTGGGCAATTTGCATTTAAAAGGGATGACTCATGAATGCCTCACATAATGTACTTTAATGAACCATCATTATTATGACTTTCAATATACAGTTACATGAACATGTAAACTTTAAGTACACAAATTAATTTTCATAAATCGTAATTATCTCAGTTTATATTTTTTCAGTAGTATGGTACTTAAAAAAAGTATAAAACTACTTTTTTCTAATTTGACTAATACCTGGCAATATATTCCTGAAGTTTAATCGTTTGATTGCAAGATCTTTATCCTTCTGGTTGAAAAGGATTGCTATACCTGTATCTTTTAAAACTACATACCAGCCTATATGAAGAGAGCCATATTAAAGTAAGAGGAACCCAAACCATTAAGAATACTTCACTGTCATGAAACAAAATTTCTGCTCATGTGCTGTAGGTATAGAAATTGGTGACTTTTTTTCTCACCCATTTTAAGGGTCTGAGCCAATTACTATATAACAGAAGGGAGAATAGCAATAAAAAACAAAAGTGAGTTTATAAATTAAAATCATACATAATAGAGGAGCCTTAAAAATGTTAACAACATGACAGATAGAAAATTGTCTGTTACTATGCTTAAAATCAATGTGAAATGTACAGGCATGGAGAAATGTGATTGGATAGACAGCATATAATGTAACCCTGGAAATAGGCTACGTAGGGAATTGCAACAATACGTGCCTCCTCACGTTTCTTTAAGGCTTTCTACACAGCATTCTTTATTCCCGATATGAGGCAAAGCCTCTTCTGAAATATGAATTTTATGACCTATGATTACATTAGGTATGTTAAAGAATTTTCTATGAGCAGCTCTTACACAGAAGGGTGAGAAACATTAAATAAATATTTTTCAGGTCTTAATGTTAACTTGGGAGAATGTTATACAAGATTTTACAGCATCTTAGACATCAAGGAATTCTGCTTTGTATGTACCGTAGGCAAGAAGGGTAACCAGAAGGACAGAAATAAGAGAACTATTTGCCTCTACAATGTCTTTCAGTTCAAAGTACTTATTATATGTATACTTTAGGTTATTATTTGCCATTTATCATTGGATAAGACATAGTAAAGTATATTTGTAAAATATTACCTTGGTCCAAATAGCCAGTGAATTGCCTCAAAATTATGAACTGTATTACTAAAGAAAAAAATAAAACAAAACCAATAATATGTATTTGACTGCCTTTCCATTTAATTGAATTAACAATTTATTGAGGAATTATTACACCTAACTATCCAATGACTGTTGGAGATGAGTCTGTAATTTGCATCTGCTTTCTCCTTTATTCCTAGACTGGACAAAGCAGTTTAAAATACCAATTGTAGAGAACCTAAGAATAATTGAACAACTCACTTCAAAGTGGCTGTTATGATCATTGATTTTACCGTCTGTATCACTTTACTCTTTCCTAATATTGCTCTCTGAGATTATTTCCTAATATGTATACATATTCAGAAAAAAGATTTTATATTTATATGTAATAAGTACATAACATCTATAAAATGTCTGTAAAATATAATTACCATAAAATAATTTTAAAGCTTAATTCTAAACACTAAATAGCAAACCTTGAGGATTAGGACTACTTTACACAGTCCACAGTTTTGGCAGATTTAAAGAAACTTTCCTCTCCTCCTTTCTGTTAAAATCTGTTTCAGACATATTGAAATTATTCTGTAATGCATTACGGATAAGCCCATCTCTGAGAATTTCTAGTGGATAATTAATTTCTTAGTAAAGTTTCTTAAACAAAAGAATATTAATATCCTGAGGATTTGAGGCTTGATGGGAAATGTTGCTGGTGAGTTATAGCAAAGAACATTCTGTGCATTAATGGACTCCTAGCAAAGAACAACTCTCTTTTCCCAGGCAGTTCCTTAGCTCCCAGGCTTCTCCTGCAGCTTCGCTAACACAAGAATTGTAAATGGGCTTATTGACTTTTTCCTATACACACCAGCACACCACTCTTCTTCTAATAGCTTGAAGTAGAGCCTACTGAATTCCACTGTTAGCAACACTTACTAAAATCGGAATGAGAACACTGAGAGGAAATGCACGGAGGGGTAAAATGCCAGCACTCTGAAGTACTGAAGTCCAACTGTGCAAAGCTTTTCATGATATTTTTATCTTGGATCAAAATGTGTTTTATTCACTTTTTGTATATTATTATAATTAACTATGGCAGCTTTGTAAGTATTTCCTTTTGTAAGAGAAAAACCTAGCATCACTTAGAGGTTACTAGTTGTTGACATTGAGCTTTTAAGTGGATAATTATATTTATTGAGAGGTGATGCTCACTTGACCACTTGGTGTTCTGCTTCAAGCTACAAGGAAACCAGGCAGGTGAACTGCTTTTATTTATAATGTAACAGATATTGCTATTGTACCTCCATTTATCAGGCATCCTTGGTTAACTAAATCTTTATTTCCAGAATCTGAAATGTTCCTCTCTTTCCTGTTCTTGGGAAATTAAAAGCTTCTACCTTAAAGAAGTGAGTGATACATTATCCACTCACTCTAAATTGAACCCATTTGGAGCTATTTGCATCTTGTAGAAACCTACAGCTGAGTGCTCAGCCTAGAGGTGTAATGAGTGGTTGTCACAACACACTGGAGGTGGCCCCATAACAAAATGATCCCCTGTCAATCCCCTCACAGGAAATGCTTTGGCAACCTGTAATTCAGCCCCAGTATTAACATCCTGCCTGGGTTTTGTTAAATGGCACTTTCTAGGAAGTAGATCTGGGGAACTTGTGTTTAATAATGTTTTAAGAGGAATATTTGATGGAAGTTTTAGAAAGCATCACATGAGGTTAACAGTGATTTGTCATTTGTTTCTAATTAAAGGACCTAATCTCTCTTATCACTGAAGCCGTGTTTTTTTTTTTATACTAAAGGCACAGATGTGAATGGAAACATATTAATGAGATGTCATACTACATAGTCATTTAGTGTTTTGTTTAACTTAAACATAGCAGAAAATGTGTGTCTAAGTAGACACATGTAATGACATCCTGATAGAATTATAATTTCCTTCATTTGCATAATCTTCAGTAAAATTCACACTAGGTTCACCTTGCATTGCTAATTTCATTCCCCAAATCTGCATTTTTAGAAAATTAAAGTCAAACCTAAAAAAACTATGTGAAGAGAAAATGTTTATTGTTAGTTCTTTCCAATTAAAACTGGAATTAAATTTTAAATATTTGATTGGCAAGAGACATTCAAATTGACATGCTGTTTTACATTTTCTGAAGCTATTTAAAATATTCTAGATTCTATTATTTCATAGTCTTGCTAAGTTTTTGGTTTGAGATAAAGATGTGAATTTCAGATCTATGAAATGAATAGGCAGTGTGGCCACTTGCAAGATTCCATGAAATGTATTTTACAAAAGTGTCAGACAGGTAAGTGAACAGGGAGAGAAGCCATGCGAGAAATCTTATTTAACTCTGCCCTGATGTGTATCACATGTCTCTTTCTATTAACCCAGCAAGTGATCTCAGAATGTAGACTAAAAACAGGTGATCTCAAAATAGTTTTACAATGCAGGAAGACATTAAAACTAGGCATGTACATTGTATTGTCAGTGTATTTGCCAAGGAAACTGTAATTATTCACAGTTCTTGTTAAAGGACTATAGAGAATAGCTCCTAAAGTGTCTGCATAGTATTGTTCTTCAAGTATCCCATCCATTGTATGTGTGTGTGTGTGTTTGTGTGCATATGTGTGTGTAACACTGTAATTATAAACCAACTTTATTTGATTTATAATTTCAGATTATAGTCATATATATGACTATATAGTCATATATGTATACATACACACACAACTTTTTTTTTCATTAATGATTGATGTAGGAGGTTCAACTACTGAAGACAGTGTCATCCTTGGCCAGGTGATCCTTAATGCTAAAAGAAAGCCTTACAAACAAGCCAGTAAGCATCATTCCTCCGTGACCTGTAATGCAATTCTTGTTTCCAGGTACCTGAGTTGAGTTCCTGATATGACTCCTCTTTGTGATAAATACAACTCTAAAGTAAAATAAACCCTTTTTCTTCACATTGATATTCGTTTAGTGTTTTATCACAATAGTAGAAACTAAAATATGATAACATGCGTGTCAACTTCATTTCTGTTGCAGTGAACAGTGTTGCAACTTAGGAGAGAAAGACTTTATTTGGCTTACAGTTCCATGTTACAGTCCATTGTTGCATGAAAAGGCTTGAACTTACAACATCACATCCGCTGTCTTCAACAGAGGTAATGAATGAATCAGTCTTTAATACTTGCTCAGTGCTGCTTAACAAACTTTCTTTACTCATACAGTATAAGACCCAATTCATGAATGGTGCTGCTCACATCCAAAGTTGTTCCTCTCATCTCAATTATTAGTCACGACAATCCCCTACATATAGGTCTACAGGCCATTTAATCTAACAAACTTACCCAACTGAGGCTCTCTTTTTAGACTATTCTATGTTTTAGAAACACAGCATTACGAACTGCGTATCACATTGCAAATGACATTTGGAAGTACAAAATGATGATTATCTCTGTCAATAAATGTGACATTATTTTTATGTGTTTGCAATCTTTGCTGACACAAATGTCCACATAGCCTTCTGTCCCTGAAATTGCTTTTAATGTCACTTATGCAGTCTTCAATATCAGCTTGACTGGATTTAAGTCATTACTCAAATACACTCTGGGATATATCAAAGATTGAAGTTATATAAAAGTTTAAAGAGGAAAGACACCATCTAAATGTTAGTGACACTATCCTATTGTCTGGGATCTTGGAATGAATCAAAGGAGATGAAAACTAACAAACAAACTAAAAAAAAAAAAAAAAAAACAAGGTGAGCATCAGCAATTATTTGCCTGTGAGATCTAATGTTGGAAGCATTGTGAAAAATTGCTCCAAGTTCTTATTGCCATGACTTTACTATCATGATGGACTATACTTCCAGCTATTAGCCCAAATAAAAATACTCCTTCTTTAATTTTCTATTGTCATTGCAGTGAAAAAATAACCAATATGCTCATCTATGGTTATATTACATCAGCATTTTTTTCTCTTTCATGATCTCTCCCTCTCCCTCCCTCCCTCCCTACCTCCTCTCTCTCTCTCTCTCTCTCTCTCTCTCTCTCTCTCTCTCTCTCTCTCTCTCTCTCTCTCTCTCTCTGTAGTGAATTTTCCGGGTTTACAGTGAAAATTATGAGGAAGAATGGACTATGACTAGATTGATATCAAGAACTACTTTACCCAGCAGAAGTTTCTCAGTCTTCATTGTATACCAACAATATTGAGAGTTTATAACGATATAAAATAAGTATAACATTTTTCAGCTCTATTAGAAGATATTCTAATTTGGAATTTCCAGTTCAGTTGTGATCTTTTCTACTGGTGGATAGAAATCATTGAACATCCAGTCCAGGTTTGAGGTATTTGGTCTGGATGAAAATTTTTGTTTTGAAAATTGATTCAAATAGATGTTTTAGAAATTATTTATAATTACCCATAAAATTAATTTATAGAGAAATGCCCCAAACTTGATTGCTTTAGAAACCTAGACAGTCCCTTAAATCCTTCTACCCTTGGCTTTGATTCACAAGTGAAAATTATATGTATTCAATTGAATGAGACAACAGGAGGCTATGTTTTCTAGCTTATAAAAAGCACACTAAATTTTAAGGAGAGAAACTACCTTGGAGTGAAAAAAATAGAAACAGTATTTTCTAAGCAAAAGGGACTGGAAACATAAGATGCTGCGGCTATTCTTATATTTACCAAAGTAGACTTGTGGCCAAAATAAAGAGAAGAGATAAATAAGACTACATTCTAATCCATGAAATAGGCAACATTAATGTCTTAATATCCTGAATTACCTGTTACAAAGCACAAAACTACATATTACACCAACACAGTAAAAATGGTGACTCCAATATGCTACCCTAACATGCAAACAGATCAAGATATAAATTACACAAGGAAACTGCAGTCAAATAATATAAAAGATCAAATCATCCAAGATACTATCTACAAAATATTTCTTTCAACTACCACAGAATATACATTGTTCTTTGCAGCCCAGTATAAATACTATAAAATAGACAACAATTTATAACACAAAACAAATCTCAACAAATGTAAGAAAATTACAATCATCCACTGTACTCTGCTGACCACAATGGAGCAAAGCTTGCAAATTGATATTTAAGATACTATAAAGGTACATAAATTCATGGAGATTACATGCAAATTGATCATTAGTGAATTAGTAATTTGTCAAGAAAAAAGATAAAATTCCTGCATCTACATGAGAAGTGACAACATGCAATATCAAAACCACTTGAATATAATGAAAGTATTCTTTAAAGTGATAATTACAGCTCTATAGACTACATTAAAATATTAGAGAGAAGTCAAAAAATAGTTTGAGGATGGGGAGAAATAATCTAAAACTGAGAATTAAGGAAACTGAAACAAATTTAATAATTATATATTTAATACTGATAATCACAAAATTATACAGTTGGTTATTTAAGAGAGTAACTTACGTTAACAAGCACATAGACTAACCAAAAGAAAAAGTATTCAAATTAATAAAGGAAAGGAGGAATAAATAGCAAATTTTCAACTAAATTTGACCTTCTAAACAAAATAGAAAAACTTCGAATGTATTTGACCTACCAAAGTAAAACTGTGATTAAGTTAAATAAACATATAGCAAGCATAGGAACTGAAGTAGTAATATAAAACAAACAAGCAAATAAACAAACAAAATAGCACTAACAAAAATTTCCATAAACAAAATTAAAAGTAACCAAGGGTCAGACAGACTCTAAGAAAAATTCTATCATTTTTTTTTCCAAAACGTACTGCAAGCAATGTGATGGGATAGAGTGGAGTCTAGAGAGATGATGAAGCTGGGTCGATAGAGATGTGGGGAGGCTTTGGAAGGAACTGAAGTAGGGAAAGAACAGGACTGAAATATACTTTATGAAGAAACATTTAAAAAGAACTTTATCAAACTCAAAATTTTCATAAAATAAAAATAGATCATTTGCCATGATCAAAATGGCTTTATTCTAGACATGCAGGAGGGAGTTTAATATATGCAAATAAATAAACATAATAAAACCTATGACTGTCCTTAAATAAATAAATAAATAAAGCACATGATTATTTCAGTAGATAACAAAAAGGCCCCTGAGAAGATCAAAATTTTTTTTTCATGTAAATGATATGGACATGATAGAGAAGGTGGTTTGAATTAAAATGGCTCCCATACACTCATAAATAGTGGCATTATTGGAAGTGTGAACTTTGTTGGAGGATGTATGTCACAAGGGGTAGGCTTTGTGCTTTGAGAAGCTCAAGCTATGTCCACTGTCACACTTCCTTTCTACTGCTTGCCAATCAAGGTTTAGAACTCTCAGCTACTCAACATCTCTATGGGTGCCTGCCTGCATTCCACCATGCTTCCTTATGTGAAAATAATAGACTAAGCCTCTAAATCAATAAGCCAACCCCAATTAATTATTTTCCTTTACAAGACTTGTTATGGCATCTATTTATAGCAATAAAACTCTAATGAAGACAGAAGTTGGTACAATGAATGGAGCATTATTCTGTGTAATAGGCCTGATCATGCTTTTTTCGAAGGCATTAAGAGTTTGGAACTTTGAATTAGAAATGTACTTCAATAGTTTACATGGGGCTTACTGGGCCAGACTAGTAGGCACGTGGATAACAGCGGGGCTGAGAGTAATTTGAACTGTGTGTGCGTGCAAGTGTGTGTGTGTGTGTGTGTGTGTGTGTGTGTGTGAGAGAGAGAGAGAGAGAGAGAGAGAGAGAGAGAGAGAGAGAGAGAGAATTCGGTTAAGAAAACATACTGTGATAGGTGAGTTTTTTTGTGTTAAAAAAGACAAAAAACTAAAACTAGGATTAAAAGAACTCCTGTTGAAGGAGCTGAAGGCGTTTGCAACCTCATAGAAAAACAACAATATCAACCAATCAGACCCCCCAGAGCTCCCAGGGACTAAATCACCAACCAAAGAATACACATGGAGGGGTCCATGGCTAAAGCCGCACATGTAGCAGAGGATGGCCATTTCAGGCATCAATGAGAGGAGAGGCTCTAGGTCCTGTGAAGGCTCCATGTCCCAGTGTAGGGAATGCCAGAGCAGAGAGGCAGGAGTAGGTAAGTGGGTGAGCATCCTCATAGAAGCAGGGGAAGTGCAGATAGGATAGGGAGTTTCATGGGGAAAACCGGGAAAGGGGATAACATTTGAAATATAAATAAAGAAAATATCCAATTTAAAAAAAAAAGCGTTTCAGTTCATGAAAATTCCTCTGTTTAAGCTACTGCATGAAAAATACCACTTTGGTTACTTTGATAGTCCACATGATACAGATTTTGATGCTCTTCTCAACTGTACTTAGAACACATCATGAGAAGGGATATATTACATCTAACCATATTAGCTTACAAAAATCAGCTGGAATTTCATGAAGGCAAAACATTGATACACATAAAAAACCATAAATCTGAAAGTCTAAAAATGATAGGTGAATAGGTAGGGGTATGCTGTAAAACATAAGTGTAGGTTAACACTTTCTAAATAGGAGTCTTATTGTTCAAGAAACAATACTAATAGTTAAAATATAGAGCCTAGTAAGACAGAAAAGCTTCTACCCAGCAAAAGAAGTCAATCAATAAAAGTGACATCCTACAGAATGGGAAAAGAAACAGTCTTGGTATCTGATAGTGGTTTAATATCTATAAGATACAATAAATTAGTAAACCAAATCACAAAGAAAATGAACAACCATGTTAGATAATAGGCTATAGATTGGACAGAATTCTCAAAAAAAAAAAAAAAAAAAAAAAAAAAACAATAATTATCAAGGAGAATGAACACGCCAAATTATTTAGTATCATTAAATAGTGTACAAGCTTGCTGTGCTAGTACTCTGATAAAACACTTAACAAAATCAACTCGTGTGAGGGGGCAATTGATTTGCCTTATAGGTTATAGTCCATCATTCAGGAAACCAAGGAAGTCAACCCAGAATCCAGGATGAGGCCAGGATTTTTCTTATGCAGCCTTCACCCACCTGCCTACCATACCCAGTTCAGTGGACACTGCTACATCAATTATCAAGCAAAAAAAAAAAAATACTCCACAAACATGCCCGAAGGTCAATCTGATGGAGGCAATTACTAAACTGATGCTCTCTCTTCAAGTATGTCAAGTTGACAACCAGCAATAAGCATCACAGTAATGACAGAAATGAAAATTAAAAGTAATTGGTGATTCTATCTTATCATATTCAGAATGGCTATCATAAAAAAATCATATAACAAATATTGTCAGTAATGCGGAGAGAAGCAACACTATTTACTTCCTCTGCAAATATATTCTGTTGTAGCCACTATGCTAATTAGTGAAGTGTCTTCAAATGTTGTAGATAAAACTACTCTAGAGTCCTGTTATACCACTTGTGAACACATACCCAAAGGACTGTGTTTGCTCTCACAGACTTACCATGTTCTAAGATAGAAAGAGTACAAGCAGTGAAATCTAAGAATAAAAATAGGCCTTTAGATTGCTTTTGAAGATCAGATCCTGGTAGAGATCATATCCAGTTGTTAGGCACAAGCCCCCATAGAGGGATGGGGCCACATATCCATATCAAAAATATTAATCCAGATTTGCTCCTGTCAAAAAGAAATGCAGAGACAAAGAGTAGAACAGAGGCTGAAGGATCGGCCATCCAGAGACTGCCCCACCTGGGAATTCATCCCATATGCAGACACAAAACCCAGACGCTATTGCTGATGCCAAGAAGCACTTGCTAACAGGAGCCTGGTATATCAGTCTCCTGAATGGTTCTACCAGAGCCTGACAAACACAGATGCAGGTGCACATAGCCAACCACTGGACTAAAAAGACTAAGAGGACTAAGTGAGGGGACACTAATGGAGGAGTTAGGGGAAAGACTGAAAGAGACAAAGGTGTTAGCAACCCCACAGGAAGAACAACAATATCAAACAACCAGAAACCCCAGCTTTCCCAGAGCCTAAACCATCAACCAAAGAGTACCCATGGAGGGACTCATGGCTCCAGCTGCATATGTAGCAGAGGATGGCATTGTCTGGCATCATAGGAGGGGAGCCTCTTGGTCCTCTGAAGGTTCAATGACCCAATGTAGGTGAATGGTAGGGCACTGAGGCCAGGGTGGGTAGGTGGGTAGGGGAGCACATTCACAGAAGCAGGGAGAAGGGGATGGCATAGGGGCTTTGTGAAAGAGAAGCACTTGAAATGTAAATAAATAAAATAACCAATAAAACTAGATTAATGATAATAAAGATTTAATGCTCTTTTGCATATTATTATATGTTCTGAATCTTATCACACTAAATCTAAGATTGGATTCCAGGAAACAGAAGATGGGTGAATTTTTTTCAAGTGTAATCTGAGGACAGGCTGCAAAATGCAAAATAAGTCTCCATAGTTCAGGTTTTAATACAGTTAGGCTCAAAGGGTAGAGAGTGGACCTACTAAAATACGACTGAGTCTATATCTAGGTAATAGACCACATATGATTTTTGTTTTCTTGTTTTTATCTATTTTCATTTGGTTTTATAATCAGTTATAAAATATTAGTTCCAATACAATATATTTAAGATCCTAGAAGCTTTTTAAAAATCCAGTAAAAAACATATAGTAAACATATTTTAAACATATTTAAGAATATAAGTCATTGCATGCCCACATATGTAAAGCAGTCAATGTCATTGTGAAATAAATGTTTGTGTCATGAGTAAACTATCAAGGCTAAAATTGAAATGTCCTTTTTGGAAATATTGATAAAACAGTGCAAACACTAGTACTTTGGAAAAATATACACATTATGGGGGATTTTCAAAAATAGTTTTTAATTAAGATTTTTTAAAATTTAATTTATTTTTATATTTATTCTCTTTACATCTTGCTCACTTGTCCCCTCCTGGTTACTCCCTTTTACAATTCTTCCCCATCCACCTCTTCCTTTCCTCTGACCAGGTGGACCCTGCTCCCAGAGTATCCCCCTCAACCCTGGAAGTTTGGGAGGCTCACTCCCACTGAGGCTAGACAAGCAGCCCAGCTACTAGAACATATGCCATGGACAGGCAACAGCTTTTAGGATAACCCCTGTTCCAGTTGTTCAGGAGCCACATGAAGGTCAAGCTTCACATCTGCTAAATATGAGTGGCATGGTGTAGGTCCAGCCAATATATGATCTTTTGTTGGGGCTTCAGACTCTGAAAAACCCAGGTGTCCAGGTTACTTGACTTTGCTGGTCTTCTTGTGGAGTTCCTATACCATTTGGGGCATGCAATCCTTTCTCCTATTGTTCCATAAGAGTTGCTAAGCCCTATCTTCTATTGGCTGTGGGTGTGTCTGTATATCAGAATGTATGCCACAGCCTGAGTAAGGGAGTTAGAGTATTACTTTTCCAAGGCATTTGTCTAATGTCATTGTATAGAACACAGGGATAAAACTCAGTCAAGGTTTGAGTGCTATTAAGAACATCTACCTGTTCTGTCTCCACCCAGGAATCAGGCTCTACAGCTGATTCTTTACTGGGTTATACAGATGTGCCTATAATGCAAGATGATAGAGAAAATATTATTATCTATTAATATAGTGAAAAAAATAGATCCTTTTTCCCAATCGTGAAACACTGCTGAGATTCAACATCAGCTCATGGTTCTTTCCATTCCTCTATTCAAGTGAGACCTTCTGAGAACGTTAACAGCTCCTCATGGACAGCTAGCTACCAGGAATCTAATTTCTGATTAAAGAAATCCCCTAACTCAAGGAATTTGATAAGATTCTTAGTTACACATACTGTTGAAAAGTCAACGGTTAGAAATATCTTGATGAAAATACGATTACTTTTTTTCCAAAATACTGCATATGCAATATATAAAAGGGTAATAGTCAGATTGGCAGCCATCTTTTTAATGTTGATATCATGTTCAGAGGAAAAGGACTTAGTTCAGTATCAGGATCACATATTAAATAATTGATCAGGAAAAGTAAGGGTTTAAAATATTTCTACATATTTTTACATGCAAGAAATTCTACAATTTAGTAAGTGTCATTTTTATTCAGAAAAGAAGGTAGAAAGCACTGGTGAAAAAAATTAAGACTAGTAAATACATAGTTTAAATGATGGTTGTATTTAGTGATAACCTAAAGAAAAAATTGTATTTCAATTGAATAAGAGGCAATAAATAGTGTGATGAAGAAATTTCTGTTTTTTCTTACATTTTAGGGGAAAGTGAAATGGTTTAAAGTAAATATATCAAATAATGGAGATTATGAAAGCATTTTTTTCTCCTCAACATATGAACTTAATATCGGATATTCAATTTTAAACAATAACATGGTATGGAAAGTTTTTTAGATTGTTTGAGATAAACGACACAACAACATTAAGAAATATGAGAGTAGAATAGGATGCCTAGTACAAATAAAAATAAAAAGTAATGGCTTTTGTAAATAATTTATATGCACACAGAAATATTTGTTAAGAATAGTTCTATAACAAATATATCTAAAATACTTAGGCTTATTGAAACAATTTGAAAAGTTTCTATAAGCTAAAGAATATCTTTAGATATGTAAAATATTATATTAAGTGGTAAAAATATAGAGCATATTTAAAAGCAAATTCGGAGCTTCTTATATGTGAATTCTCATTAATGATACTGATCTTAAATTTTCTTTGATATTAAAATTGAAATTGTTATGGAATTTTTCTTATCCTAAAATTTTTGCTCATTTGTATAGAAATATGTCAGAATTAATTTATAATAATACCAAATATATCTTTGTAAGAAAACCTGCATCATATGTAATGTATGTGCCTTCCATTATGCTAAATGATGTGTCTATGCTAACCTTATAAACTACAGGATAGAATAATAACAAAGTAAAACTTAGAAGCACAAATACCTTCAGTGTTTCACAACATTCCCTAATAGAATAATGAATTCATAAGAACATGCCATTGAAAAATAATTACTCACAACCTCTGTACCCAGACAGATCCTGTAACCCTTTTCCAGGATATGAGTCTGCCTTTCATGAAATCTATTTTACACCTAGATCTCTTAGTGGCCATATGTCTAGCTACCTGGACTTGTCTGGATAGCCCTGTTAGCATTGCACCTAACCTCTTGCCCTGCTCCAGGACACACTCTTATTGTCTCCAACCAACAGGCTCCTTACATGCCACTTCCAACTTCTTGTTCCAAAGAACAAAACATATCCTTGTCCATAATCTAGCCTGGTATATCTGCCTGAAACTCCTTTGTACCACAATCTCCCCAGTACTCACTTCTAGCCTCAAAGTCCAGGCTTGGATCATGATGCAAATTGAAAAATCAGAAATGTTTGTCATGTCAATTCTAAGGATTTCTGATGTTTTGAAAACCGACTATCCATGTAAGGTAATCTGGACTGTTGCCTGTTAACTCCACTCAGCTATTTCTAAATAAAACGTAGAGAACACCCTTATAATAAACTCCAAGTCATTAATTTGTTATAGTCCCTTAACTCACAGACTGACCATCTCAAATCAGTTAAAAAAAAGTTAAAGAAGGACTGGGTCTAAGCTTTGTATTCCTGAATGTGTTATACTGATACAATGCCTATGAGAGTAACAATATTCATCTCACTCTTATATCACTAAGAAGCTCATGCCAATGAAAACCTTAAAATTTGTAATCAAAGTAAATTGGTGCCATTTAAGAATTTATATCTTCATCTTGATATTAATTATACAGATTTCTACTAATCCGTTATGGCTATGCAATTAACCCCTAGCTAATCCTCTCTATTCCCACAAAACCACTACTTTTCCCTTGAAAGACAGTCCAACATTTACCACCTTAGTCCCCAAGCCCAGGGAATAGGGGTGCCGACTCTTCATTAGCTTCTTCAAGCTGATTATGGGTGTTGAGATATTAGAAGAGGAGTGGGGGGGAGAGCAAATTGACAATCCTCTGATGCTGTGTCTTCGCTGCCTCCAGATGGAATTCCCGGACCTCAGAGGTTTAAGTAGGTCTGCCCAGCTTGCTTGTTGAGTAGATACACCAAGGCTGATCATTCTGCAATATACAATTCTCAAAACAAATTTTAGTATCAAGATAGTTTTTTTTTTTTTTTTTAACAAGAAGGGTGACGTGTAGGAGGAGCTAAGGTAGGAGGAGTACTGAGAGGAAGAAAAGGAGTAAGAAGAGGAGAAGAAGGAGAGGAGAAGCTAGGTGATGAAAGAGAGAAAGAGGGGGGAGACAGGGAGGCAGATATTCATGTATCTCCACCAGTCAAAGATAGTTGTTATATCTAGGTTGGTCAGTGGGTTACACCTCTGATTGAACAATTCCAAACTTATAAAGCTTATGATTAACATTATTTTAAAAAATGTATAAATGCAAAAAAAGGGGGCATGGGATAGGGGTTTTCTAAGGGGGGGGGAATGGGGAAAGGGGATGGCATCTGAAGTGTAAATAAAATATTTAATAAAAAAAAGAAAAAAAAAGAAAAATCAGAAAGATCAAAGATAAATTTTAAAAGCCTAAGAACAAACAAAATCCTAACTAAGCCATTGTCATGAACCAATAAAAATCAGAAAATAAATCAATGGAATAAACACAAACAAAACAATAAAAAGAATCAATGAATCTAAAAGCTGAATTATTTGAGAAGATAAAATACACTTATAGACACCTGGCCCAACTAATTGAAAGAAAGCACTGAAACTAAAAGAATCATAAACAAATGCAGAAACATTCCAACAGAAAACAAAGTGATTCAGAATATTTTAAGAGGATATTTAAAATCTTATATAAAGTAGGAAAACCCAAAATAAATTAATAAATTTATTAATAAATTAATAAATTCAGACCTATTACCAAAATTAAAGCAAAAATAAGTCAAGAGCTTAGACCCATAACAAGTAAGGTTTAGATAGCAATAAAAATCCTTCCAATGGCTCTCTCTTAATCTCTTACTCTCTTGATCTCTTGCCTCTAGCTCCCTTCTGTCCCCTCATCCCTCCTTTTTTTCTTCCCCCTCTCTCCATGTGGTCATGGAGGCCTCTGGCCTCTGGCCTTTGGCCTCTGCTTCTCTCTCTCTCTCTCCTCTCTCTCTCTCTCTCTCTCTCTCTCTCTCTCTCTGCCTCTACTATCCCCCTGGCCCCCGTCCCCATGCCCTAAATAGAAAAACAAAACAACAACAAAAAAAAAAAAAAGAAAAAGAAATCCTTCCAACTAAAATAAAGTTCAGGACCACATGAATTCACAGCAGAATTTTACCAAACTTTCAAATAACATCTACATCTAATGCTACTTACATTAAAACAAATCAAATCAAAACAAAAACAATCAAACAACAACCATTTGGAAATGTTCTTACATTCCCAAAACTCCTTTTATGAGGCCAATATTATTATAATACAAAACTAAGACACAACAAAAAAGAAAACTGTAGACCAATATCACTGATAATTGATTCACACTTGCCTAATAAAGTACTTAAAATACAGTAAAAACATACAACAAAAATGTCACTTATTATGATCATGATGTTTTTAAAAATTGAAATTCATGGTTTAACATACACAAGACAGTAAATGTCATAAGACAAATAAATGGACTTAAAGGGAAAAATGTTATGATTACCTCAATAAATGTAGAAAGGGGCTTTGACAAATCTAAACACCCTGATGATAAATCCTAGGGAGTGGAGAACTAAAAAGAATGTACCTTAACATAGTAAAAAGCTATACATGAGAAACACAACACTAATATCACCATACATGAAGAAAATATTGGTGCAGTTTCACTGGAGGGCTGTCGACTATTGCATTCCTTTTCAGTACTGTGCTCAAAGCACTAGGTAGAACAATAATCAAAGAAGATAAAGTGATACAAATAGGAAAAAAATAAATCAAATTATTCCTACTTGACATATACATTAGAGATCCCAACTTCTGTTAGGAAATTAGAAACAAAAAGTTTAGCAATGTGGCATGATACAGAATCAAGTTGCACTCATCTAACACCAACAAAAAACATGCAAAGAAAGAGATCATATACACGTTCTCATTCATAATAGCTTCAATGAAAATAAAATATCTAGGAGTCAACCTAATCAAGGTAGTGAAGACCTCTACAATGGCAACTTTAAAACTCTGAAGAGAGATAGAGTCTAGAATATGGACAGACATCCCATGCTCATGAGTTAGTACAGCTAAGATTATGAAAATGACCATTTTTCCTATGCTATTTGCAGATTCAATACAATTTCATTAAAAAAATCTCATTATTCACAGAAATAAAAAAAAACCCACTCTACCAAAACCCCTAAAGATCCTTCCTAGCCAAAGCAATACTGTTCAAAAAGAGTAATGCTGTGGGATTACCATTCTAGATCTCAGGATATATGATAGAGCCACAGTAATAATTATAATAATGTACTGGCACATAAGCCAATGGAACAAAATGGAAGACGCAAACCTGAGCTCCAAGTAACTTCAGCCACTTACTGTTTGGCAAAATTGCCCAAAACGTATGCTAGGGTGCTAGCAATCAGCTTCAGATTGGGAGAGGGAACTAACCACTCAAAGTCAATGATGGGCTGCAAGCTAACAACTCTGTCTGTCTTGAGATAACTCTCTAGACAGCTGTCTAGGTAATTCTGGATTTTTTGACTAAAGATAGAAAACCTGCTAGAAAAATTTGAAAAGAACTATGTTAGCTCTCCAAGCAGTTTTATCTAGGTAGCTCTCTTTTGCAGATCAAAGCCGAGTCTTTTATGTATATATCAATTCAGTCATTTACCCCTAGGTTCCCTTTTAATTATCCCACAAAAATCAGCATTCTATCACCTTAGCTCCTTGATTCTTAAATAAGGACAAGTTCTCTCTCTCTCTCTCTCTCTCTCTCTCTCTCTCTCTCTCTCTCTCTCTCTCTCTCTCTTCTCCCTCTTTCATTCTTTCTTCCTTCCTTTGCTCCTTTCTTTCTTGTTCTTCTTTCTCCTCCTCCTCCTCTTTCTCCTTCTCTTTCTCCTCCTCTTCCTCCTCCTCATCCTTCTCCTCCTTTTTCTCCTCCTCCTCCTCTTTCTCCTCCTCCTCCTCTTCTTCCTCTTCATCTTCCTCCTCTTTTTCCTCTTCATCTTCCTCTTCCTCCTCTTCCTCCCCCTTCTCCTCCTCCTCCTCCTCCCTCTCTTCTTCTTCTTCTTCTTCTTCTTCTTCTTCTTCTTCTTCTTCTTCTTCTTCTTCTTCTTCTTCTTCTTCTTCTTCTTCTTCTTCTTCTCCTTCTTCTTCCCCTTTCCATTCTTCTTTCTCTTCTTCTTCTTCTTTTTATATCACAAGTCCTTGAGATCTGCCTGCATTTGTAAACACAGATGATAATCTTAGCTCAGTGGCATCCCACCCTGAGATCACCACTTTCTTACTTCCTTGTGTTCCTTTCTTAATTGAACTATGAGCCTTGTTTAAAATTAATCCCTTTTCTTTACTGACTCAGTACAACTGCCTCTGTTCTTTTGGGTCCATGAAGCCTATCATATAATTCATATCACAACCTTATATTTTATAGAGTTGAGAAATTCTGTTTATATATTCTTGAACTCATGTTTTCAGAGTTCTTTCACACAGTCTTTAGGGCTGTCCTGAAGGTCACAACATTATCATTTTGCAGAGAAACATTAGACATAATTTCATCTCCCAGAATCATGCTGTTTCTGATTATTGTGGAGTCATTAACTTTGGCATGTTCATTCCCTGATGGAGGAACTTAAAGAAATATATATATTATTATATAAATAAGCCTTATGGCTACAGCAACCATCTACAGCCAAAGAGACCCACACACTGCTGGCCCTACTTCAGGGGCAGGAACCGTGTCATGCCATCCTTGCCTCAGTCATGCTGAACCTGGCACTATAGAAGCAACAACAACTGCAACAACAAAGAAAACAACAACAACAAAATCACACACAAAACTTATCTTCAGTAAATAGTTTTTGGAAATGCAAACATCATCATGTAAAAGAATCAAATTATACTTACATCTATAACCAAGCAAAATAATTAACTCCAAGTTGATCAAGATTTAAATGTGAAACATGACACACTTAAACTGTTAGAAGAAAACAGAGAAGTAGTCTATGACACATAGGTGCAGAAGCAGACTTTCTGAATAGGACTCTATTTGCCTTATAATTAAGACCAACAGTTGACAAGTAAGAATTCATAAAAATAAAAAACTTTTGTAGAGCTAAATAAATAATTATTCAGTTCAAGAGGAACCTCACAGAGTGGGAAAGATTCTTTTCTAGTTATTTATCTAACTGATAATTAATATCAAAATATATAAAATTCTCCAAAAGGGATCAAAATGACTTATTTTTTAGTAGGTCTAACAGATATAGGATGCAGAACAGGAGACATTGCATTACTCAGGCTAGAGCTCACTAATTTTTTCAACAATACAAAATGATCAGTCATGAAAAAATATACGCAAGTAACATATAAGCTAAACATTTTATTTAGGATATATATGCAGGAAATAAAATTTTTTTAAAAAGCCACCCAATTGAAAGACAGAAAGAGGGGTAAGAAGAAGGTTTTAGAAAGAGGGAAAAAAAGAAATAATGTAATTTTTTTTATATTATCACAAAAGTAAAGAAAATGTTAAAATAAGGGTGTGGCTGAAAAATGACAGAGAGATGTCTACATAGAGAAGAAAATAAATGGCTACAAAACATTTCAAAAACTGTCATGCTTAGAAATTCAAATAAAAGTAAAGTTCAAATTAAAGCAATTTTGAGAATTCATTTTGTAGCATTCAGAATTGCAAAGATTAATAAAACCAACAAACCAAATACTTAAAATGTTTTAGGGGAGAGGGAGCCTTTATCCTTGTAGGCAGAACTATTCCAGCCACTCTGATAACCAGTGTGAAGAAATGTAACAGAAGCTACAATTAAACATACCATATAACCGAGCTTTATTACCCTTAGTGTCTGTCAAAAGGATTCACCTTTCTATTTTACAGATTATTGTCATATTGTATAGTGCCTCTTTCATGGGGTGTCTGTATGCTGGAAGCATGCAGACCTGGAGAAGGCAGAACAAAGAGGAGAAGGGAGAGTTCACAGTCTGTTTCCCTTCAGGGCATCAGACATCACTATACACTGGTGCAGAAAGTGAAGTGAGATCTGAGACAAATGCTGTAGTTCCCAGTCTCCTCTTTGTGTGCTGTTAGTATACTGCCTGGACAGGAAGTCAGAAATGGAGGTCTGAGATTCCCTTTGTGACATTGACATTCCAGGCAAGTAAGAAAAGGCAGAGGCCAGGAGTAAGGAGTTCCTTTCTGATAGTGAGTAAGTGGGAGGGGTCGGAAAAGAGAAAAGTCTTCTTCAGGAGTCTTAAGCATGGCTCTTTTAGGTGAATGTCTTCCCCATGGTGGTCTTTAATGAAGTAGCTTTCTGAGACAATCCTTGCTTGTTTATATTGCTTTATTGGTGGTGGATATGAAAGAATACACCATATTTGGGGTGAACCAGGAGTTACATAGCTCTTGGGGGAAAGAGCATGAAATATCCAGGAAGGAAAGGTCATTAGGCGAAGGCTAAGGCTATCTAGAAACTTCATTAGCATGAAGAAGAACTCCAGGTGCTAAACTGCTTGATTGACTGTTCATGGTCTTCTCAATTGGGTGTTGTGGTTACCTGTTCCAGAGCAGGTTCACAGACTGGTAGGAAGCAGCTCCCCTTTGACATTCTTAAATCTCTGACATTCCCAGGGTTTCAGTTTACCAAACTTACCAGTTCTTATGACTGTCTGGCAGCTCAGTCCAACATGTCCTACAAATTATTGGTTGTACATGCTCATTTGTAGGACCATGAAAGGACAGCATGGTTTATGGTCAAGCACTGGCTAGAAATGGCTACAGACCGAGCAGGTTGGAGACCTCACAGGTTTCCCTGCAAGGGACGACATGCATTTCACCATACTCCCAGACTTCAGGCTCCTGACATGAGGCCAAAGACCTCCATCGATCTGTGCCTTTCAGGCATGTAGAACAGCCCTCCACAGCCCCTCTCAAAGAGAAATTTGTGGACATTGATCACGTAGCGCAGGTAGAGGGCATGACTACAGGCCGCAGAGCCTCAAGAGATCTCCATATTCACGAGATACCTAAAGGCCAGAAGGCACATCCAATTAAGCATTCCTTCCCATACCCTCTTCCCACTTGCAAAAGGTATTTAACTTCAGGCCTGCCCTGAGGACACAGGGTACAGCTTCATACACTTTCTGAAGTGACAATAAACATGTTAAAACCATGGACTAACTCTCATCTTTGGGAACCGTGGAGAAGGTCTTCAACTACAAAGCCACCACCTAATCTCCCACCAATGACCTCTCTGAGTTCCAGCCAGGAAAATGTCCCACTCAAGTGAGCTAGGTGAGCCAGCCATGACCCAGCCAAGGGAGTCACCATGACCAAAAGTCTCATTCTCCGCGGGAGTGCTGCCAGAGCTCATCTTCTCTTTGGCTGCTGGTTGGTCCAGTCTGTACACCCCATCTCGGTCCTTCTGCAGCCTCTCAGCAGCACCTGAGAAACGACCAGTTTGAGACCAGCTGGTGTCCAGCCTCTACCTGGCCCTCTGGCCCATGCAAGATGCAAGGCTGTGTTCTCCCCACACCTGGAGCAGAGTCACTTGGTTTCTTACAACCCAGCTTCCACACAGCATGAACTCAGTCTCCCGTGCTTCTGCCCTTAGCTTTTTGGGGCAGCAGATGCAGGACCCACAATTCAGCCCTACCAGACCCACAGCCATGTGCACCCTACAGCCCAACATATGTTGCTGCTTTATTCATGATAACTAAGAAATGGAAGCAACTAAAATGCAGGGTCCAAGGGAGAAAGGGACAAATGAAGGTCTTTAGGGAGGAGAAAGATAAAGAAGGAGTGAGAAGGATGAAATAATAACATAAATACCTAAAACAAACAAACAAACAAAACAAAACAACAACAACAACAAAAACCTCATAATGGAGTTGTCTTAGTCAGGGTTTCTATTCCCGCAAAAAACCGTCATGACCAAGAAGCAAGTTGGGGAGGAAAGGGTTTATTCATCTTACATTTCCACATTGCTGTTCATCATCATAGGAAGTTAGTAGTGGAACTCAAGCACATCAGGAAATGAGTTGATGCAGAGGCCATGGAGGGATGTTACTTACTGGTTTGCTTCCCCTGGCTTGCTCCACTTGCTTTCTTATAGAACCCAAGGCTACCAGCCCAGGGATGGCACCAACCACATGGGGTCAAGCCTCAAGTTCTTTGCATGACCCCTTCCTTCAGTTCTGGGCCATCCACTGCAACTGAGGCTGTACCTTCACCAATGGCCTTCCATGGCTTCTCACAGTGCCAAGCCTCAGCTGCTCTTCATGACCCCTTCAGGCTTCAAAATCAGTACCACCTGGGTGACTCTTACTCATTACCAACTAAAGCTGAAGCATAAGGTACAAACTTGGCTATTTCTGGAACACAGCCTCTTTGTGCTCTCAGAAAACACTTCCTGCTGGGTGGTGGTGGCACATGCCTTTAATCCCAGCATTTGGGAGGCAGAGGCAGGCGGATTTCTGAGTTCGAGGCCAGCCTGGTCTACAGAGTGAGTTCCAGGACAGAGAAAACCTGTCTTGAAAAAACAAAACAAACAAACAAACAAAAAAACAAAAAAAAAAAAAAAAAGAAAGAAAGAAAGAAAACACTTCCCAGAAGATTTCACCTCAACAATGCTTGTCTCCTCTTAATCATCACTAATTTCTTAGTTCCAGCTAACCAGCATCAATAGTCCCAGTAATGCGAAGATTTCACTTTAGTAGTTCTGGTATCTTGTTAATCACAGATAATTCTTCCACCCTAGCTAACCATAACCACAGAATCCAGCTAACAATAACCACAGAATCTTCGTAATAAAATGAACAATCGCCCTGATAAGAGTCTTTAAAATTTCCTCTGAAGTTTCATAAGCCAGGCCTCCATTGTTTGGACTGTTCTCAACATTATCTTCTAAGTTCCTACAGAACATCACACAGAGTTCTTAAGACCCAATGGCTTTTCTAGCCCAAAGTTCCAATGTACTTCCACAGTCTTCCCCAAAACATGGTCAGGTTGTCACAGGAATATCTCACTCCTGGTACCAACTTCTGTCTTAGTTAGTGTTTTACTGCTGTGAACAGATACCATGATTAATGCAAGTCTTATAAAGAACAACATGTAATGGAGCTGGCTTACATGTCAGAGGTTCATGCAATGACCATCAAGAACAGAAGCAGCAGTGGAGTGCAGGCAGCTAGAGCCAAGAAGACAAGGAGGTTGCTACAAAGAGCAGAGTTCAAGACACATGGCCTTTGGAGAAGCCCAGAAGATCATGTGTAGATCCCAGACATTGAAACAAGAAGTTTTAACATTGAAGTTGCTTTGGAGACCCCAAGATTTTTGAGATGCTAAAGCCATAGAATATTTTCTGAGAAATGCTGCTAACAGGAAGTGGAACCAGCCCAGGAGAAAGAAGATTGTTGTAGTCAACAAAGATAAAAAAGCAGTAGAGATCTGAAAATTGCTTTAACATCAGACAGGGAGATGCAGAGTTTGGAGTCTGCTCAGCTGGTTTCCTATCTTGCTTTGGGTATTAAAGTTAAGTGATTGGATGGATTTGAGAACAAACCTGAACTTTGGACTTTTAACATTGTTGAGACTGCTATAGACTATGGGGACTTTGGAAGTTGGACTAAATGTATTTGTTATTATTCTATGTTCCCTATAGATTCGTGTTTGAGGAAGCTTATTGGGGCCAGAGAGTGGAATGTGATGGTTTGTATAACCTTGGACCAGGAAGTGGCAGGGTGGGTGTGAACTTAGTCTTATATGCCTGGGAGTGAGTATTCTGCTAGAAGCCTTTAGATGAAGATGTAGAACTCTCAGATCTATGCCTGACTTGACTCTGCCATGTCCCTGTCTTGATGATAGTGAACTGAACCTAGAGGTTTTTAATGTAAAAAGATGTTTTTGTGCCATATATATTTTTCCTTGAAAACTGTATTTTTAGTTCCATTCTTCATTTTCATTGGGTGGTTTGTTTTCCTGTTGTTTAGACTTTTGAGTTATTTGTATATTCTAGATAGTGACCCAAGACTGATATGTAATATTAAATAGCTTTTTCCTATTCTGTAGGTTGTCCATTCACTCAAAAATGATGAATTTTGCTGTACAAAAGCCTTTTAGTTTCCAGAAGTATCAGTGATTGTTTCTATTAATCCCTGTGCTATTGAGTTTCTGTTCATAAAGTCTTTTCATGCCACCCTGAACTCAAATGTATTCTCTACATACTTATCTATCAGGTACAAGTTATTAAGTTTTTTTATTTTTTATTAAGTTTAAGTACAAGTATTAAGGTTTTTAATTAAAATATTTTCATGAAATATATTTTGGTTATATTTTCTACTGCCCAAACTTCTAGACCTTTTCAACTTCCTTCCCCATCCAAGTACCCAAATTCATCATCCCTATCATCATCATATCCTCCCTCTCTCTCCCCTTACCCTCCCCTCCCCCTGTATATCCCCTCTCCAGAAGCAAAACAAAACAAAACAAAACAAAATGAACAAAATTCAAAACACAGAAAAACCAAACATGACAATGTCAAGTCAAACAAAACAAACAAAAAACCCCACAACAATGACAAAATTAAAAGCCTCTGACACACAGATGTAGGGTTTTTGTTTTGTTTTGTATTGGCCATTACTCCTATGCCCTAGAATGTAGTTGGCTGATACTCCTATCCAGTGACACTTCTCTTTCCCAGCAGGTATCATTTGCAAAGAGCTTCTTGGTGAGAGAAGAAACTGTGCAGCCACTTTCTTTTTCAGTGCTGAGATTGATTTTGTCTGGCTTGAACTTCTCAAGGTCTTTTGTCTGCTACCACAGTGTCCCTGAATTCATTTGTACACTAGTACTGTTGCATTCGTAAGACCCAAATCCCTTGGAGTTATGTACCATCTCAATCTTCTTCATCCTGATGGTAATGAGGCCCAATTGCTTTATTCTGATGATAGCAAGGCCGTACTGAAAGGACAATATTCGTATTATTGAACACAGAGAAACCAAGCTATTGATCAACTAGAAGCTTTTTTTTTTTTAAAAAAAAAAAGATTTATTTATTTATTTATTTATTTATTTATTTATTGTATGTGAGTTACACTGTAGCTGTCTTCAGACATAACAGAAGAGGGAATCAGATCCCATTACAGATGGTTGTGAGCCACCATGTGGTTGCTGGAAATTGAAGTCAGGATGTCTGGGAAAGCAGTCAGTGCTCTTAACCGTTGAGCCATCTCTCCAGCATAACTAGACGCATTTCCATTGCTGGCTAGCATTTATGGTGTAGGAGGCCACGCTGTACACTAACAGAGGCAAAAGAGATTCATCACTATCACCCAGGTACAAATCCTGTGACCTACAACAGTAATCTGCCTGCAAGATAAACCGGTGCATTCGTGGCAAAAAAAATTCATGGGCACAGCTGTCTTTTGTTTGAATTTAAGTCCTACAGTATTAATTGAAACTCATACCCAACAATGCTAAATTGATCAGGAGCCTGAGTCTAGATTGGTCAGGGGCCTTGGGGAAAACCTACTGGTATTATTCCTCTAAAGCACTTGTACTCATGTTTGAGTAGTGCCTCCTTTGAGGGTTACATATAAGATATTTACATTACAATTTCCAACTTGCAAAATTACAGTCAGAAAATAACAATGAAATAATCTTATATTTGGGGGTCTCCGAAACATGAGGAATTATGTTAAAGAGTTACAGCATTAAGAAGCCTGAGGATAACTCATCTAAGAGAACTGTCTTAGGGTTAGTATTGCTGTGATGAAACACAATGACCAAAAGAAATTCACAGAGAAAAGGGCCCATCTCAATCCCAGTTCCATCATAGTTCATCATCAAGTTAGTGAAGGCAGGAAGTCAAGCAGGGAAGAAAACTGGAGGCAGGAGCTGATGTAGAACACAAGGGGGGATGATGCATACTGGCTTGGTTTTCATGGCTTGCTTAGCTGGGCTTTATTATTATTATTATTATTATTATTATTATTATTATTATTATTAATTCACTTTACATCCCAGTCACTACTGATCCTCAATATCCCTCTCTCAAGTCTCTCCCCTATCCTCCCATTCCTTCTCTTATGTAAGAGTGGAGGCTTCCATGGTTATTCCCCCACCCTGGCACATCAAGTCTGCAGGGATATGTGCATCCTATCCACTTAAGTCAGACAAGAGAGACTATCACCTGGGCTTTCTTATGGAACCCAGCACCACTGAAAATGTGCTGGGACCTCCCCCATTCAATCATTATCTCTGATAATGCCCTGCATCTAGATCTTATGAAGGCATTTTCTCAATTGAGGTCTCTCCTTTCAGATAACTATAGCTTGTGTAAAGTTGGCATGAAATTATCCATCACAGGATCATAGCAAAGAAATGACTTCTAATGCCATATTGGTATTCTTATAGATCTGTACACCAAATCTTCATTAGTGAAGCTGTTTGGAATAGATGGGAGTTAATACAGAAACCCAGAACTGGACACTTGATCCATTTATGTTTAAGTTTTGTAAAGAAAGGAGAATATAGTTTTATTCTTTGGTGTGTCACTAACCAGTTTGACTAACACTATTTGTTGTAGATGCTGTATTTTTCACAATGTTTATTTATGGCCTCAATATTAAAATCCAAATAGCTATACCAATTGGCATATGTGGGTCCTCAATTTTATTCCATTGGGCATTGAGTCTCTTTGTAATGCTGGTACAGTGGTGCTTTTATTACTAAACTTCTGTAATGTAGTGTAACTTGAAAACTAAAAAGGTACTATCTTTAGATATTTTATTTATTGTTAAGGGTTTTTTTTTTTTAGCTCTAACCAATGAGTATGCTCTGTTTCGATATAAAATTAATTTTTTTCAAATTATGTGATTTGTGTTAGAATTTTGTTGAATTTTAAATTGAATTCATATATGTCTTCTGATAGAACAACCATTTTCATGATATTAGTCTTGTTTCATCATGTAAGTCTTTCCATCTTCTGATATTGTCTATAATTTCTTAAACTGTCTTAAAGTCTTCATTGTACAAGTCTTTCACTTCTTTGATTATGGTTATTTTATGATATTTTATTTTTGAGGCTATTGTAATACAATAAACTGTTCCTCTACTTTCTTTTTGGCATGTTTTTTCTTTGAGTATAATAAGGCTACTGAATTTTGTGTGTTTATTTTGTAACCAGATCTTTTTAAAAGATAGTTATCAGCTATAAGATATTTATAATGGAGTTGTTAGGGTGTTTATATTTACAATCAAATAATTATACTTTGACTTTTTCATATGCTATTTATAATATGTTTATCTCCTTTACTTATCTCATTATCTAGCTAAAATTCTAATAATTTATTGAATAGAATAGGGTATAACTGACATCTATTTCTTATTCCTGAGTAAATGACTTGACTTTTTTTCTACTTAATAAGGTGTTGGTTGTGGGCCTACTGTATTTAACTCAGAAACCAGAGAGAAAAGCTGGTTTATAAACAGAATCAAAATAAATATTTAATGAGATGTTCTGGACTTTGGAGTTAAAGAGAATAAGCTGTAAAATTTAACTTTTTTTCTGGTTTGTCATGGAAAGTAACATTATTGTGTACAATTGTGCTGTTGAATGCATGTCAGAATTGGTTTTCTTTCTATGAGGCATCAAAGGTATACTCACTTCAAAATAACTCATAATACTCTAGAGTTAATATATGATCTGGGAAAGGAAAGAGCATTTGAGGGCATATAGGGCAGCTGGCAAAACAGTAAATGTTTTGTATCTTCTAAGCAGGAGTGACAAAAGAACATGTAAAACTCAACACAAAATGTGGTATAATGATGACAGACTATAGATAAACTACATTTATGAAAACAAATGTTTTTCTCAAGAGTCAAGAGAATTACCCATTTAATATAAAGTAGAAAAATATTTTGATAAAATACAAATGCTTGGTTTCCAAAGAGTCCAGATAAAGCTGACAAATAATAACACCCATAATGTAGTCGAATGTATTAAGCAATAAACCAAGGAATAAAGTCTATATTAAAATAGCATGTATTTTGCCAAGGTTTCAACATTTTAGGACTTTACAGATTTGAACATTATATCCCAGGATGCATTAAATAAAATACATGTGCTCTCCATGTTTTCTCTAGACATTAGATTCACTCATTGTCTGAGAGGTCAAATTGTATATTTGTGTTTACAAAAATCAGGCACAATAATACATATATATATATATATATATATATATATATATATATATATATTTACATATTAATAGTGTTCAGCATGATGTTTCAATGAGTTAAAAGCTCGAAGTTATAATTATTTACTATGTAAAACAATTTTTAAAAGAATTTGGTCCAGGAAAGAAAAGCAACAGGCAGCTTTGGCTTTTAGGAAAAACTAATTTTCTTCCATAAAACTCAAAAGTTTTGTAGCGTTATTACTTGATGAGTACTACATTCAGGATCTCAGCCTTTCCTGTTGATAATTGCTCTTAGCCAAAGTAACTAAGTGACTAGAATCTTAGGGTATGTTGCTGCCCGAGGTGGGGTAAGGCTATGGCAACATAGATGTCATGTTTCTTGCTGATATACTAACTCAGAGTGATTTCATCTTTATGTCACAATGGAAATATTTATTTTTGAATTAGTATTTTTTTCTTGATGTAGGTAATTTTCTTACCATGGCTGAGGACTGGTTCTTGTCTGTAGCATATAATAATGAAAAACTGAAGGTATATTAATGTAAACTTAAATTATGCCTTTCAATTGGGGTCTATATTGTTACTTATTTTGGAATTCAGTAAATTTAGGTTATATGTTGTGGTGGTTTGAATACAGTTGTCTTCCACAGACTCATGTATTTGAATACTTGGCCATAGAGATTGGTACTACTAGGAGACATGATTTTATTGTACATAGGCTTTGGGGTCTCCTATGCTTAGATGCTTTCTGGCTGCCTATAGAGAAATAGTCTACTTTTGGCTTCCTGAAGAACTCTCAGCTCCTTCTCCAGCACTGCCTACCATGCTTCGCACCATGATGGAAATGGACTAAACCTCTGAAACTGTAAGCCATCCCAAAATAAACGTTTTCTTTCCTGAGAGTTACCTAGGTCATAGTGTGTCTTCACAGAAATAAAATAAAAACTGAGACATGTGTATTCACTCAGATCAATTAATCATGTGTGCATGCATAGTACTATTTACAATTTCCATAAAAGCAGAGCAAATAATGAATTAATACATTTTTTAAAGTGTGCATAAATGTAATATAAATAAAGCACCAAAACTCCTGATATTGAAAGCAAAACCAATCAAGGCTGGCTTCTGAGAGGCACAAGATACCTATAGAATAACTATGTTCTGCTTTTTCCATATAGCCTAGGAGAAGCAAGAACTCAGTTTTCCAACCTGTATGTATAACAAGTAAATTACTGAATGTGTTGATTCTGATAAATTACTTAGACTAGAATTCGACCCGTGGTAAATTTTTAGTGCATGTATAACTTGGTGGAGGGAATAAGGTAGGTTTTGAGAATCCTTTTTCATTTAGCTCTTTTGTTTTCACTAAACATGTATACATAAAATTACTGGGAATTTTTGAAGATGAAAGAGTGTCTTTAGGGATATGTTTGTTCATATTCCTACTTATTGTGCAGAGCAAGTAGTAATATGCTCTTCTTTTCACTCTTTCAGTCTATACCAACGTCATTTTTAACCTTTCATAAAACTGTTTATATGAAATTCAAAGTCCACTTATTGGTGACAGGAAGTGTTGAGCAAAAGTGTTTTGCTATGTCTTTGATAGTTCTTGGATTTTCACTAGTCTCCAAATTTTTCAAGTGTGAGAAACTGTCTGTTTTCTTCTGTGTTCTTTTAGTACAAAGACAAATAATCTGTCCTTTGGCTCCTGACAGATCACTTAGTCACAATTATCTTGCTGTACATTAAGTATTTCTGCTGTATTGAAACATGCCCTTGCACATTATAAACACAATTTGCTTTTTTTCTCCTTCATTTTAGAACTGTTTTGTTAATAGCCATAATGCAGTCCCATAAAGATTTTAATTTCTATGATATTTTACTTTAAAGTTTTAGAAAAAAATTAATTTTATATGTACATATTTTTTCCTAAAAACCACATTCTGATTTCTACCTACTGAAATCTACACATTAGATTTTATGGGAGCCTTCTCAAAATCGTAACTTGGTCATATATACACATGTTTATGATTGTTGGTAAAATAATCTTCTCTGTTTATTTCTAAATTTTGCTATTTTAGGTTATGGTTCTTATTACCAAACTATCATTTTTAGTGTAGTGAACACTTATGAGAGAAATACTTTCCCATAATTTCTTCTATCTCTGATTTTCTTTAAATTTCATGATGTTTCCATATGATGAGTATTTCCAAAGCAATATTTAAAATTATATTCACATAAAACTGTGCTCAGTTTTAGTGTTTCAGAAGAATTGCTGAGTGCACTACTTTTTCAAACAGTAAAATAAACCGATTGTCTTATAGTAGATTTTGTTTTTTTAAGGCTGGTTATTAAATTATATTTGTCTTCTATTCATTTTTAGTTTATGCTCTTTTAAAATTTGTTCTTCATTTATCTATATAATTTATAATAATTATTCCCACCCCAAGTTCTTAATGTCCACTTCCTATACCCATAGCCCTCCTTCTTGTCTACAAATCTCTCTCACATTCATGTCTAATTATTTTGTTTTGTGAGCCTCTGAGTTTAATCAGGGAAATCTGTGTGACCATCGGTTTGAAGACATTCACTGAAACCTGATGGGGTTCTGAAAAAAGTACAAAACTAAACATAATAGTAATTTCCTTGTAACTACTACTAGTCATTGATTCAGTAGAAAGGAGAGAGTTTGCAGGAGCAGCTCTTCAATCCATGACTGATGGTTGGCAGGGCTAGTTTTGTTATAGCCTGGTGATGTAACTATATTTGTGATTACCTCATGATTGCAAGGGATGTATACTGTCCAGAGGATCACATTTCTCCATTCTCTTTATATTCCATCATTTATATTCTTCACAACTCCACTACTGTGTATTCCCTGAACTTTAGACAGGGTGGTATACAAGGGTTTTTTAGGGCTAAACATTCAGAGGCCATTAGGTTTCAATGTCTTGAGCAGGCAGGATTCTTTAACTTACTGCAATTCATTACAAGATACTTCTCTAACCAAGGCTGAGAATAGCTATTATCTTTGGCTATTATTATCTTAGCTATTAAATATTTATTAAACAAATATTTAAATATTTGTTGACAAATATTTAAAAGCCAATTTGATGATATACCAATCTAATTAAATGACACTAAGAAGTTCTTTCTTTGGACTTATTTATACACAGGTATGATTGTTGATTGGGCTTATACTAACAGTCACAGATTGTCACCTGTGGATTAAATTCTAAACTTGAGCAGGGTAATTGGTTACTGTCTTAGTTAGGGTTTTACTGCAGTGAACAGACACCATGACCAAGGTAACTCTTACAAGGACAAGACTTACCTGGGCCTGGTTCAGAGGTTGAGTTCATTATCATCAAGGCAGAAACATGTAAGCATCTAAGAGAAGCTGAGAGTTCTACATCTTCATCTGAAGGCTGCTAGCAGACTACTGGCTTCCTGGCAGCTAGGATAAGGCTTTTATAGCCCACACCCACAGTGACATACCTACTCTAACAGGGCCACACCTTCAAATAGTGTCACTTGCTTGGTTGAGCATATACAAATCATCACAGTTACCTCAAAGCAGTTGGTTACCTTAAAGCTGGCTGAGTCAGGCTACCTGCCTGCCCAGCTCACATGAGCTCTTGGTAGGCCTGCCCCAGCTCATACCACAGTGAGGAGAGAACAGGTGATGGAAAGAGAGGAGAGATGGAATAATGGAGCACTGTCTACTCTGTGGAAAGGTGAATCTGGTGGCATGACAACAGTGATGGATGAGACAGGGCTGAGATCAATGGTGGATTGTGCCTTTGCCCAATGAAGTTGATGGTGTGCTACACTCAGCCCAGAGCTTAAAAAAAAATGGAGGCATAGTCCCAAACAAGCTGCCCAGATGTGAGATCTTGGCAATGACAGAGGCCCAAGATAAGAAATAGTCCACTCTCTAGATTAGATATCTCTAAAAGATCACTGTGTCCTGTGGTACTGCTGAGGGCCATGTGTGGGTCAGTGACTCCCATGGGGCAGAGGTTCTGTTTGATGTCTGAAAACCATGTTGTCATCTGATGACATGTGAAAGTTCATGATCTGTGCTATAACCTGAGTATGTGTTCATGTTTGCCACCAGGGAATATACTGATGGGAGTCACCTTTGCTGCCCCTTGATACCTTAGTGGTGATCAGGTCTGGCCTGCTGTTGAGGGCCATGTCAACACCCATGGCCTTTAATGTGGCTGTGTCTGCCTTGATGGCTATAGCCAGAGCTATCACCAAAGACCATGGTTGTTGATGGTCTGTGCTGCAGCTTGAAAGCATGCTGTTCTTAGTGATCCCATCTGCACTGGGGGGCTTTATGCAGTTACATAGCCCTACTGGAGCAAATAAGCTACTTTTACACTCATATAGACGAGTTCAGAGGCACAGTTGAGATAGAGGGATATAGAAGACTTTGTTGATAGTACTACCTACACTTTAATACACCTCCACTCACCTCCTACCCCACTACACACACACACACACACACACACACACACACACACACACACACACACACACACACACAATACACATACATAAATAGTAACTGTCTAGACAGAAAGCCATCCCAGAGAACACTTACAAACTGTGATAGGATGCTGGGACGTTGTCCTCCACAGTAGATGAGTTTCAGCATGGAAGTATGAGGGGAAAGACTCAGCTACATTTAGGGGAGAAGGCCATTGAAAGTTTGACCATGCCTCAGTGAATATGCAAATATTGCCTGAGTCCTCTGTCCTGCCTGGGGTGTCTCTTGGGGACAGTGGGAAAAAAGGAGTAAAATCAATGACATAGACTCCTCCAGGAGCACTTGAGAATGCTGAAGCAAGCCCCTTTATTAATTCTCAGGAAGCACCATTTATACCCTCCACCTGAGTTTCATTGGTCACAAGCAAGTATGTTCTCCAAGTCCCAGTTCTCGAGTGACTGTCAGTCAAGCTTCAGTTTGGCCCTCCTGTGGAAATCACCTCGGTGGCTGCATGGCCTCACTCACTGTTTATGGAAGTTTATGCAGAAGCAGCTACCACCTTGTCAGTGAGGCTTGCCATCATTCCTACATGAGAGTAACATAAATTGAACTGTTTTTCCCCCCTGGAGCAAGGTAAAAAAAAGTTGTGGGGGGGAGAAAGACAGGGAAGTAATTGTGATATGGGTTTATGATGTGAAACCCCCAAAGAATCAATAAAAATATTATGTTGGAAAAAATCATGTCACTGTTGTATAATTAAGAACGTAGGATATTTTTATAGTCCTTAGGGTAAACAGATGTTGGGTAAACAGAGTGTTGATTTTACTTTCACTAGTAACATGAATACTTCAGTCTTCTTTTTTGAAACGTTGAAAGCTAGCCTGCAAGAAGGAGGTGTCCTATTCAATTTGAGGATGCTTTGATAGATGTTGCAACTGAGGTTTGGTGTACCCAGAAATAGCATTTTATCTTCTACTGATTTGGGGAAGCCAAAATGACTGACTATGGTGGTTTGAAGAGGTATGGCCTCCACAGACTCATGTGTTTGAGTGCTTGGCTCTGAACAGAGTGGCATTATTAGGAGGTGTGGCCTTGTTGGGGTAAGTGTGGTCTTGGTGGAAAAAGTGTGTTCCTGTACAGGTGAACTTTGAAGTCATATATATGCTCAAACTATACCCAATGCTGATACAATGTCACACAGTCTTTTTCTCCTGCCTTTAGACCAAGATGTAGAACTCTCAGGTCCTTCTTTAGCATCAAAGTCAGAAATCCTGTTAGAAAAATTCTAAAATTAATTCTTGGGTTTTCCAGTCAAAATCAGAAAAGCCACAAAGAATTCTAAAAGAGCTGTGTTTGTTCTTTAGACAGCTTTCTCTTGATAGCTACTAGAAAATATTCTAAAAGAGGTATGCCAGATCTCTAAGTAATTCTTGGGGCTTCAGAGTCTAAAAGAGCTATGAAAATATTCTAAAAGAGCTATGTTTGCTTTCTATAGTTTTCCAGATTAAAAACCATAAATCCTGCTATAAAAACTCTTAAAGAGCTGTTTTTGCTCTCTAGAGATCTCCAGAAATCTCAGCTCTCACTAGAGAAAAACTCTAAAGTACTGTTGTCACCTTCTGCTAGCTCATCTCATGCAGAACAAAAGCCTAGTTTTTTTATTTATGTATCAATTCAATTACTTATTTCAGGTTGACTTTTGGTTATACTATGAATCAGCATCCATAGTTATATTATGACCCCAGCCCCTTAATTCTGTAGGATACAGCAAGTACACATTTTCTTTTTACATTGCAAAAGAATTCAGAGATTTGCTTGCCTCTGTTATGTTCAGACAATAAGCACATGTCCCACAGTTGGGTGAGACCCCATCTTGAAATTATTATTTCTACCACACCTGGGCCTCACATTAATCTGTTCCAGAATACCATGAGCTGAGGAATTTGTAAGCATAGACCCAAAAACTTAGCTGTGTGGGATCTCCTTCAATCACCACTCCCTAAATCTCTTTGTCTTCTTCCTTAGTATCTTTCTGACAAGCTGGCTCATAGTGTAGTTGCCTCTGTTCCTTTAGATTTGAGAAAGCCCCTTATATGTTTAATATTGCATTATTTTTTGCATAGTTGAGAAATCGTATACTTTTGAACCAATGTTTTTAAAGTTGTTGTCCATGGCCTTAAGAGGATATCCTGAAGATCCCAGCATTTACCATTTTACAGAGACATTAGCCACACCTTCAGCTCCTATACTCATGCTGTTTCTGACTATCATGGAGTCATTAACAGGGAGGACATGCCTTGAAAGAGGAACATAAAATATATACATTATTGTACAAACAAGCTTTATATGCCCACAGCAGTCTCAGACAATTGTAGAGGCCCATGCCTGCTAGCCTTGTCCCAGGAGTGGGAACCATGGCATTTGTACCCAAGGTCATGTAAGACCTGGCATTTCACAGCAATATATAAGCCAACTAAGAAAGAAGTAGCTACCAGAAATTTGGGTGTTGTGATAGGCTTGACCATGCTTTGGTTTTAGGAGTGTGATTTGAGGACTTTGGATTAGGAAAGCAGTGAAATACTTTAAGCGGGGCTTAATGTTCCACATTGGTAGAAACATGGTGCTGAGTGTGATTTGAACTGTGGAACCCAAGAGGTTTCAGAAGAGACAAATTTTAGTTTGTGGCCTAGACATCATTTGTGTGATATTTTGGTGAAGAATGTGGCTGCTTTTAGGCCTTGTTAGAAGAGTCTGCCTCAATCTAAGGTAAAGAGATTTAGATTAATTGAATTAGCTAGGAAATCTCAAAACAGCCTAGCACAGACTCTTTCCTGTGGTTCACTTCTATGAAGAGTATCTTGATGAAAGGCAGCCAGCTAAACATAAGGAAATTAAAAAAAAGATGGTTCAAGAGTTAAAGGGGCACTAGGAAGCAGAATAAAGCTAAATACTGTTTAAGAAGATTAAACAGATTAAAGATATTAAATGGAAGTAAGGGAGTGGTGACCATGGTAGGATAACCCAGATAAATTTCTATATTCTGCAAAGGAATTAACGAAAAGTTTATATCCAAGTATGGTGGTACAAGCCTTTAAGGAGTCTCTAATCTTGCACTCAGGAGATAGAATAATATAGATCTCTGATTTCAAGGTCATGTGGTCTACCTATTAAGTTCTAGTACAGCTAAGCTTAGGCAGTGAAGAAAACCTTTGAAAACCCAAAGCTGGTAAAGATGTAATAGAACAAGAGGGCCATGTTTCAATCCAGGCAAGCAGCAGAACTTGGAAGCTTTAATATGTGGTTCTGACTTTAAAGTCAAGAACAGAAGAAATGAATTATGAATTTTCCCAGACTAAGAATGTGTTAAGAATATCCTTGCATGGAGGCCCAGAGAGGCCATTTTGTGAAAGGGGATATGAAACATCCCTCCACAACTAAGAAAGTTTCAGGGGCCAGGTGTGTGGATATAAGTGGCCCTGGATGTTGCCCAAAAGGGGCCATTATGGGATGCTCTAAAGATGAATCCTGAAATGCCTTAGAGTCTGGGACACCTGTCAAAAAAGCTGCTAACTGGATGTGGAACCAGCCCAAAAGAAAGGAGTGTATTGCAGCCAACAAAGGTGAAAATAGTTGGAGATCTGAAGAGCATTTTGACACCAGACATGGATACTTCGTAGATTGTCTTGCTGGCTTTTGGTCTTGCCTTGGTCCACTATTTCCTTACTATGCTCCCTTTTCTGTTTTAGAATGGTAATATATAACCTGTGCCATGATATATTAGACATAGGTGATCTGTTTTATAGTTTTTATATTATAGGGATTACAGCTAAAGGATTGCATGAATCTCAGAAGAAAATTGAACTTTGGAATTATGATAGGCTTTGGAGACTTTTGAAGTTGGACTAATTGCATTTTGTACTGTATTATACATGCCTATGGTGGCCAGAATGAAGAATGTGGTGGTTTGAATAAATATGGACTCTATATACTCCTGTGTTTGAGTGATTGGCCAATGGAGAGTGGCACTATTAGAATGTATAGCTTTTTTGGAGTAGGTGTAACCTTGTTCAAGAAAGTGTCACTGTGGGAGCAGAATTGAGGTGACATATTTGCTCAAGCTTTGCCCAGAGTTAACACCCTGTCACACAGTCTTATTCTCCTGCCTTCAAGTCAAGATGTAGAGCTCACAACTTTTTCTCCATCATCATGTCTACCTTGATTCTGCCATGTTTTCCATCATGATGATAGTGGATTGAACCTCGAATTAAATGCTTTTCTTTATAGGAGTCACCTTGGTAATGGTATTGCTTCACAGCAATGAAAATCCTAACTAAGAAACTAACCATATTCTATATTGTTTTTAGAACCTTTAGGGCCAACACTAAACCTCTAATTATTATATATATTATATATATATTCTGTACTGAGAATAATAATTACACATTTTTGGTTTGTTTGATTTTTTGTGTGTACATTGATATACAGAATTAGAATTCAATTACTCATTTTTATTCCTGTTTTCTTCGAATATATTTGTCTCTGCTGTGATGGATGATGACAAAGAGTGATGCAAAGAGAAACTGTGGATACAGAGGTTTGTGAGGTGGCATGATTGATTTGGAAGGCAAGTCTATCTTTCTAAGTCAGTTGCACCAAAGTAGGATTCTATTTCTAGCAAGATGTTTTCTCTGAGCACTCTTTCTGAGTCTTGGATCACAGTCAAACAGAGAAGTCTAACTTTCATAGCCACAAATCTACAAAGCTAACATTTTGGACAGGAAATAAAAGATTTAGTATATGGATTCAAAGCACAGAATTAATCTCTGAACTTCTCAGAGTGTGTGAAATGCAGTAATATCAGTAATTATATAAGTCAAGAGAAGCAAACAGGCTCATCAAGAAGAAGTATCAAAAATACCTTTTATACTAATATTTTTCCTGTCTGCTCTTTATTATCTAATGTTAAAGAAAGGTAAATTATCAAACAGAGGATTTTAAAATAAATAAATACAATTCATATCAATATTTCAATTTTCCATATACATGTGTGTATTTTGATCTAATTAATTTTAATTTATACTGTCTTTCAATCAATAGGAGCATTAAACCAAATTATACAGAAGCTCAGATAAAAATACAGTGAAAGTGGTCTACTAAGGTTTGCTTTCAGGGACATGTCCTAATGTTAATAATTATAATTCTGGACATAAGAATAGTATTCATTTTTCTTTTAATCCTCTCCTTTTTCCATAGCAAAAATAGCCTTTCCCATCAATTGAATTAAGTTATTCTTAAGCATGTTTTTAAATAACAGATTATGTTTGTGTTTTGGTAAAAATAAGAAAGTTATCCCTTGGTATTTAGAGGATGTTAGTGCTAAATCCCCTGTTGATGCCAAAATCCATGGCTCTTTGAGTGCTTTATATAAAATAGTTTATTATGTATCTACAACTTCTGAACCTGTTTCTATTGTCAGGTATCTCTAGACTACATACAATGTGAAAAGCACATAACAACTATACAAATAGTTGCTAATATCTACTCTTTAAAATATGATCAACAAAATGACTACTTATGTTATGTACAGGATTTTTTAAATACTTCCACCACTGATTTATTCAGCAAGTAAACATAAGCGTGGCAGGGGGCTCCTGTGCTTTAAAGTGTATTACAGGTTGTCTGTGCGATTTTATTAGTGTGTATGTGTGTGTGTGTGTGTGTGTTATAATTCAGACAATATTTTTTTTCAGTGTAGTTTTCTTCTGTACAAAATTATTTGCATTCTTATCATGAAAGAAAATCAAAATAGAAGTTACCTTCTACATTGAAAACCTTAGAAGAATCTTGTTATCCTATGGTCCTTGTTCTGATATAGACCCACTAGAAACAAATTAGTCAATCCATTAGATGTGTTCAATAGGGTCTAAAACAGCAGGCAAAGGTTAGTGCTTTCTAATTATGATCATTAGCATCTCAATTTCTGTATTTTAGTCTCTTCTGTGCATTTGAAACTCTATTCTACTGACACTAAAATGCTTAGATTGCTTTGGGAATTCACATAAGACTGACTGAGGAACATTCATCACATTCAATAGAAACATCAATTTGGTGATGTCTATATTAATGTATAAAAATTTGAATATAAAAACAAGTTTTTTTTGTAATATTTAAGAGACACTTTCAGATTAGGTCACAACATGGAATGTGCTATTTTTAAGCCATAGGTAGATTTTCCTCACTTAATGCCAATGTTTAGAATTTATGAAGTTTGTATAATGTAATTAGTTTTAAAATTCTAGGTCCAAAAGGACTTACTAAAGAATTGTCTATTATTATTTATAGGTCCAGTGTTATTATCTTTGTCGTATTAAATGATGAGCTATTAATAGCATTGCTTCCCTTTTCACTAGTAATAAGAGACTTTAAAATTTGAGATTTTCATTTTAAATAAAATTTAAAATCAATGCATGTAGTGCATTTTCCCCCAATTACCCACGGGCTTAAAAATAACCTCTAAACGATGTACTCAGGATGTTCAATTAAGAATTCTTCCAAAGAAGTGGATTGAGTATCAGCAATCAGAATGTCTTAGCAGAGAAAAAGCATTCACTATATTTATTAAGCTTAGTAAAATATGCCCTTGGGAAGCAAAGAATGCCTTTGGTTAATTTCAAAGCCCCAGCACTTTATTTCACAATTCACTCTCCCTCTCCATCTGTGAATTAAAAGGAAGGCCTCCTTTCTTCATTACTTGCTTTAATAATGCTTTACAACATTTTCAGTGAAGTTAGTTGTATATATGAATTGCTACAATAGAACTTTCCACATTGTGTCATGAACAATATATTTTCATGCTTTCTGAGATTCTCTGCATATCTTTCAGTATTCTGCATGTTATAGTAACATTTTTCCTACTATTACCTAGTGTGATGATGTTCTAACATTATTTAAAATTTGGGGTTTTCATTCCTTATTAAATCTGTGGAACCAACAGGAAAGAAGAAAGATCTAGAAGGATTGTTAATGTTTTGTTTCTATCTGAACAACATGAATTTAGATGTTGCAGGATTATTTTTCCAAGTAAAAGTTGTCTTCTGTTGTAAAGATCAACATTTCAATTTTTCCACATCAATAAGCATTTATTTATACAGTACTTTTCAAGTTTCTCATCATTTCCCTCATTTGCTTAAAGTTAAAAAAAATTACTAGTAACTGGAAAAAGGACACAGAGATCCAGGAAATGTAATTTGGCAATAAATGCTGTTTTCGAAGTACACTGCACGGTTTGTGGATAAATATTTCTTTAATGTGTGTAATTACTGGATCAGCAGAATAAATGTGGTCATGTCCTTGTAATTAATACATTGTCAAAAGTTCATTTAAGTATAATAATTTTACTGGGAAAGTGCTGTCTATGTGTTTCCTGCAATAATTTGTTAAATTAAGTGCAATAAATATAAAACTACCCTTAAGAATTTCCTTTGAAACTCCTTTTCACTGCATCTTTTAAAAAGGCTTTTAAGTCTTTCTCACATGCACTCTCCTTTGCTACAGTCCATTTTGTGTCACAATAGACTTTTCTATAAATGTTTATCTCTAAAAAACATTATATTTTAAAATAAATTCTAGCTTACATTGACAAATATTTATTCATGAATCATGAAAACTGACATCTGACCTTGGCCTTAATATTAAGCACAACTAACTCAGGCCTGTAACTTCTGTAATGAGTCGAACATTTACTTGTATGATAGAGTCATTGCCATACAGAATTTTAGGGCTACATGTTCTGCTCCATGTGGCCTCTTTATTTTATAGTTTTGCCATGCTACTCCAAGCTCTTGAAGCTGTGATGGAAGGCTGCTCAGACTCCGATCACAAAAATAGCTTGGGCACACAGGACATATGACGAACTGAAAGTGCTCTCTTTATGATCATTTGGACAACAGGCTAGGAAATCAGAGTTTATATTTGACATTGCTACCTGTATCAAATATGTAGCTGAAAGTTATGCAAGTAAAATGCAGAAAGAAAACAAAACATACTCAAGATGGTCAAGAATGTAGAAATGTGTTGGAAAGATGCTGCTTGAAGTGTCCTGGGCTAGCAAAGGCCTTTGACTTTTCACTCAAGTAACTGCTGGATGATGAGGAAAAGACAAAACCAAGTAACAACAGGTTAAACAGGAGTAAAACAGGTAACATAGAGAATGGACCACTGGTATGCCAATAAGCATAGGCTGTTTGTATCATTAACATGGTAATATCTTCATAACCTCTGTGTTTTCAGATTTCTGTTTATACAACAGTATTTATAATAGTTCTAGATAAATATTACAGTGTGTGTGTGGTGTATGTGTGTGTGTGTGTTTGTTGTGTGTTTCTGTTTTTTTTTTTATCTCAATCAATTTTTCCATTGATTTCAAATAGACCTTTATTGTCAACCTGCCCACAGAAAATTGACTCGGCTTTGAGAAGGTAGTTACTTTGCAGTTAAATTCGACCTTCTGTTTCCATAGTACATTCTGTCCTACAGTAGCTTAATTTTCCTCTTTTGTTCCTCCAAAGTAATACTAGATCAGATTTGCTTGATGTACTAGAACACAACTGAAAAAAAAATGATTATTTAATATTTATTTGCATTTTCTGTATAAAAATATTAAAATTTCATATTAAATATGTGGTTACTTAGATATGCTTTAAGCTTTCTTTACCTTGATCAGAAAAATATTACTAATATCTTACAGATATATAAACCTCTGCTCTCTTCATATGAAACTTTTCTCAGGTAATATTCTGAATTTATTCAACTTTTCCTTTACCTTACTATTCCATTACCTTTTCTAGCTGGGCTCCTTTGGGAAGTAACCTTCTTTTATTTGGCAATTACATAGAATCACTCATCATGTGTAGTCTCTGTTTTCCTCACAGTAAAGACTGATGGACAGTGCTGAACAATTTACAAAAACTTTTAGAAAATTGTCTAGCCAACAATTAGTGTCCTCTAGTATAAATTATATACTCACCGGGCAGTGGTGGCACATGCCTTTAATCCCAGCGTTTGGGAAACAGAAGCAGGCAGATTTCTGAGTTCAAGGCCAGCCTGGTCTACAGAGTGAGTTCCAGGATAGCTAGGACTACACAGAGAAACCCTGTCTTGAAAAACCAAAAAAGAAAAAGAAAATTAATAAATTATATACCCACCTAACTACAAAAATACCAATACATTTCTATTAATCTATTTTCTATCGCTATAACCAACCACCTGAGGCCATGTACTTACCAAGTATAAAAAGGCATTAAGATCTTGAAAAATCGAAGTCCAGACACTGCCATCAGTGTAGCCTCTGTTGAGCCCTGATAGTTGAGAGCATCATACTGGAAGCATGAATGAGAAGAAATAAAACCAAATCAGAGAGGAAGCCTGAGCAAGTTTCTGGAAGCAGTTTGTGTCTCAGAACAATAAAAAGAATAGTCCCAATGATGCAGTACTCCATGACATTCTAATTTTCTTCTCTCTTAAGACAAACACTTGCAACTAATGTCTGGTGGTATATTTAAACCTTATCAGACAAACACTAAATATCTTGTGACTTTTTTCTCTTCAAATCTTATTTAGGTAACTCTAGGAAGCACATGGAAGAGAGGTAGGAATGTTCTCCCAATATTTTGAGAAGATTTAAATCTTGATATGCAAAACTACACTGTGTGTAGTAAGACCATACAAGGTACTAATAACCATGAGATAATGTAAAAAAAAAGTAATGAACAAAATATTTTCTTATTTACATTTATTTATTTATTGGCAGAATAAATTTCAAAACAAGACCTGTTAGGCAGATGAAGAGAAAATTTCTATTAAAGAGATGAGCATCATTGAAGAGAGATTTCCTTGTGCTTCATTGGGACAATAGGAACAGTATCCTGAGGGCTAACCCCATCTGAGGCTTCATTTGCTAAGACTGTCATTCACTTGTAGTAAAAAGCCTAAATCAAAGGAATCTGCTGCTGTTCAAAAGGAACTACATAGGGAAGTGTTTCTGTTGCATCAACACAAAGAAGGTGGTGCACCTGTAATTTACACAGGATGTATCTCAAGCTGGAGACATAACTTACTTGGCGATGACATTCATATAATATTGGTTTTGCAGGCATGGGGGATGAAAGACAGAGGGTGTCATGAAATCTATGCTCATGGTTTCAGAGAGCAGCTGAAGTCAGGTAATTAGTTACCGAGACCGAATCTCTAAAGGAGTCCTGAGAAGCCATTGTTCAAAGCTATGGTGGTTAAACCCAAATTGTGAAGGAGGTCTCATTATACAATAGAGGCAAGGACCATCACATGTCTTCTGAGGCATGTTACAAACATGGAGGCGAGCTTGTTCAAGAGAGGCTATGTGCTACAGTTGCAAGAGAAAGTAGCTACTTAAATTCAATGGGTCGAGCTATTTTATCACGAGCCTCAGGTGCTGGAAATGGAGTCACTAGAGTTTGTGTTTGAACTGCTGGATTTTATTTTGTCTTTTTTGGAATTATTCCTTGCACAAAGAGTTTTCCAATGTAGAAGAAAGACGTTTACATTGTGCATTGGTTGCAAATCTTGATTTTCTTATTATAATCACAAATGATAGATTATAGATGAGGTATGGACATAGATAGCACTTTTAAGTGTTAGAACTATTAGAAGACTATAGGGACCTTAGAAGTTGGAGTATATTTTATATTATGAGAAGATTATGACACCATCGTCTCAAGACATCGCATGTTATGACTAAAAGATGACAAATGTTTGTTGTCAAGTTGACAGGAGCTGGGTTTGTAATGAGTAATTTCAATTATTATTTTTTTATAAAAGCTATTTTTCGGAGAGTATGTTTATCAGGTCAATTGAGTTAAGAAGCCCCACTCACTGAATGTCGCAGCATCCCCTGGCCTGAGAGCCTGAAACACAGAAACAAGAGAAAGTGGGCTCAGCAGAATCATCCATTTCTCTTCTTCCTGACTACAGACACAAGGCAACCAGATGATTTAAACTACTTAGCTTTCCCACCATGACAGATTGCACCCTTGAACTGGGAGCACAAATAAACCCCTCCTTCCTTACATTGCTCTGTCAGGGTATTTTATTGCCTTAACAAGAAACCTAACTAGTATAATCCTACATCTCAAAAGGTTTCACATCTCTAAAAAAAAAAAATGGTTCCCAGCTGTTCAACTTTTCAAACTGTTCAATCACATGAGACTTTGGAGGCTCTTTCACATTCAACTTATAACAGTAAGCATTAAAAGATTTTTAATATTATCTTTGTTGTTCATTAGAAATTTAAATTTAAGTGGGCACCCCATTTTTATTTGCTGAGTCTTAGAACTGAACAATTCTGTGTTTAATTACTGCCAGCTATACTAATTCAGGAAGCCTTACTTTCTCCATTCAACAAGAGCAATATAAAGGTGCAGTTCCAGAGGTTAAAACACAAAATGACTATGGTCTATGGTGCCTGCTACTGGAAGCAGTAAGTATGATGGAGAACAGGATTCAGTACTTCCTAAGGCAAAAGCACATCTGCAGAAGACTTTCCTAGTTTTACAATTTTAATAATAGGAAAAACAAAATAAAACCAGCTGTTAGAAATGCTCTGTCTTTGCAAACAGTCTCTAAAATTTACATGTTATATCCTCCAAAAGAGAAAATTTTGATTTAGGAAATAAGTTTTCTAAATTAAAGACCCAATATCCTAGAGTAAATATTCATTCATCACTTCACTATATTAAAAATAAGAATCAATTGTGACCATGTGAAGATATTATCATTAAAAATACAATCCTAAAATATAGGAGGAATTTTTTAAAGATTTCATTTATCACATGATATTTGAGAATGATATTTGTGTGTCCTAGTTTTAAACAAATGCTTGTATTTGCATAATATGTGGTTCTTCGTAAAGAGGAGTACCAATGATATAAAATCCAAGGCTTAATATGTTAGCATGAGAATTATTTAGAAATTTGTAAGGTTACTTGGTACTGTACTTGGTCTTTCTTCAAAGTAAGCAAACATGAGGTATGCTTTCTAAGTCAAGGACTAGCATCCTTCCACTGTGGCAGTTTGCCCCATTTTCTTTTTGCCATTATAGCTTGCAGTAGAGGATTGCATCTTTTTTCTTGCTTCAGTGGAATCAGTAGGAATGTTGTCAGGATTAAATGTGATAATTACTGCATTATAACTCATAGAACAGCTTGTGAATAAAACCCCAGGAAGGACTGGATAATATTACTATTATTATCAGCGTTATCATTAACCCAAAATGTAAATAACATAATTCAATAAAGATAAACAAACACAATAGGTAGATTGCGAGAATCCCAATCTCAAATATTACAAAATTATTTTGAAAGCTTTTAAAAGCATGTTTTAATGATATTTGAGAAGAAGGAGCATAACCTCATGTGCCTCTCATGGTACAGCAACTTGAGAGAATTGTCTTGCAGGTATTTTTTTTTTCTCTAGAATTTGGATTATTTTCAATCTGAGGAAAAATTTGAAGTCAGTTGTCAACCACTTGGAATCAAGAGAAAAAAATTATTCTCATGTTAAAGATATAAAGAAACCTTATTATATAATATCTTTCTTATTGTCAAACTATTCAAATATAATTAAAGTTTAAAGCTGTATTTGTTAAGTTGTATTTGTTTAAACCTTAAAATTGTATTTGTTATCATCCCGATAATCATGTCTTCATAACAGAGCCGTGTATACATTAAAAATCTTGCTTGATACCACTAATAAAATGTAAAGTATTTGAGAGAAACATTCACTATGGGTTCAATTGAACACGTGAGATATAAAAAATATTCATTTAAAACGAGATATAATGAAATTATCATAAAAGACAAACTAGATAGACTGTTCTGACACTTCTGTCTTATCACCTGAATATTTGCACTGAAATCCAAATCATGCAAATCATCGCATTTGTCATTGGGGTTGTGGCTGATAACAAGTGGCTGTTTTACTGTAACTGGGAATCAAAGCAGGTAGACTGAGATCGTGAGTCCATATTTCCTCCTAGAGTCAGTATTTTACTTTTCTAAGTATAAGATGCCTTGGAGGGCCACCATTCTCAAACATGTTTGAAGTGGTGCTCTTTACTCGTTCTCAAACATTGTCAGCACAAGAACAAATGCTTAGCTAAGGCTCACATCTATCACTTCAGTTGGTACATATGGTAATTTTCTCTAAATTGGCTCCTTTGCTCAGGCTACTGTATCATCCTGAGATATTAAGTTTTTAAATTGGCTCTTCCCACCTCTTTTAACGTTAGATGGCTGATTGCTGTCACATAACTTAATGATCTAGTCCAATCTATACAATGACAGTGTAACATGGGCAAGATAATTGTAGATGGATTGCATGCCATTAATCAGTTGCCTTTTTGTTCTTAAATGTCCCCTTGCTTATCACTCAAGAAAGAAAATTGTCTTTAGACAGTGTCACATTTCAGTGTCTTTACTGTCCAGTAACAGCAAAGCTGAGTTTTCAGAAAGTAAATGAACATGCTCTAAGGAAGGTTAAAGTTAATTAAATAACATGTTTTATATGAACTGACTTGAGAAAAATTAGAAGTTTATCCATTTTCTTAGAGAATCAGCTCTAGAAGCATTGTGTACCTTAAACGGTCAAAAACAAAAAGATGCTCCCATTAAAAGATAAACAGATGGATTCAAGGGACTGCCCTGCATTGTGAGAAAGATAAACCAAAAAGCAAATTCTAACACTTCATATGCTTCCTTCATTCCATTGACTTCAGAGACCAATGGCCATTTTGGCACATGATGTTTTGAAGATAGTTCCTTTACTTAAGGTCATATGCCATTCTAGTATGATGTATGCACCTTTAACCATTGTAACCTCAATAGCCTAGGTCAATCCTGAATATTTCTTCAACTAAACCAATACTTTTTTTAGGTTAATTAAACTCTGTAAACAAGGTCTTTTTATTGGTGTACTTATATAAAAACAACCTTGGCAGAGAGAGGTCACACAGAATAAAATAGCAAATTTGACGTACTTATAATTGTGTTAAAGGAACAGTTACTAATATGACTGTAAAAAGCCTGCTTATACTCAATATGCAAAATAGTCTTGATTGTTTTAATTTACTTTGGGGGATAGGGAGAACAAAGATTTATTTTAAAGTTAAACTTTAAAATACTGTGTCCACATAGTTACAATTTGTGTAAAATATACTCCTAAATGCCCTATGCCATGGGTTTATTATTTTTTCATTTAAGCTTCATGGTTTGGATTTTCAAATGTAAAATTTTAGTAGATTATTCCTTCAATATATCTTGATATAGAGGTCAAGATAAAGATGGGATTTTTTCTCTTTTTGATATTATAATAGATATGGAATTTATTCTCTGTTCCTGTCTTTTGTCAAGGTCTGTTGTATATTATGGGTTAAAATAAAATATGAGAATAACTATGAGTCAAGAATGTATGTTTCTTAAGGACAGAGTGATGGCTCAGCTATTAAATGTAATGGCTTCTAACACATGGGTTCAAGTCCTTAACTCATATGGAAGCTCAAAAGTATCTATACTTCCAATTCTATGGAAGCTGATGTTCTCCATTTGCTTTCATAGAGAGCATCCCAACGGTGATGCACATACATACTTATATATGTACAGGTAAAGGACAAATACATATACAATAAAAATAAAATAACTTATATAACATAAGTATATTTCTTGATAATAAATTGAAGGCAAGCTATCATGATTGAGCATAGACACAGACTTCTTAACATTTACAAAAGCAAGATCAGAAACAGAGAAAGACAACTATGAAGTTGTTTCGGTGTTAAAATTATATATGTATGATAATTATCTTAGAAAATAACTAAATATTTCAATATCTTCAATATCTAACTTAGCTTTTGTTTTGTTTAAGAAAAAGCAATATTTTAGACAGATATGATCAATTAAAAAAATGACCAAATTATTTCTTCCAATTGTCTTTCCACTGTCAAAAAAATATTCATTACTCTATTGCCTTTTCTTAAACACTTCCATCCTCCCATAAGTTATAAGATGACACTTCTTGATGAAAAGCATATGCTTTTGTTTCTTTTGCCCTTTTACATTATTCTAGTTTTTCCGTACAATGAATAACATTAAGCCTCTTTAATAGGCAAAAATGTTACCATGGCACTTAAGTGAAACAGGGAAAGACTGGCACCAGCTTATGGAGAACTTTATCAAACACCAGGACATATGAATGTGGAAGACTGACTGATCAGAAGTGGGCTTTAAATCAATTTTATCTTCATGGTTTTAACATCAAGAAGAGTTGTTACTTGTAAACCAATTTTTATGCAACTTAATGAACTAATTAGGAAAATCAGTTGCAATAATAGTATTGGTACACACTGATCTGAATATAAAAAGTAGAATTAAAATTCTACTACCAAAGTTTTCCATCTAAACAAGCTATGTGATAATGCCATTTCAAGACATGCTCTTCGTAAAATTAATTGTAAGTGGTTCTTCCTTCACAGCATCTGATTTCTGTAATCTATTTATCTGTGAATATGACATACCATGTTATTCTCCTTGAGACATTTCTGCTGTGTCTATATGTATGTTTGATGCATGCTAGGATGATCTGAAATGACATTGCATAAAATGGCTCCAGTATCATGTCTTTTTTTGTTTGTTTGTTTGTTTCATTCACTAAATGAATGGCTGCCATTCAGATATGCACACTAAGACCTCTGCTCAGGGCTGGCAAGAGAACTACACTAGTTACTTGAATTACAGAGTTGGAGCCCCTGAAACAAATTCACATGCAATAAAGAAATGCAATCTTACTCTGGCCAAGGCCATTTTTTTTTTTTTTGCTCTAACACTTGTAAAAGACGAAATTATGAACACTAGTAAACATATATCACCCAGCAATCTTATCTTTTGTTTCCTAAATTGTGCATTTTTACATGAATGAATATTTACTTCAAGAGTCATTGGGTAATTGTTTTGATAGTTAAATAATTTTGGATCTTAGTGATGAAGTGTTTATGTGTAAAATTTAAGTCATCTGTTATCAAGGGAAACCTCAATTGTTCATGGACTAATGACATGCAGGAAAAATGAGTGTCAAAGGAGAAATTTCATCTTCCCAATATTCCTTTCAGTGATAAAATACAATTTGTATGATGGTGAAGTAACATTGTTTATTTTTCCAGTCAAAAAGTCACTGTCAAATGTGTGTTTGGGTAGGAAAAACAGCACTAAAACAAATGTATCTCTGAGACATATCTAGGTTGTTTTAGAGAAGAAAAAAAAACCTAGGGCAGTCTGTTAAAAATGAACATTTCCAATACAATTTGTCACCCATGCATAAATCTTGCTGACATTTTCAGTCACTTTAATAGCCTTCCCATTTTATAAATCAGTATGAACTTGCACGGTTGCAAAAAGTGTGTATTTTGAACATCTCATTTGCATACTTTACCAAAAGCCAATGAGGCAGGGGGAGCAACACTGGTGATCGTAATACGTGTTTGGGAAGAGGCAGAGAGATCACTAATGGCTTTGCCTTTAGGGATTTCTGTACTCCATAGGGAACGAAAATGAGAAATATTTTTCAAACAGCAGGGGTAAAGGTTTTAAAACTAGAAACACATGGAGTGATAAAGATGTTAGTGCCACAGGGCGCATAGCAGGAAAAATTTACAATGTAAAAACTGTAATTTCAGCATTAGGAAGTAATAATCGTGTTTCATCATTGTTATTAAAGCATGACCCTTAAAGTCACATAAATTAGATATAAGTTTCAAGAGAAGTTTATTAATCTTTAGCAGGAAAGTATTAGGAAAGTTTATTATTGGATGAGGTTTTCAGGAGATTTTTTTGTTTGATTGCATGGAATTGGGGGAATGTGGGTGTGGGTGCTGCTGTGTTTCAAGGAAATCTATCATTGCAAAGAGTAAATAAAACTTAACTCACTATTACCCAATGGATATAAATCATGCCTACAGAAAGCTCTTATTCTTTTGAATTAGTGATTTGAAGAAAAACCATGCACATAAGAAAAGGAGGGAGCTGCTCCACCCAAATTAATATACTTATTCTGAATAAATATAAGATCTCAGTTAAAGTTTAATTTTCATGTGAAATTCATGACAAGTAAACATTAATTAAACTTGTAACCTGTTTTAGGCATCTCAAATATTGTAAAACATATAACTAAAGCATGCAGCTTTATTATAAGCTGTAGAGAAAAACTGGTTTAGAAAAGAATACAACTCATCAGTGGGCATCAATGATAAAGAACTCTATATAAAAGGAGACTATTTCATTAGAATATAATTTTTAAATTATGAATAGAAGATTTATTTTAAAGAATATACAGTATATTGGGCAACTATATGTAATTTCATATTTTCTGCTTTAAAATTTGTGAACTCTTCAAGAATTTTTGCATAACTCAGAACAAAATCTCAATACATTAAATAGAAAAAGAGGACCATGGTCATTTATAGATAATTCAATTTTCTACTTGTAATTTAACCTTTGTTAAACTAATTTTCTTTTAGTTATTGGTTTTAAAATCTATGTGATAAGATAATATGAATAATAAAATGTATGAAAGATAATTTTCCAACAGCAAATTCTATCAATAATTATCAGCTGACACAATGCAATATTGTATTACCACAAAGTCATAAATATAAATTCTGAATATAGAAAAATTCTTAAGTTACCAACTGTAAGAAAAGAGGAAGAAATATGAAACTGTTTTCTATAACAGAAGCATAGTTTTCTCAGAGTTCTCATTTACAGTAACCCAGCATTCTTCATAAGCATTCATATACATACACAAAATATCTTATATTATAGACTTATGCATATAACATGAAAGAAATATAGCTTTTAAGAATGAATGGAACTATTATTCTTTGGCACATTCAACAAATAAACTACAGATCAGTAAAGTGTGGCTAAACAGAAAGCATAAAGAATTTAACTGAATGAAAACTCAGGATCATTCAAAATTAGATTAATTAAATGCAAAGAAGTTCCAATAAGATATTAAACTTGTGTGAGAGACCTCATTTCAATAATGTCTGTGGATGATTTATTCAATAACTACTCATTCATAGATGTTGCTTATATTGTTCTGGTATGAGTAATGACTTTAAACATTTTGTGATGTATTCAAATTTTTTTTCCAATAGACTAAAGTGACATTTATAGTCTCTGAAATGCAGCAGCTATTTGTAGAAGGCACTAGATTGGTAATCCATATTATCTAAAGGCATAACATTGTTTTCACTGCTTTATAAAGTTGATCCAAGGAATGCAAAATGACTCAGTGACAAGAAATTTTCAAGAGATGGTCATAGGAATTGTTTCTTAGGAAGTTCATGGAACTGAGGCATAACCACCATACTGTTCAGAAGTCTTTTAATCAAAAAATTACGAGAATGATATTTCACAAAAAAGCCACATAGTGAGGTAAAAGTATCATGTGTTCAAAAAAAAACCCGTTTGTATGATATGAATATGTTAGAAGAGAAGGGAAAAATCACAAGTAAAAGAAAAATAACACAAGTTATACGCTTCAATTTCAGATAATAAAATTAAATTTTCATTAAGCCAATAAAGGAATGTGACTAAATATCTGTAAGCAGCAAGAGTAGAGTAAGATCAGAATTTTGCTCATTTGCAGGATGACAGAATTGTAATACACACAGAAACTTTGAAAATATTGTTAATTTAGAAGTAAATGAGAGGAATGAATTTTCTGTGAAAAGTTCTCTTTCCGGTTTTGTCAGTTGTCTCATAGCATTTCCATTTAAAGTACAGCATCTTTCTGTTGTCTCAGTGTTCAATCTATTCAGCAGAGCCTATATCTTAAAATATGAGGAAATTCACTTTCTATGAGTTAATCAAAATTCAGGACATCCAGGATATATTTACAGAATAATAGTCAAGTTCTACATTGTTATGCTGTAGTAACAAGTATTCATCAGCCTGATGCCCATACTTCTAATCACATGACACACCTTTTATAGAAAGGACCTATATAAGTCCCTGTCCCCAAAGAAAGAGTTAGAATGTATTAACTTATCTAAAAATGGGGACAGTGTGGAGGCATTAGTACAGCACATTATTTGGATAAATGCAATAAGAGAGTTGTAAGGCCACGTGTGGTGGCACATGCTTTTAATCTCAGCACTGGGGAGGCAGCACTGTCTAAACAAGCAGTCCCATTGATGCAGGGATACATAGGGAAACAATGTCTCAAAAACACCAAGCCATGAAAAGTACAGGCTATGGACTCTGATAGAATCAAAACTATTTCTTGGTAGTTTTAATTACATTTTATCAATGGTTTTAGCTTCTTTACTGATAGGGTGTGAGGAGGTATAACAACAGTCTTTGCTGGAAGAGAAAAGCAGTCCTTATAATTTCATTAACAGAATAAGTGGATGGGAGGATCTCAATTTTTTTTTCAGGTTTATATTATCAAAGGGAGTTTGTTGGAAAGAGAGGAAATGTGAATGCTTGTACCCTGCTAGTTATCCAAGATACTCTGAGCTCATTGGTTCTTTATGGTAATCATTGTACTAGGAACAATTCTGCCATGGAAGTCAATCTCCAATTCAATGAGTTCCAATATAGGACAAAGTTCTACCATTGGAAAGGACATGGGTATGACATTTGCCACTTTCATACAAGTTCCCAAGTATGTTCATCCTACCTTTTGCCTTATGTTGTCAGAGTGGTCAGCCCTGAAAACATGTGCTTAGAAGTTATAATATAAAGACTGAGCTTGTATTTATGTATATGGTTGCACACACAAATACCCATGAACATGTGCTCATGTGTGCTTGCACATGTACATATACATACCACCACCACAAAAACAATAGCAGTAACTGCAATTAAAACAAAAACATGCCATGAGTTTGAAGGGGTTTTGAAAAGAGGAAAACATGTAATTATATCCTAATCTCAAAAAAAAAAAAGATTACTACTTATCATATCTCAGAAAACCACGTGTTGGTGGTAGAGTCTCTGATCTCTGACTGTGTCTGCAAAAGTACCAGGAGTCCCTGGGACATAGAAGAGCAGGACATTAATTTCTGTTACTCTTGTGTGGGATTATTTACTAGCACACCTTAGTCTTCTTAATAAGCACTTTCTAATAAACTTTCTTCTCAGTGTACAAAAATCCTGCTCTTTTGTTTTCCTGTGGGAAAGTCTTCAATTCTTGTTACTTACAGAATAAAGTTTTTAAAAAATCACATCTTTCTTACGTTTATACTTCTGCTACTTCTCTACTATGTAACCTATAAATAACAAAGGTTTGTTGGATTTTTTAAAACACTGGATATTTTTATGTTTTTGTGTCATTTGTTTACCGTTTTAACTTCTTTACTACATGTTTTTGAATGCATATTGATTCTCCATATCTGAGCACATATTGCAAACACTGTTCTCATGACTTAGACATTTACAGCTGTTTCCTATAACAATGAAAATACTTTTAAACACAACTAGTTGCAAGCATCTTATATCATAGCATATATGGCATGTGGGGTTTTCTGTAGCTGTTCATGTATTTGTGAAGAACAGAGAATTATTTCTTGCCTGATTCAGTATTCTCAGCATAGTATTAACTTCCAAATTGAACAGGTTCTTTCATATTCAGTGAGATATACTTGAGAAGCTAAAACCAAACCTATGAAATTATATTTAAGAGAAAGGTAGCCTCGATATTAATGGTGTCAGAAAACCAAGTATTGACACAAGAAAAAAAAGATATGAGATCCATGTTTGGCATTTAGTACAAAAATTGTACAAAAGAGATTTCATTTTAATGTACACTCAGAACCCTTGAAACTCAGAGTAGTAAGCATAAAAAAATAGGTCAAAATGTAAACACAGGTTGAATAGGACTCTAATAGCCAAAGAAATATAAACTGATGAGTGATATTGCCTCAACTAGACCATTGCAAAGCAAAGCACTTACAGAAGCTAAAAAGAAATAAATGAATGAATAAACAACAAAACAGTACAAACAAATGTAAGTCTAACAATGACTGAACCATCATAAAGAAGGACATTCTAGACTACATCTCATTTCATTAAGAATGGATATCATTAACATAGCAAACAAAGAAAAAATATTGGTAAGGTTGCAAGGATTAAAAGAAATTTTATGTGTTCTGGCTGAGAGAGCCTATCATCCCTCAGTAAAGGAATTATGTATGAAGAATCTATACAAAGTTTCAAAAACCAAAAAAACAGAAATGCTCTTTGTTTAAGATATACCACAAATGTGTAAAATATACCACAACCAAACAAAGTCAGTTTTCATGTTGATTGGTTGTCATTGGAAAAAGAAAATATATATAGATATATGTTACTGCAGCATGATTTAGAAGAATAAAATTGTGTCATTTTCAAGAAAATATATGAAACAGGAGATACTATGTTAGTTGAAAAATGGTAGATTTAGATAGGTAAGTATGTCTTGATTTTTCTCATATGTAAAATATAAACACACATACACAACCACACAACCACACAGAGAAATATAGATAGAGAACTATTTGTGAATAGGATAGGTTATTAAAAGAAGAAATGGGGAGATGTCTCAGTGGTGAAGAGCACTGACTGCTCTTCCAGAGTTCTTGAATTCAATTCCCAGCAACTGCATGGTTGCTTACAACCATCTGTAATGGAATCTGATGCCTTGTTCTGGTGCAAGAGTGTACTCACATACATAAAATAAATAAAATAATTCTTTAAAAAAAAGAGATGGGGAGAAAGAGAAGATGATAAAGGTCAGTATAATCTAAGTCATTCTATAGAAAGGTGTTTACTGTGCAATTAGTATACAATAAATAAATAATAACAGAAAAACAACTCTCAGAATAGTTTGGAAGATAATCTTGAAAGTTGACTAAAATGTTTATGATGTTCATTCTATCAGTGATATTTGGCTTAGAGTTTCAAGTTATATAATTATTTAAAAATGAGACACATTGTAGAAATATTTACAATTAGGGAGTTCTTTCTATTAGTTGGTATAATAAAAGGAGATAATGCTTTTGAGGTAAATATTTTTAAAGAATATCTATATTTATATATACACATATTATACATATCAAAAATATATGTAAAGTAAGACTACATCTTGTTTCATTAAGAATGAATATTAATGTAGTGGATTACATTGATGGATTTCCGAACAGACAACAGTCCAGGTGACCTTACATGGATAGTTGGTTTTCAAAACGTCAGAAGTCCATAGAATTGACGCTACAAAAATTTATATAAATGTCCATTCTGATTAGAGATCTGTCTGCTCCTGACAGCTTCCTGTTGTGGATTCTAAGAAGAAATTGAGCATCCTTGGAGTTATGCCAGTTGTGTGGTGACAGCCACTAGGCAAGAATTGCCTCTTTCCATCTACAGACTAACTACTGTCCTGAAGAGGACACACATGCAGAATAGTCGACTGATTATATCTGCCCAGACAGTGTAATCAGCCCTTAATAATCCTGCATCACTAAGGTCTGTCAGATGACTCTGGGCCAGAAGGCTGAAGATTTGATGCTCGAACATTCGGTAGTATAGGGGCTTCTCAGGTGTTCAGAGGTCTCTATAAATTGGCTAAGTTTTAGAAGCTATGTTTAGTGCTTCCTATAACTTCAGTTAACTCAGTCATTCTGGATTTCTGACGGGGTTGAAGACCCATAGTCTCATAGCCAATCCGGGCTATTTACTTTGAGAGAAAAGATCTGAGTAGATAGTTTTCAGCTGACATTCATTATAAAGCAAAAAAAAAAAAAAAAAAAAAAAAAAAAAAAAAAAAAAAAAAAAAAAAGCCAGGATCAAAAGTAAGTGTTTTAGTTAGAAGAGATGACAGAGGTTCTGGTTAGTCAACAAAATGATGGACTGGGTATTAGAACTATCTTATACCTCACTGGTACAATTAGGAATAAGTATGCTCTAATTGTATTTTGAGAGAAAAGTTTTACTTTAACAGGAAGAGTGATATGTAGGAAGAGCTAAGTGGGAAGGAGTACTGAGAGGAAGAGATGGAGTAAGGAGAGAAGATGAAGGAGAGGAGAAGCTAGGTGATGAGAGAGAGGGGGCATGGAGGCAGATGTTCACAGGTCTCCACCAGTCAAAGATAGTCTTTATATCTAGGTTGGGTATTGGATTACCCTTCTGATTGAGCATTACCAAACTTATAAATCCTTTGATTAACATTTTTAAAAAATTGTATAAAAGCAAAAAGGAAAGGGGGGCATGGGACAGGGGTTTTCTAGGGAGGGGAAATGGGGAAAGGGGATGGCATCTTAAATGTAAATTAAAAAAATAAAAAAAAAGAATGAATATTAAGATAACAAACCAAGCAAACATGTTGGTAAGTGTATAAATGTTAAATTTATATGTAATATACCTATACAAATTATATATGTGTGTGTGCGTGTGTGTAACCTCACTAGATCATGTCAGTTAAAGTATTTTTAAGTTACAAATGAAAGGCAGAACTTTACTGTTAAGTGCATTTCACTGTTTAATGTTCAAGTTATAAAGTTTGATGACTCTTTATCTGTGCCATTAATGGTGCTCACTATGTTGTTTGCAGAAATTGAGATTTCGTTGAAATGACGAAGCTGACATATGACAGCTTGGGAATATGTTTTTTTCTTTTAAATTAACTTAATTATTTCATAATCATTTGGAGTATTTACTGTGTTATTGTCACTTTTAAATATTTTGTAGGATATTCAGATAAGTAGACACTTAAAACTTTTTGAGTTAATGGCTCCATTAATTCTTTTTCCATAATGCATATGTAGTTTGGCAAAAAACTTGTAAAAATCAACTGTGACAAGACAATTCATTTTTGACAAATTATTTCTGTAATATACAGATTATAATTGCAAACTGAATTTCTTTATACTTAATAGTCTTTGATGTGAAATGATAGTATAATTTCCTACATATTAACATTATCAAGAAATTGCATGTCTCTGATTACTTAGGAAAATAACAGAATCACAAATGGCAATTACTTAACTGTAACTCAATTTCAACATTGAGAAAAGGCTTCCAATCTGGACGCGTCACAGGATAGTGATGGTTCTTACAGCACACTGGTGGGAAACTACACCATAGATTGCAAATGTAGGGACACTGGCAGAGACATGAAGATTTGTCACTCTAGACTGATATGAATTTTTTAATGCAATTCTCTAAATTCAGTTAAGATCGATGGATAAAAATAAAGGCAAGGCACTCATAACCAAATTTGCACTAATAATTTTGGATTAATTTATCAAACAAAAATGAGCAGAAGGCACTGGATTTTATGGATCATCTAAGAGTAAATGATCCTCCTGATGTGAAAATCATGAATTGGTTATAGCAGATGAATATGTTAGGAAATAGAATATGCCCTGTATGATATTTCTGACATCACTACAGTTTTATGTCTAGCTTAATTGATTAATTAATTGATTCATTGAAAATGTACTGAAAATGTAATGTAAAACTTTTACACTATGTGTTAAGAATAGTATATACACATATTGATTGGCATGCTTTAGAAAATCTAGGGAGAAATACCTTCTTTGGCAATTATCATCTCTAAAGGAAACAGATGTCACATACAAATTAAGACTTTTCAGTTACTTGATAAACAGATTAATTCAAATGACTAGGTAGAGTCTCAGACATCCACCAGGGACAGTGAGTTAGGAGTGAGGAACTCTGTCACACTTATACTTAGAGAAGTGTTGAGACAGAATGTCCTTCCAAGGCTAGACATTTTACTGTGGTTAAAAGACATCTGTACTCTGTGCTTTCCAGCCCTCTCACTTTTGCTTGTATACCCAAAGCCTAACCAGTCAAATCACAGCTGAAACCACAAAGAATAGGAGGTTATTTAAGTGGGCAAAGTACTGAAACCTCAAAAGACACAGTATTGAAAGGTTGTGAGGCGGGACAGCAAAACCAGAATGCCCATCTAGCAAAGGGCTTACATAGAGTTTGTGGAAATAGAACTAAAAAAGGCATAGGTGTAAGTGGGAATAATCAGAATTCACAACAGGCCTGTTTGGCTCTCCATGTTTTTCTACCTTTTGCTAGTGTAGGATGATTAACTTCTTCTGTGAAGGACTACAACATATTAGGAAGCTGCATTACAGAGACAGAAGACATGCAGTGCTGTTGACAAGATAATGTAGGGTGGACTGCCTGGTCTCAGTTCTTGAAGCATCGAAGGTAATGAAAGGGAAGTCATTAGTTCTTCTTGCCTTTCAGTTGGCTAGCATTGGCTTTATACGCCAGAGAAAACTGTAGGAAGCTGGCACAGGAGCATCACATAAGGAAAGAGCCTATTCAGTTAAAGACATTAGTTGTAGTAGCATATCAAGTTCGTTAATTCCATCTGTTCTTTGCTGCAGCATTTATACAGAAGCATCTTCTTTGGTCTTACCCATCTTTAGATTATGGGAAGTATTGGGGTGGGTTATTCATTTAGATTTGATGTCTTTACAGATCTCTATTGTATTATCTATCAGTGTAAATAGTGCTTCTATTTTCTATAATCTTTCACTATTCTGAATCTGAAGCACCATAAAAAATACTAATTTTTTCACATTACAAAGCTTGAAATTATCAGAAAGGTTTTTTTTTTGCAAAAGATAATGCCCAAATTTTCTTTCAACCTTGCATAGGTGTAAAATTCTATAAAACTCAACTATCAGCATTCATACACAATGAAGGATGCTACCGTTTGTTTGTAAACCCCATATGTCATCATACAGGCTCATTTCCCCTCCTTGTTACTATACTACAAAGAACAGTTTAATAACTTTGATCTCTGAACCATGATTGTACAGACTCTGAAGCTGATTTCATAAAATTGGGTGTGCTTTCTTGTTGGGACTGCATCAGCCTATGCTCAGAACTCTGAAACTATATATAGTAGTTCTTAGCAAGGTTAGAGAGAATAAGCCCCATAGGTGCTCTCACCAAAATCAGGCTCCGGAGTCACTTTTTTTCCATTTGTGGACATTTTTTAACACTTCAGGCAGCTGGTGCATGGAGGGGAAAAGACTGAAGTTCTTTTTATTAGGGAGAAGTTTAATTGAATGTAATCCTGAATGTTCTTCTGTTCCTATGGCACATCTGTCTGGGTGGCACAGAAGGTATGCAGTTTGAAGATGTTAAACATTTTTGGTTTTGTAAAACTATATCAACAAGGTATTTAGTAAGTTTTAAACATTTCATCTGTATTATATAGATTCTACACATACACAAATGAAAAAAATCAGGCATTCTTTGTTATCAAATCTAAAGAGTCTTAATTCTGAGCTTTGTGTTCATTCAGGATGCTCTGCTGTTTTTTCATTGGTTGCTTTGAGAATTTCATAAACTTACATTAATGCTCTCCCTAACATAAAATAACAATGAACAGTAATCTATTATGAGCAATAAGATTGGACCCAAATTTTATGTAATGGTTGGTGGATACTTGTGGTTTTGAGACAGGGTTGTGCACTGTAACACAGGTGGTCCTGAAAAGTGCCATCTTCCTAGTTCTGTCTTTCAAGTGCTGAGATTTTTAAAAGATACTTTTGTCTATGAAAGATGAATATTATTTTGTGTATATACAGAAAGTAAATGTACATATGTATCCATGGGGATAGATTCTGGTAGGCTATATTTATTCTCAGTCATTCTTTTTCCTTTATAAGATCAAGATGGACCTCATCTTTATTAAATTTCTCTAAAAAAATATCTGCATGGCTCATGTGTGTGTGTGTGACTGTGTGTGAGTGTGTACACCTGCTCATGTGTGCACACATGCATGTCCGTGTGATCAATAATTCACTAAAGGAGCTATCTCACTTGATTCTGGATTACTATGAAATCCTGCTTTGTATTCTCTCTGCAAGTTGTACACTGGGGAAAAAGAGTGGTGTAATTCAGTGCAGCTCTGAGAGTCTGTGAATTAGAAAAACTTTACTATATGCTTGAGAGACCTGAGAGCTAGGAGCATGGATAGCCACATTTAGAGTCTATGCTGCAGCTCAAAAAGATGGCACTTACCCTTCCTACACCTTCATGTACTTTATAGATTCTCAGTGGACAATATGAACTCAGTGGAGTCATGTTCATGAGAGGAATCTTTTCCCTCAGCTGATTAGTTCAAATGCTTGTCTTTCAAATAACATAAACTCCCCGAAAGAGTACTACTATTAAATTAGACATTTATCAACACTGTCAAGTTGACATAATGTTAATCATCACATTTTCCTCCTGATAGATATGCAAGGGGGACTCCATTAAATAGGTATTTGCCTCCATGTCTTGGCAGCACAAAGTGTGCCATGGGAATTTATTTGACCACAGAGCAAAAGTGCTATGCCATCTGCACAGACATCAATGACTTACTAAATGGATCAGCCATTGTCTTTTCCCTAGCAGTATGTTCTAGAACTGGACTATTTCTTTGACCTGTAATAGAAATACAAAAGGCAAAGAAGGATCACAATTCACATAGTGTAAAACAGCAGTCATGGTAACACTAAAGTAGTAAAGATACTGGGCTTTGAAAGTTATCTTCTAGGAAATAATCTTTTGATTATAAGGATATTGTCTAAAGTCTCTTGTCCTTTTACACTTCTTAAAACATGTAATAACCATATGGGAACAATAAGAGTGATTGCACTGAGATGCTAAATCAAATGGATCACCATTCTAAGAAGTAATTGAATTTGTGTCAGGGCAATTAATGAGAAAAACAAATTAAAATCAAGATGTGTCCTGTAGTTCAAGCACATAGGGGTTGATTATATAAAAGAAAAAGTGAAGACTTCGTCCTATGACCTTCATGGTGTTACCATAAGGCTCCCTGAGACTGATATGATGAGTGCACCTCTTTCAATATGGAAACACAGACACTCTTCTAAATCATAGGATGGGTTTCTTTCCTTTTCATTGACTGTCTTCAAGCCATTCCCAGCCAATGTCAAATACCCTTGTTTTATGAGTAGTCCTCCTAATTTATCTTGGGTATTTTAATAACAAGCACAATTTGTAAGGCAGCTTCTTACTCTTTTCACTTCTTGATGATGTGCTTCAGTGTGGTTAGCTCATCCTCTCAGCTACCCTTGACCTAAAGAGAACTAGAGTAAAATATTGATCATCAAAGCAACGAAACCAAATTGTTCTATTGCAACATCACCAAGGAATGTACATGAGAAAAGAATTGCTAGAAGCTTTTAAGTTGTCAGAAAGGGCAGGATCCACATAGATAAATTACTGGGGTTTCTTTCTTTGCTTTTCTTCTTTTTTCCTTCTTTTACAAAAACTTTTGGTAAAATGTAATCATAAATGTACTATGTAAACAAGAACCCCTAATCATTTATAGTGCAACACCCTAATTTATGTTGGGGTTATTTTATCTCCCATCATTTGCATATGTGAATATGTCTTAACTCATTCAGGTTTTTCATGCCAAGTATTTGTTTGTTTTATAATATCCTTTATTTAATTAATTAGTCATCACATATATTTATAACAGTTTATTTAAACTGTATTTGATAGTAAAACATCGTTATGATGAAATTTGCGTTTTGAATGTTCATATTGAAATAATTTTTAATATATTACCAAAAGGTTAGGACTTGTAAGAAAGAATAATGAATTAAACTGGTAATGTCAAGATGTACTTTATTATTTTTTTAATAACATTAAAGTGTTGTGTAGTGTGTGTATGCCAGGAATAATTCCAAGAACCTTACAAATGTGACTTTTTAAGCTTTAAAAATAAGTTCACTATTATTATGTATTTTTTGTATATGTCTACATAGAAAATTAGTTCCAGAACAGGCAGGGCTATACAGAGATAACTTGTCTATGAATAAATACATAAACAAACAAACAAACAAACAAAGAGGTGACTCTGTAGTTACACATAGCAGCTGCTCTTCTAGAAGATCTAGATTAGATTCCCAGCACATACATTTGGTTCATAACAGTCTGTAACTCCAGTTCCAGGGGATAATGATATCATTTCTGGCCTCAACATGCATGTTTGTGCTTCACAGATTGACATGTAGGTACGCTATTCATACACACAAACACACACACACACACACACAATTAAATTAAATGGAGAGTAATTATTTCTCATGTTAAAACCAGTTGGCATTCTTAAAGTACCAAATATTTAGAATCTACCAACACATAAAGCTATGGAATATAAGGATTGTTTCATTTTCTATGATTCTTTAGTTACTTGGGTTGGTGGCTTGACTTTTTCATTCATGTTACTAAAGGCAGATAGGTAGGTTTAACAGCACACATTTTAAATTATGACACTGAGGGAAAAGATCTCTGAATTTGAACCAACTTGGTCTCCACAGTGAATTACAAAAAGTTACCACTAATACATAAACAACTAGTATCAATATTTTTATAATAGATTATTGATAAAGTATGCAATATAATTAGTATGTTTATCACCAAATTTTAGTACAATACAGTAAACAAAGGCTGCCTTCTATGTTCTGAATTTGATTTGCTGGTGTGATATTGTCAATGTATTGGTGGATATCAACCAACTATGTCATATTAATTTTCTGTAAGACCAGGAAATTCCTATTCTGATAAGGCTATTCAAGGAAACCCATAGGGTAAAAGAGTCAGAGACAGTTCTTGCTCCCACTGTTAGGAATCCCACAAAGACCAAGCTACACAACTCTAACATATGTGAGTAGGGCCTAGGTCAGGCCCATGAAGGCTCTCTGGTTGTCAGTTCAAACTGTGTCATCCCTAGGAACCTAGGTTACTTGATTTTATGGGTTTTCCTGTGGTGTTCTTGATGCAGCCCTCCCCAACCCTTGGCTGACATAATCCTTTTACCGCCTTTCTACAGTATTTGCAGAGCTTAGCTTAATGTTTGGCTGTAGGTCTCTGCATCTATTTTTTTCCAGTTACTGAATGAAGCTTCCCTGATGACAATTGACCTAGGGACCAAATTATGAGTCTAGGAGAATAACATTATAAATCATATCCATTGAGTTTTTGTTTGCCCATTCACGTTTGTTTCTTCCTAGTTCTCTGGGCAATCTAGCCTCTGGGTCTTATCCCTCCAGGCAGTGTCAGGGATGGGCTCCTTCTTGTTACATGGGTCTCAAGAAGGACCACTTACTGGTTGACTATTCACAATTCTTGTACCATATTTACCCAGGCACATCTTGTCAGCAAGACAAATTGTTGAAGGTTATGTGGCTGAGTTGGTGTCCTAACCCCACCACTGACAATTTTTCCTGGTTATAGAAAATAACTGTTTCAGGCTGTGTATCCCACACTGCTAAAGAGTCTTAGTTAAGGTGATCTTTGTAGATTTCTGGAAGTTTCTGTTGCACTAGATTTTTAGCTATTCCCTGAGATGACCTCTGATTCTAGTCGTCTTTCCCCATACTCTCTCCCTGCACCCCTACCCCCAGACCACACAGGATCCCTCCTGTCTTCTCCATTCCCTTACTCAACATGGTCTATTTTATTTTTCCTTCCCAGGAAGATTCATATGTCCCCACCTTGAGCCTTACTTGTCACTTATCTTCTATAGGTCCACTTTGGGTTTTATTTTTTTTGGATATTTTCTTTACATTTCAATTGTTATCCCCATTCCTGGTAGCCTCCCCCAACAAAACCCCGATCCCATCCCTCCTCCCCTGCTTCTATGAGGATGTTCCTCCTCCTATCCACTCATTCCCACTTCCTAACTTTGACATTCTCCTACACTGAGGCATAGAGTGTTCATAAGACCAATGGCCTCTCCTCTCATTGATGCCTGACAAGGCCATCATGTTTATCTTTTACAGCTAGTATTGACTTGTATGTGAGCATATACCTTTGTTGTCTTTCTGAATGTTGGTTGTCACTAAAGTGATCTTTTCTAGTTCTATCAATTTACCAGCAAATGTCGTGATGTTGAATTTTATAGTGAGTAATAGTCTATAGTATAAATGTACCACATTTACTTTAATTAACTCATAGGCTGGAGACATCTCTACTGTTCTCAGTATCTGTCTATTATGAATAAAATTGCTATAAACAGAGTTGAGAAAATGTCCTTGTGGTATGTTGGGAGCATCCTTTGGTATATGTCAAGGAGTGGTACAGCTGGGTCTTGAGGTAGATGGAGTCCCAATTTTCTGAGAAATCATCGTATTGATTTTTAAATTGCTATACATAAGGTTGAACTCCAGCTATCAATGGAGTAATATTCCTCTTACTCCACATCTTTGGCAGCATGAGCTGTTACTTGGGCCTTTGATCTTAGCCATTCTAATGGGTATAAGATAGAATCTTAGAGTTGTTTTGATTTGCATTTCCCTGATGGCCAAGGATGTTGAACATTTCTGTAAGTGCTTCTCTATCATTTGAGATGCCTTTGTTGAGAATTCTCTGTTTAGATCAGTACTTCTTTTTAATTGGATTATTTGGTTTAGTAATGTCTAGTGTTTTGAGTTCTTTAAATGTTTTTATATTTTATATGTTTTATACATTTTAATAAAGATTTTTAAAACATGCAATATAAATTATTCTCTAAAACATGTTGGAATACTGTGTCAATATATCAGTCTACCTCTTATGAGTTACCTTCTAGACCAGATGAACAAAATATTATGTTCTTAAATTCTATATGTTGCCCTTTCTGGATGAAGTGTTACCTTATTTTTGCTGACATATTTGTTGGTAGCTATATCTCTATATGTAAATAAAGAGAGATAGATAATCTGGGTATAGATGTAGATAAAGATATAAATATAGATTCTGGTGACCTATTTCCAAGTGTGGCTTTAGTTTTTAGATGGTATATCTTCTAAATCTTTACTAACAATTCATATTATCAATCCCATCCTAATTATATTCATCTCATTCAATTATTATACTTATGCATCTTATTCAATTGTTTGACTTTATATTTTCCTAATATAACAATGCTGAATATTCTAAATACTTATAATTATATATACACACAAGTGTAGTTTATACTCCTCACTAAAGAAGATTTTTTTTTTAACATTTGGAGATTATCATTGTGCTGAGTAGTTACATTGCAAGTTAGAAGAAGCTTAAGTCATCTGAGAAGAGAGACCCTCAATTAAAAAAAATATTTCCATGATATCTTTTTTTAATAGCCGAGGAGTATTTTATTTTGTAGATGTGACACATTTTCATTATCCATACTTCAGCTGAGGAACATCTAGGTTGTTTCCAGTTTCTGGCTATTGCAAATAAAGCTGCTATGAACATAGTTTAGAAAGTGTCTTTGTAAGATGGTGGGTCATGTTTTGAGTATATTCCTAGGAGTGATATAGCTGGGTTTTGAGGAAGAATTATTTCAAGTTTTCTGAAAATATACCAAATTGATTTTCAAAGTGGTTGTGCATGGTTGCAATTGCTCCAACAATGGCGGGATGTTCCTCTTGTTCTACATCCTCACCAGCATGTGCTATCATTTGATTTTTAATTGCAACCATTCTGACCAGTAAGTAGAAGGTGGAACCTCAGAGTTGTTTTGATTTTCATTTCCTTGGTAACTAAGGACTTTGAACATTTTTAAGTGCTTCTCAGACATTCAAGAGACATCATGAATTTTGCAGCAAGTGGGTGGATCATGAGAATATCATCCTGAGTGAGGTAACTTAGACCCAAAAGGACATGCATGGTATGTACATACTTAAAGTGTATATTTGCCCTAAAATACAGAATTCCTATTAAATACTCCACAGACCCAAAGAAGCTAAATAAGAGAGAAGGACCAAGCAAGAATGCTTAAATCTCACTTAGAAGGATGAATAAAATAGTAATAAGAGGAAGACTGGTGGAGGGAACTGATTGGGAGACAGGATGAGGAAGGAGATGGGAGTTCAGATTAGGTGTGGGGAGGAACAGGAAAGGTGGCCAGATGACATGAGAATGAATAGAAATCTCCAACTGACAGGGTGGGCAGCTAGAGGACATACCAGAGACCTAGGTTAGAGGAGGCACCCAAGAATCAATCGGGGTGACCTTAGCTGAGACTCATAGCAGTGGGAATGTGGAACCTGAAGAGACCACTTTCTATAGTCAGGAAGAAATGCCAATAGAGCAATAGGGACACTAACCGACTCACAATTTTCAACCCAAAATTTATCCAGTATAAAATAAATAAAAGGAAGATAGTAGTGGGGAAGGGGATAGAACAGAAAACTGAGGAACGAGCTAAACAATAACGTACCCATCCCTTGGGCAAGCTCCAACTCCTGATATCTTAATGATACTGTTATACTTGCAGATAGGAGTCTAGCATATCTGTCTTCTAAGAGGAATTATAAGCCAAATAAACTCTTTTCTCCCTAACTTACTTTTAGTGACATTGTTTCATCATAGTAATAATTATCCTTACTAAAACAGAAATTGGTACCAGGATTATTGAGTATTGATGTGACTGAACTGACCATGTAGTTTGGGAGAGAATTGTGAAAAGATTTTGGAACTTTGGCCTAAAATAGCCAACTGCTCCAATTTTATGAGCTTCTCATAAAATTGGAAAATAATGTTGAGCTTGGAAAATAATGTTGAGCTCAGTGCAGATAGATGCCTGGAATTTGAATGTGTAGAGAAAGTTTGAGAGTTCTGTAAATACTCAGGGCTGTTTTCAGTTTTGACTAGAGACTTCTCAAAGTCTCTAGTTCTGGATAATTGGGTCTAAAGAATCAGCTATGATTAGCAAGAAGCAAGAACTACTGGAAGTAAATGAATGCTGGTCAGGTGGATACAAGAAAATTAATAGTGATTAACAGGGGACCAGAATCATTAAGATGAAAGTTTCTGCAAGATGTTTTATAAGAGTCATTTTACAGGAGCCGTGTGCCTGAGGTTTCCAAGTTTGTACCTCATGCTGGAAGCAGAACTTTCACAGTATAAGAATCAACCAAGTGGTACTGGTTTTGAAAGCAAGAAAGAGTCATGGAGAATACTTGAAGTGTGGCACTGTGAGAGATTAGTAAATGTCACTGGTAAAGGTGGAGCCTCAGTAGAAGGTGAAGGCCCAGAATTGAAGGAGTCATGCAGAGAATTTGAGGCTTGGAACCATGAAGACAGCCCAGAAGTTATTACTGAATGTGTAGCCCAGTTGTAGCGAGAGACCTCAGTATTTTAGAGATGCCAGTATCATGTCAGATGCCCAAGACCCGTGGCAGCTATAGAGTGGGGCCAGCCAAGACCAGAAAGACAACCCATATGTTTTAGTTAGGGTGACCCAAAGTAATAGGACTTGTAAAATGAATCTCTCTTTATATATAGAAAGGGATTTATTAGAATAACTTACAGGCTGTAGTCCAGCTAATTCAACAATGGCTGGCTATAAATAAAAGTCCAGGAATCTAGTAATTGTCTATGAGGCTGGATGTCTCAGCTAGTCTTCAATATACTTTGGAGTCCCAAAGAAACAGGCTCTAATACAAGAGAAGAAATGGAAGAGCTACCAAAAGAGAAAACAAGATATGAAGGAGTAGGTTCTAGGATATAATTCAAGACCCAAAGTAAAAATTATTCTACGAGCCTTTCTTGTCACCAGATTTTCCCCACTTGGTACATGAGAATCACCATTATTTATATATTTATGAAGTTTTATCTAAAAACATAAATTTATAGTGAATTATAGCTCACATAAGAATCTCTAGATATTTTATTATGGAATCACCTACTCTATATTACTCCACCGTTGGACAAAAGTGTCCAAGTATAGAATGAATATACATGAATAAAAATTGAATTGTGTCTTAGAATGAAAGAAGACAGAAAACATCGTTCCTTCTGAAATTCTGATGACTATTAAGATATCCAAAGAGTGGAATGCATAGTGAATGTGATGGTGGTTGTTCAGGGTTCAAATGATAAAATTGGCTAGATAATGCAGCAATCCTGGTGGAAATTCATATGGGTAGATCACAAATATATATGTTGATACATGTCACAGTTGCAAACTGCAATTATTTCAGATGTCATATTAGCTCTTTCACATTGAAATAGAAATTATGAAAAGTTCTTAGCATTCTTTAGATACTTTCTTTTTATGTATACACAAACTGTGGTTTTCAAACCAAAGTATTTTCTTCTCAGTAAAATCTATTTCATCACATTGCCAGTGTTTCAGTTATTTTACAAGATATACTTTAAAAATTTTGTAGAAATAGTGTTTTCTAGACATAGTTAGACACATGACTTGTACAAGCTCAATCCAGACAAAACTCAGCACAGGGCAAGGGCAGGATGAACACGTATTCTGTATCTGACTGGGGAGATATTGACAATTGAAAGCTACTGTGGAATGAAACTTTTCTCTCAAAATACAATTAGAACATAATTATGCCAATTTGTACCAGTGAGGTACAGGATAGTCCTAATACCCAGTCCATCCTTTTGTTGACTAACCAGCTCCTCTGTCATCTATTCTAACTAAAACATGTAGTTCTGAACCTGGCTTTAGGATGAATGTCAGCTGACAACCATCCACTCAAGTCTTTTCTCTTAAGGTCAATGGCTATATGTTTTCAACCCCATCAGAAATCCAGAATGACTGAGTTAACTATAATTGTGGGAAGCACAAATCATAGTTTCTAAAACTTAGCCAATTTATAGAGACCTCTGAACACCTGGACACTCGCTCTACTACAAAATGTTGGAGCATCTGTTCTTCCGCCTTCTGGCCCAGGATCATCTGACAGACCTTAGTGCTGCAGAATTATTAAGGGCTGATTACTCTGTCTAGGCAGATATAATCAGTCGACTATTCTGCAAGTGTGTCCTTTTCTGGACAGTAATTTGTCTGTAGAAGGAAAGTGGTTTCATTTTAACAGGAAGGGTGATGTGTAGGAGGAGCTAAGGTAGGAGGAGTACGGAGAGGAAGAAAAGGAGTAAGAAGAGGAGAAGAAGAAAGAGAGGAGAAGCTAGGTGAAGAAAGAGAGAAAGGGGGGAGACAGGGAGGCAGAGGTTCAAGTATCTCCACCAGTCAAAGATAGATTTATATCTAGGTTGGTCAGTGGGTTACACCTCTGATTGAACAATTCCAAACTTATAAAGCCTATGATTAACACTATTTTTAAAAAATGTATAAATGCAAAAAGGAAAAGGGGGCATGGGATAAGGGTTTCCTAAGGGGGGTGGGGGTGGGGGAATGGGGAAAGGGGATGCCATCTGAAGTGTAAATAAAATATCTAATAAAAAAAGAAAAAAAAAGCTACTGTGGGAGAATCAGTTTGTATAAAGGTATATCCCCTAGTAGGTCAAAGACACTCTTAGGTTGACCCCCCCCCCACCCAAGAGTATTTGGGCAACCACATCATTTGGACTCAGTGCACTTAAAATAAAACAAAAAATAAGAGATCAGGTAATTTTGTGGCAGGGAGGCTGGCAGTTTGGATCTGGTGGAGTTTGGAAAGCGGGGAATAAATATGAAAAGAATACACTATATGAAACTCTGAAGGAATTAATAAAATATTATCAAAACACATTAGAATATTCACAATATTCTCTAAGTCTTTTTCCTAAAACATACCATCTATTAAGGGATTAAATTATTAAGAATTTTGAAGAGGTTATGGAGAAAAATGTTGCAGTAATCACAGGAGGAAAAAGTACTGAAGGTACATGGATCCTCATAATTAAACTGAAACTTACAGATCAATTAAATGTAAGTATCGCTATGCATGAAACATCAGCAAGTACCGAGAGGCTAATAAACAGAACTACTATTGATGTTAATTGGCAAAGGTAAGAGATAATATAGATTGGACCAAGCATTTCAAGTGAAATGTGAAGAATGTTAGGACAGGAATTCAGTATGCTAAATAATGACCCAAGGAAATATTCATGATGCAGAAAAGTTATTCACTGCTTCAAATACATATATTCCTGCTTATAAAACAAATGGTTAATTGATGTCTTTATTTTGAGGAGATTTAAAGATGTGTGTGTTTGGCGGGGGGTGGGGGGGGGGTGTTCACGCGCATGCGTGTGCCTGTGTGTGTTTGTCAGCTTCAGTCTGCCAGTGCATATTACTTACCAGGTGGAACTGATGAATTCAAGACATTCATCTTCTACACCATTCATACAAAGGAGACGATTTGAATGTTCTGAATTAATGACAAGATTGGTTTTGGCAATGTGTCAAGTGAAACATTTACTTCAAACAAAGATGGAGGCAAGCATGGTAGTTCACATGAGTAATCCCAGTACCACAAACAGTGCTTGAGACAACGAACACATTGTTTTTGAGATACAAGGAAAATTGAGAATACACAAATTTTTAACATGATTTGGTTTTGGTTCAGACATAAATAAAATACTTTTGATAAATATATATTATACATTTACATGTATATTTACGTATATGTCTACATTATTTAGATAGAGATATATAATAGAAGTACTTACCCAATTCCTGGATTTTTGTCTCACCATTTCAATTTTCTTGTTTCTTTTCTTTCCCCCTATTCTCTTTAACACTCTATTTTTATTTAATTTTTTTTGCAGTTGATATAATTGTAAACAACTAAGATTATACTGTGTCTTAATAAAAGCATAAACTAATATATTAAAAATTTGCAAACCTAACTATATTTTTCAAAGGTTATTTATATGGTCCCATGCATAAAATTTTTCTAGATGTTTCTGAACATTTATTTCATTTGTAGTTTTAAATGTTAATTAGCTTAGCTAATTTTAAATTTTCATGTCACTATCCATGTTATAGGTGAAATTTATTCTAAAATAAAAAGTTTTGACCTTTTAAACTGGCAAGTGATTATAAAGGGATGGCATTTAGATATGTGTTTGCATCTAACAAGTGGGTTATTTCTTGACTTGCTTTAGCTTAAAAGTCATACTATGTCCTGATTCAGTAAATATAGAAGGCAAGATTGTTTTGAAAGAGCAAAGTTTTTTCTACATCAAAGAAATGGGTACATTATGTGATTTTTAATAATAACACAAATTTATTAATTAGCTTTTTACAGCATATGTGTGGGATTCAGGAGTTTACTTCTTTCATCTCAAAATATTTTATTGAGGTTTTTTTAGAAATAAAACTAATCAAAATTTTGAAAACATAAATTTTTGAAAGGTATGGTCCTTATTTGCATGTACAACAAAGAAAATTGTAAGATCATGTTAGGATGTTTTGTTATACATAGAGACCACATATCTCACACAATGAAACGTGTGTCATTTTATAATAAAGTCTCAGTCATGTCTGAAGACAGATGCCAATATTTAAAATATTCTAAGAACATATTAAGTTGTAGGTTTTTAATTCTTTCACATTAGATTTTTTCACATTAGATTTTATTGTGCATGTAAAAGTTAATTTCTATATAAACTTTATGAATGCCTGATAATATAATCTAAGTGCCTGGTACCTAGTTATATACAAATAAATTATGTACATTTTAAATTTTACAAGTATATATCACATAAAATATATGATATAATTTTAAAATATTTGCTATTCTGTGGACAGGGCATCAACTTATTTGAAAAATAAAGAAAATAAATATAAAAATGAAAAATAGTTACTTATCTAAAAACCTTCAATTTTTGGCTATATCTGCAATTATCTTTTGGAGAAGCAAGGCAGGAAAGACACAGAAAATATGGAAGAACTTGTCACGATGAGTTAGTTTGTTATTTTATGATGTGCCTTTTATACTTCTAAAACACAATATATAATTTGATAATTTTGGAGTAATTGCCTTGACATTTTATAGACATACAGTGTTTTCAATTTTTAAATCAAACAAATTTATTGTTTTAAATAAATAATTGATAGATTTGATTGATTAAACAAATAATAAACAGTTCCTATTAGTGCAATTCTGTTTCTTATTAAATTCTTACCTGGTCTCTAAAAATATTTCTGTTACAAATAAATAAATATTAAATAAATAAACAAATAAGAACACCCTGTGCCACTTGCCTACTAATTTCACAGCTGCAAACTTGGAAACATGTTGAGAGAAACTATTAAAATATTTTAAAGCCACATGGGATTATTAAAAACTTGAATGAGTCCTCTAAATCTTTGGGACGACTGTTCATCAGTCTGTTTTTTTTTTTTTTTCTATAAGAATTAAAATAAACGCTCTCCAGTTTTCTGAAACCTATGATTCAGAGCTGTTAGTTCAGCACCACTCCTGGAGAGTGGTCAGGGGGAAATATTGGAACATGGGAAAGCGAGGAAATTAGCCAAATTCATCATTTCCTTTTAATTTTGCATTTTCATGCAATTAATTCCCCTTACTTGTCTGGCAAGACTGAACTCATCTTAAAAGTCTCAATTTCTTTGGGTTCAGAATAAATTATGATGCCTGAAATTCATTTCCAGGATGAATTAACATGGCCCAGTGCTGAGGCACTGGTATGTGGAGGTGGAAAAACAAAAGCAGCTCATACCCTCCAAGAAACAGTAGTGAATGGTGAAATTAACCAATGACTTGCTTTACATTCTCTTAAATGTCACCGGTAACCATTGTTGCAGAATTCATCAGTGCCTTTGGGGAATATCTTAACACAGCATCCTGACTTCAACAGCATCTGTCTAGTGATCATTGTGACCCTGTGTTAATATAGGACTCCTGAGTGTCAGAAAGTGTGAGTATGAAAAAAAAGATACACATGCAAATAGATGAAGTGACACAAATGTCCTCTCTGAAAAATACCCGCACCCTCACATTGTTTGTTTGTTTGTTTGTTTGCTTAGAGTTGGCAGAGATATTCTCTGATTGTATTGTTGCTTTCCTTGTACAAGATATCAAAATAGAAATTATATATATTGTTCTAAAAGTAAAATTAGTGGTAAGCTTTTACATAGTTTCTCACTATATTTTTAATTTTGTTTTTGTTTACAACATTTTCCCAGCTGTAATGCCTGTCATTTTTCCTGTTACAATGAAATCATATCATAGATTTTACAACTGTGTAGCATAAGGCAAATATTAGCAGATAATTAACAGTAAGGAAGGGTAATAGGACATCATAATTCTCATCGTTTTAAAGTTATTTTTACGAGAGTGTTTCTGAATGGGTATGACAGATGTGTGTAGGTGTCCACATAGGCAGAAGACAGCATCAGATCTTCTGGAGTTGGAGTTACAGGTTGTTATGAGTTTCCCAGTGTGGATGCTGTGAACTGAACTCAGGTCTTCTGGGAAGGACGTAAGAACTCTTAGCCAGTGAAACATCTCTCCAGTCTGTTCAACACTTTATGCCAAGACGAAGAGATTTTATTTTCCTTCTTTTTGCCACATGAAGTTGGTGAAGCTGTGTCTCAAGGTCTTTCTGTTTTATTGTTATACTTCTCAGTCTAAAAATATGACATCTTTACCATGAACTTGCTTCTCAACAGCAGCTACAGAAAATAAAATATATAAATATATTAGATCAATCATAACTTTTATAAAAAAGATAGGTTAATGGTAGTTGCACAGAGATATTGATCAGTGGATACATAGATACAAACAGAGAAGACATTTTATTTTTATTTATTTTTTTATTATTTTAGTTTTGTTTCTTCAGTCAACATTAGAGTCTTCTTATCACAAAAAAAAAAAAAATTGTTGAAAAACCAAGTATTATATAAGGGAATACAGGAAAAGCCTTTTCAGTAAATTGCATTTTAGTTCTACATTATCTCTTCTCATTTGCCTTTAGTGCGGTGAACACACCTATGCCAGGAGGAGTACCCTTGCATAATGACAGCAGTACAGCAGTACTTAACCCCAGTACAGGTCTCTTGATGGTTAAGATAATAAGCACCTCTGGAGCAAATGGAAATGAAAGACTGGTCTTCAGGACTTCTGACAATTTTTTTTTTATTCTTAGGAATATATATATATATATATATATATATATATATATATATCAGACTCAGACATCGTTCCATAGCTTCACAAATATTAGACTGAGAAGCGATGCTTTAGAAGGCTATGTTGTTTTTTTTTTTTTCTTTGTCTAAAACAGCACAAAAGTTCTGGCAACTCATAAATATAACAGAAGTTTTCTGCCCCACCCCTTCTGCCTCAAGTGCACAAAAACAAAGTGGTAATCTATCTCGTTTATTTCTTTGAAAATGGTGTTCTTAAAGTACATCTTGCAGATAGATTATCTATCCCTCACAGCAAAGCTTCACAATGGGAGTCTAATAATTGCTCTTTTTCTAATTTCACTAAATGAGTTATAATTATTTTATGTCTGTTTTATGGTTACTGAATAGTATTAACCTAAACTCTAATTATAATATAGCTTTCAAAGAAATGTATGGACACCAAATTGATGAACAGCCAGCTTGTGTAGGAACATCTCATAAAGCAGATACACAGCTCATAGTTTAAGAAGAGGATGTTAAAATTCTGGATCTCCATTCATTTGTGAGTAAACAGACTATTCACTATAAATTCACTAACTTTTTATCTTTCAAAACTAGACAGGAACTTGTCATCGTGATTAATTCAGATAAAATAAACCTACAATCAAGCTAGTTATAGGTAGATATCTCTGCTTCATATTGTACTGAAATGTGAGTGCATCATGTTCTTTCATTCATTCGACCTTAGAGCATTTTATTTAAAAAAAAAATCCTGTTTCAAAAAGTAACTAGTATTATTTCAGCAAACAATTTCTAGGATGCTGTAATAGGCACTTTCATTTAAAATTTTTTTGTTAATGGTTAAAAGTTGATCTTTGTTTATGTCATAAGAGAAAGAGAAGGCAACGTATATTTTCAATTAAACCAACTTCCCTTCCTGTCCCTTGTTCTTCCCAAACTTTGCTTCCTTTTCTGGAACTAGGTCTTACCATGTTGTCCAGGCAGACTTTCAGCTTTGTGACAAAGAATGTGGCCTTCTTGCTTCTGTTTGCAAGAAACTATAACTACATGTATATGTTCCACCTTACTAGTCTAGTCACTGGAAGAACATGTTTGAAAACTTTTTCACATATTTTAAAATGAAAACATTTGCAAGTTAATTGGATTCCTAACACAAATGCATCATTACTATAAATTATTTTCTTTCAATAAAATAAGTGGCATCCAAATTAATCATCCCTTGGTCAGTGAAATACTTGCACTTCTTTTAAAATGTTGACTTATGCATACATATTTAATTCATGATTCCTATCACATTCTTTAAATTTAAAGAAATAAAAAAGGGGAGGTCAATATTTAGAGATTTAGAGGTGTGTGTGTGTGTGTGTGTGTGTGTGTGTGTATGTGTGTGTGTGTTTTCAAGGGACAAATCTATGCACATGCATGAACACAAACATGAGGACAAATTTGGGGGTCATTTTTCTGGTGCTATGTCTCATGGAAGAAATTTTTCTCACTGGCTTTGAACTAAACAAGTAGGTATGATGACTAGCCAGTCAATCCATGAAATCTTCCTGTCTGTTTTTCTACAACTGGGTTTGAAAGTCTGTAGCACAATAACCAACTTTCATATGAATTCTTTGTATTGAACTCAAGGTCCTATGTTTACAAGATAAATTCTGTACTGACTGAACTCTCCCCTTCATAATCCCCACCAGATTAATTAAACTATTTTTTTAAACTTTCAAACATATTCAACTAAAATAACTTACAAACTGAATATAACTGGTCACTATAAGGTAGTAAGAGGTGGGTGTTTATATTGCTTAAAAGCAGAAATTGATATACCTTTGAAAGTAAATTTTTCAATAAACTACATGATAGGCTATCTTCATTAGGGTTTCTATTGATCTGAAATGACATCATAATTATGACCATCCTTCTAAAAGAAAGCATTTAACTGGGCTGTCTTATAGTTCAGAGGTTTAGCCCAATATCATCATTGGTAGGAAGCATGTCAACATGCAGGCAGACATAGGGATGGAGACATAGCTGAGAGTTCTACATCTCAATCTGTAAGCAGCAGGAAGAAAGTGACAGTGTGCCTGGCTTGAGATTTGGAACCCTAAAGACCATTCCCAGTGACACACTTCATCCAACAAAGCCATACTTACTCTAACCAGGTCATACCTCCTATAATGGACACTCTATACATGCCTACTGGAGTCATTTTAATTCAAACCACCATGTAGGCCATAATTAGACTTACCTTAATTAAGCATGTCAAAATGACTAGTATCCATCTTGAGTATTTACCTGTGTTGACAGTATCCAAATGATTTGATCCCAATTCCTATTACCCCATTACCTATGGAACATCAAAGATCCTCCTAGCAGTATAATCTTAATAGAGAAAGTTATAATTTAAAGGCCTTATAAGTCATATTAGGAAATGTTTGTGGTTATATTTTAAGAAATATAATCAAATAAGCACCATAAGTATTAATATTATTGATGGAGAACCCCTCACAGTGTTAAGTACACCTAAAGACTTGTACTTAAGCAATTTCAATTTAAGGCATCCAAAGTTGATACTGAACATGAATTTCTAAATATCACCCTCTTGTCAGCAATAAGTTACCTTATTCATGTCTACCCATCCAAAGTAACTCTGTTGTGTGTAGCTTTCCCATACCCCCTTTTTATCTCTGGGAAGCAGCCATGCTACCAACCCCCTCCCAACTTCCCTTGAATTCACAAATAAAACACACACACACAATTGTTACTTTTCAACTTGCCTTATGACATTATTGCTAAACAATACTTTCTCTTGCCTAGAAAAGTTTTCCCTTAATATTTTTATCTCCACTTCCCCTACCTGCCCTAAACTTCAGTTGGCCAGTTGAATCTAACCCATGCTAAACATCTCTGACCACCTGCCTATGGGAGGGGCCACAGCCCACTGCTCCTCCTGAGACCTCACATGGATGCCTAGTTCTCCTCTCTCCAAAGCATGGTGAACTCTGTCTCTCTTTTCTTCCATCTCCCTTTTCCTCCAGGGACCTGGAAGTCCTGCTTGTATCTTCCACTCAGCAATTGGCTTATGGGTTTTTTTTACTGATGGATGGAGAACCATTTGGGAAACAAGACCTTAGCATTAGAATCACCCCCTACATAACTCTGTTTTTCTAACAGTTGTAATAGGTTAACATGCTATTATTTGTTTAAAGAAAGACTCTCCTAATCTATCAAGTATTGAACAATGGCCTGAGAAATGTTAAGTGCTGAGATATTTCTAAAAGGATCTAGACTAGCATTGGGGATTGACATAAACATTTGATTTTTGAACAGTGTATTAGTGTATGAGATATTTGTAAAGAAAGAACATCTATTTCATCCAGAAAATCATTTTAGGACATATTTGTGAACCAAAATATGTAATTTAGCTCTTATTTATCAAATAGAATTGTTAGGATTAAAGATGATAAAATAGAGTAGAATAGAGAGGAATTCATCAAGAGAACACAATCTCTCTTCTAAGACAAATTGATGTATACAAGGGTCAAGACTTGGTGTAGCAGAATATTTATTTTGCTACATTGTATTCACAGTGGAGCTTTGTGATTAGGCAGTAGAAGAGGAGGTGGAGCTGGGAGAAGAAGAGAGTAAGGGGAGGGGAGAAAAAGAGGAAGGGGAGGGAGGAAAAGGTTATCGATCATGGAGGAGGATGGATAGTAGGAGAGCAGTCCTGGATAGCAACTTATCAAAAGGTTAGATATTGGGTAACAATTCTAATTGTGTGGGCATCTTGTTAATTGAGCATTTCCAAATATATAAATCTATCGAATAATCTTTAAACATTAAGAGTCTTCATTCTACTGGGTATTGTGAGTATGGAAGATATTGTCTGGGGTTCAGCTGAGCTTTGTGGATGCTCATGTCTGGTGGGTCTAGTTGTGGCATGCCTGGCCTCTGGCCACTACTAGCTGTGGTGTGCATGGCTTCTGGCTGCTTCTAGTGAGAAACGTTGAGGCCAGAACTAAGCAGAGCCTCCCGCTGATTAGATAGCTGGCCAGTGCTGAGGCTTTTCTAGATATCCCCTGATACATTTTGGTTAGTATTTGTTTTTCTTCACTGTTGGAAAAAAAGAAAAATGTGGTAAGTGGGCAACAGAGTTGGCTAGCCAATGATTTGATCAGCTTCATCATTTACCAGAACTAAAATTCTATTTCCAGTTTTGAGGTTATAATCATTGTCAGAAGCTGTGTTACTATGAGGACTTTACTGCTTAAACGATAAAATGCAATGTTTGATGCAATAAGTGGCAACTTGATCACTAAAGTCTAGAAAGATATACTTGGTGTGATATGACTTGTTTTGTGTCCTATCTTGTTTTAATTTTTAAAGGCTGGCCAAACTGACATATGCTTTGACAGATGGGCTTTCTTTGTTGATAAGAGAAAAGAGTATAGTCCAGTACCATTGTAATTATTTGATGTTGGCATGAAGGCACCATTTGGCTTAAATGTAACCTTTTGACCCCTCTTGATTCACAAGACCTTCCAAAATGAGATTATTTCAGTAGCTAATAATTTGCTTATTCAATAAATTTCTATGTTCTCTATGTTCTGTTATGAACATATCTATGTGATGCAGAAATAATTTGAAAGAGTTCTACAATAGCTAACTCATGCTACTTGCATTTTACCATTACCATGTAAGCTGGGTTGTTTTCTTTTCACTAGGTTAGCAATAAAACATCTGGGGCTCTTAAGTTTATCATTTTTGCTTCTTTAATACTACTTGGGCATCCATATAAATTCAAAATGGGCTTCCATCTGCTGAGAGCTCTTCATTGTGTTTATTTGGTATTCTTTACCTCAAGTTCCAGTCCATAGTGCTCTACTGCATTTTCACAATTGTTGTGTTACCAAAGCTGATATACAGTATGAGAACCCACACTGTAGCCACACATGTGCTCAGCTGCACTGCTGTTCGGGGATTCTCTTCTCAGGACAGGACATGACCTTGATGAGAAAGATAAAAGAAGTCTTCAGTTGTCTGTCAGTGAAAGTAAGCCACTGTCTGTCAAATGTATTCTTTGCTTCTTATCCTAAAAGTTAACAGAGTTAAACATCACATGAATCTTTTCATTACAAGTACAGTTTAATTGGGGTTAAGAGGAAGGAATCACATGAATCTGATATGCTCATATGAAAGCCATTAGTTCATTTTCACACATATTTCTACTTTTCTCTTTTATCCCTTTAATTATGATACACATGCTTTGGTATGGACAGAAAGATAAACAAACACACTGTATGATTTTGCATTAAACCAACACATTGTCTTAAATTCATATAAGTTGCTTAGGGCACCTCTATTAGGAAGCAGATATTTTCTGATTGGGTGTCACATCTCACTCTAACCCAGTATTGCTATTGAAGTAGTTATCTGGATACCTCTGACAAAATTGATCCATCTCACTTAGTGGTGTAGGATGATTCACCTGTAAAAGTTTAAACTAGATGATGCATTTTAAAATGCAGCCTTACTTAAGACCTAGTAGTACTGAATCCAATTCCCTAAGGTTTGTAGATGTGGAAAAAATGTCTCTGAGTGCTATGAAGCCTGAAATTGTTTTATTCTTACTTAGATGCAGAAGTTTTTGATTTACGCAAAAACTTCCACATCTAAGCAAAGTTTCTTTTTTAAAAAAAAGTATAGCTTAATAAACTGCAGAGATTCAGAGGTTTGAATTCTGCTACTTCAGTCATGAGACTGATCCATTTTCATGGATTATAAACTGTTACCAGTATAAAAAATAGATAGATCATTTTGTTTTCATATTATCTTAGAGTTACTATTGTTTGTGATAAAATAACATAATCAAAAAAACTTGAGTAGCAAAAAAGTTATTTGGCTTATGTTCTATATCACTGTTTATCATTGAAGAAAGTCAAGACCGGAACTCAAGCAGCATCTTACAGGAAATTCCAAGAGATTCCCCTGGTCTCCTCCCAGGGACCTAGCAGCTTACATCATAACCTCCTGCCATTGCCTGCTGATGCCAGATGTGAGCCCAGTGTGGCAGCATATAAAAAAGACTATACCCCTCTCTCACACATTCTATTTCTAGTTCTCTGGTTCTGTGTGTTCCTAAGAGGCCTTTATTCTTCTCGTTCTGCCCTTCTTTCTGTCCTTTTCTGTTCCCCTTCACTGTCCTCATGGTCCTTTTTCCATCTGTCTGCCTCTACCCCTTTTCCAAGTCCTCCCTCCCCTCCCTTCAACCAAATAAACCTCCCTTTTGACAGGCCTATTATATGGAATGATTTCTCAGGGGAATACTTCGGCATGTGCCTGCCAGGCATCCCAGCTGATAATGCCACAACTGGCATGGACAGACAATAGTGGCAGGTTATACCATCAGCCCCTGTTATATCCCTGGGAGGAACATGACAGAATTGCCTGGCCAAGTTTGAGCCAGTAATTACAAAAAAAAAAATGTATGGAGAAGTGCTACTTATTATGTAGCTCTTCATGGTTTTCTCAGCCTGCTGTTTTACATAACCTAGAACCACCATCTTCAGAGCGGCATGATATGGTGGGTCGACACTAACAAATTTCTAATGAAGAAAATGCCCTATAGCCTTGACTACAATTTTATGGAAGCATTTTCTCAACTGATGCTTCCTCCTCTCAATTGATTATTCCTCGTGTCAAGTTGACAAACAACTAGCCAGCACACATATAAGACTTTCAAAGAAATTAAAAAGTAACATTCTTAACCACTTGAAGGGATCTTTTATAAAAATCAGACACAGCATACATTTCTATAAAGTTGCCCAAACATATATTGACCTGCTCAGATACTGTATATCAAAGTTCTTTTTGTTATATTATTTTTGGTTATTGTTTAATTTTCAGTCTTCTAAAAGATAATTTCTCCTACAGCTAACTAGAGAATCGTGTATTACATAAATCTTAGATGCTCATGATGGTGGAGAGGTTAAGCCAATGACATTTTTATCAAGACTCATCTGTGACATGAATCTGTGGGTCACAGTGCAGATGAAAATCACAATTTTCCTCTAGTAAAATGAGGTGAGTATTATTCTATGGCCCAGAACTTTTATGGCAGTAATTTAGTCAGATGTGGTAGAATTCCTATTACTCAGAATGCAATAAGGACATAAAGCAATTAAAAACATTTAATCAGGAAAACTTACTATTTCTCTAAAAGAATAACACATTTTGGTCTCAGCCAAGTAACATAGTTCAGCCTCTAATTCCAGAACATCATGGGAACTATAGTCTGAGCAGGTGCATCTGAGAACATGGAGTCCTTCTTCCTACAAGATCTCAACCAAACCTTATTAGAGTACATCCCTACAAGAAAAGAATATATGCCTTTCTATACTTCTCACAATTATATTCAATGGATAGTTCTTACATTTTTAACCTTTTTAAATTTTTGAGAATTTAAGAAATAAATAGCATGAATATTGTATTGATATCTTTTATACCTCTACTATTTCCCCCTCCAGTTTTTTCTATTCATGTTCTCCACTCACTTTTAAATTCATGCCATCATATATATATACATATAATATATACATATGAATACATATAATATATACATACATATACATATAATATATACATACATATACATTATATATATGTATATATGAGAGAGACAGAGAAACAGAGAGAGAGAGAGAGAGAGAGAGAGAGAGAGAGAGAGAGAGAAAGTTATCTATACTAGAAAGAGTAAATAGTACCAAAAGGCTTTATCTTCATACTGCAAGGCTCTCATTACATGCTGGAAGCCATCTACAGACTCAACATGCAAAGCCCTCAAATTACCATTAATTAAAACAGAACACCATGCAATACATTAAATAAAATGGAATAATGTGTTCATCAGCAACAAGAAGAAAAATAGAACTGATAGATGCTGTGGATATATATTAGTGGAAAACATCTTTGAAGTATATATACTGGAAATATATAAACTGCTCATTATCTCAAAGCTATAGGTTAAAAATGTAGACCATAGTACTGAAAGCATGACCATCTGGGGAATAGGATGGGTGCCAAGAAAATGCTTCCTTTGGAAGTGCTGATGATGCTTAGAATCATATTGTGATATATGCACAACTGTGTAAAGAAACTCTAGACATTGTGTGTGGAATGATAGAGTAGGTAGAGCAGGCCTTACTAAAGCCATTGAGATTCTGGGATTGAAAGGACAAATTACTAAATATTTACAATATCTAGGTACATTGTTATAAAGTATGATAAATATAAACATCAAAATCATGACTTTAAGAATAGGTTAACTATTAGTAATAGCATATTTGCAGGTAACTTATTTATTAAAATAAAGAATGAAAGATGAAGAATCTTTGGAAAGAAAATTGTGGTTATACACAAATATAGATCTATCCTGCAGTTGCACCAACCTGCTGGTTAACTGTTGGATCACAGTAATCATCATTAGCACCAGTGTTTTCAGATGGTCTTGATTTCTGTTTCTCATATGGAGATGTTTGGTTTTTGCAGCCACATTAATCATAACAGGACCAAATTGATAGCTGGATAAGACCACCAAATCTTGTTCTTTCTCAATTTTTATACTATAAAGAGAAGTTCAATTTTGTCTATGCCTTACCTTATAAAAGAAGTTTGTATTTAATATGCTTTTAACTTTTTAGTACTAGAGTTGTTGGGCCTAGAGGAACGGCTTGAGCCTGGCTCAAATTTTATAGCCTGTCCTGATCACTTCCACTATGGAGTGACTCAGCAAGACCCAAATGACCTGGCTGAACCCTTGCCTGACCAGCAACCACTGATGTAAAATAATCTCATAGGTCCCACCAGATCACCCATACCCCTCGTCATCTGCTCTTTAAAAGTGAGAGACTGATGTAATAAAGTGACTTCCTGCTTCAACAAGACTCCCGGTTCCATTTTGTTTTTCTCAGGCTGTCTATACTCACCCTCCTGCTGTGCCTCGGAGAGGCACAGTGGGTCCTGACTTCTCTTCTCACAGGTACCTGCTGGCAATGAGCTCACACAGAGAAATGAAATGGCATTTTATGGCTAGTACATAATGAATTCTGAACCATGTCAGTTATTTTCTAAGTATTATAAACACAATACTTGTTTTTATACATAACAAACCAGAAAGGATGATACTCTCCTTCGATGAGTAAAAGCAGGTTGTGTTTTGCTGTGTCTCACGAGGTAAAAAACCCTGCACTGTTAGTGCAGCTCAGTAATTAACTGGACTTTGATATTTTCTTATCGGCAGAACCATATATAAATATCTATGGTTGACCTAATGTGTCTATGTTTAAAGTTAGGAACAATGTGTCATGATACATGATTTTTTTTTTCTTCATAACTGAAGACGGAAGATCAAGAGTGAAGGTTCACTCACTTCTAAACAGTAACCCACTTTGGTACAAAATGTTCACAGTATCTTTTTACTGCCCATTGACTTTGTATGTTTTATTGTCCTTGCTTTGGCTTTCATTGTCTCCTTTGAAGATCTGAGGATTCCCATGTTTCTCTGCTGAGAGTGCCCTCTGGTCTGCAGCCCACCTCTCTTGTCCTGTTTGAATACACATTATTTTTCTAATGTAACTGCTTGCAGTTTTTCACTAATAGCCTTGAACCCTGTCCGGATGCTGGCTGCTAGCCATCAAAAACATAACTGGAGGTGGGGTGTAGGAATGGACTGCCATGTTAAATTGCCGCCTTCCCTTCCTCTGGGAAAGGACCTTAACCTCAAGCACTTTCAGTCAATCACAGTCCAAGAGAGAACCTTGACAATGTTCTGCAGCACTGATTGGTTCCATAAAATATGCTGGCTGGATGCAGAAGTTGAGTTTCCTTTAGCTTATTTCATAATAAAGGGCAATGCATGTGCTGTATTCATGGTAATTCAAATCTGACACAAATAATACAGCAAATAATTACAATGACCTTTAACTCACCTCAAATTTAAACAAAGGTTAAGCTGCCCTTTACTAAAGTAAATATTTGCTGTAGTCAAATAAATGCAGACACCTTTGGAGAGCAGAATACATTGCCAAAGTAAACGGATCTGAAAATGGTTACAACCGAATAATTTTAAAACACAAGGAATGGGGGACTCTTCAGCATAAACACCATCCAGACATGCAGCATCTGCCATTATTACTTTACCTTAGAGTGTTTCCACTGGGCCTTCCCATATGCTTGCTGGGAACTGTTGCTTGAAATGTCTGTCCAGGAGGACAGATTTCAAATAGAATTATTACAAATGAGATAATTTAACTCTTTTCTTCATACCCTGATGCAGTAAATAATTTATATTTTATTCCATAACCACAGAGCAAACCTTCAAACATCTAAGTGGTTACTAAGAATAACCTGATGCTTAAAAAATAAACCACAAGACAACACTAACTGCCCCAGGAAAGTAGTTGATAAGTTTATGAAGCTCTTATCCCAACATTTAGCTATTAGTCAGATAAGGACCAGGTGTGCTCTCACATATTTTAATTTGTTTAGTCTATGTCTCCTACAAATAGCACTTAAAAAAAGAAAACATTGATTTGGGGGGTGGGTTATGTCATGTGTAGATACTCTTTAATTTTAAAGTTTACTTTAAGAATAATTACACTTTCTGGTCCAAAAGCTAACGACATGTTGACTTTTAAAAAGAAGCCATCAGCTTGTCATTACAATTGGTATCGCCTCCAAATTCTCTCTTCATTAAAATAAGGCCACCTGATTTAATTAGAAGGCTTCAGCATGCCTGTAATATTTTTGGTCACAATTAAAATGATGTGTCTCAAGTAGGGATTAAATTTACATTTAATAGGATGATAATTGTATGCTAAAAGGAAAACTAAGTTCATTACTTTTAGTTTCTTTCATGGCAGGCTTTAAAAACTCTGTTATTAAGAAAAGACCCAAGATGTTCTTAAAGAATTGTTGTGAGCCTTAATTAATGGGTTTATTTTTAACATTGTTTTTGTTTGTTTCAGTTAAATCCAATCCCAGGTCAATGTAAGCCTCTTCCATGTCTCTCATAATTCAGAAAATTTTGTCCTTGATTCTTTAAACCTGGAGGAACATTATGTCTTTCTAACGTCATTGGTTCTGAAATCTGAGGCTGCTATCACTGGTGGAGCACCTGCCCATCATCTTTTTGACAGGTACTTACTTAGCTGGGGCTTCTATTGCTGTGAGGAAACACCATGACCAAGATAACTCTTACAAAACATTTATAGTTTTATAAGTAAAGGGCTGGGTTTCAGTTCAGACATCTGATCCATTATCTTTATGATAGGAGGCACGGTGGCCATGCAGGCAGACATAGTGCTGGAGACGAAGCTGAGAGTTCTATATCTGGATCCACTGGAAGCAGGAAGAAAAAGTGACAAGCTTCCTACAACAAGGCCATAACTACTGAAACAAGGCCACATCTCCTATTAGGACCACTCCCTGCATCACTGTGTGGGGCATTTTTTTTTTTTAAGCACCACAGGTGCTTTATTTCTCTCCATTAAAATGATTAGTACTGATTTTGGTGGGAAGGGATGAGGATGTGGGAGAGAGATTGAAAGTATCATCTAGTCAAATTACAAACAAATGAGGGGTGCTGCCTCTATCTTCTTTTATTGTGTCCTCACAGTCTGATCCATTGACCTTCTTCTATGGAGATTTTGATATGTTTGACACCCTTGTTTCTCTCTAGAAACATGTTCTAGGATGAAATTACCTCTTGTTTCTGGAGACCACGTATAAGTAATGAAAATTCAAATCAAAACATTTTACAAGTTTTGTGGTTATTGTTGTTTGATGTTTATCTTTGTTTTGTTGGTTCAATCAATTTTTGTTTCTCTGAGGCAGAGTATTAATATGCAGCTTTGGGTGGGTAGAAACTCAATAATTAGTTTAAAATGCCCTCAAACTTGTGAATTTATAGTTATCTAATACCCTGTACTCTAAATTATAGATGGGTACCACTATAGCTAGAAAAATACTGAATTTTATATGTTAAGTGCATGTATCCATTAGACAGCGGTGCTTCTTTGTAAGATTTGGGTTAGAAGGAAGAAAGACATCTATGCAAAACACTGAAACATTATTTAATCTAAGTTCAAGCCATCTCTGTTCTTAAGATCTGCATGTTCCTTCTAAAAAGAATATATTTTCTTTAATTTTAAAAACTGAGATCATGTACTCCTTGCTTAGAACATAGGTCCTAAGCTAAGTTCAGAATGCAAACCATGTCCATCTCCCCAAATAGGCAGCTAATAAAACAGAAGGACAGCAAGCAGTTGTTTAAATCAGAGATGTGAACAAGTTTTGTCATTTCATAAATAGCTTGGGATTTTCTCTCCTCCCTTTCTTGCTTCTCTCTCTGTCTCTGTCTCTTTCGGTCTCTTTGTCTCTGTCTCTCTGTCTGTCTCTCTCTCTGTCTCTCTCTCTCTCTCTCTCTCTCTCTCTCTCTCTCACACACACACACACACACACACACACACACCTATTTTCACCTCATAATTTCAAATATATATTCACTACTTCTCTGAGTTACCTTTGGGCTTCTGAATGTCTTTTCAGTATGATTTAGCACTTACCCCCACTTCAGAAGATGTTGCATATTTTCTTTATTCAAAGAGAAGTTCACTGAAGGCATGCTACGGTTTTACATTTTTATTACATCTTACACATCGCTAAGTACTTCTCACATACATTACATGCATTTAGGAAATATAAACTTAGATTTGTTTCTTATAGATTTCATGTTATGAACATAAATTCTGGCCACAAACTTTACCCACATTAGTGAGATCATGAGCAGCTTTCTTCACTGAGTTTTCTGGGCAGACACAGGGAAGGGATAGTACAGTCTGACAAATGTACTTTGAAAGAGTATGTGGATATTGTGCTTTTGAGATTTTCTCATGGGCCTCAGTTAATGGACATGTTACTGTTTTCCATTTGTACAGGGACAAGATACTCGATTGACGAGACCCATGAAGACCCTGTGCAGACCTTATTATCCAACTTTCATCTTTATCTACCTGATGTAGATAAACTTTGAGAGTGTTTTTTGTTTGTTTGTTTGTTTGTTTATCCTTTGCTTTGGCAGTTACTTTGGAACTCAGTGAATCTTTCTTTCTTCTTAAGCAATCTTAAAATATTTCGTGTCCTTTCTCTTTACCGCCTCTCCAGGACTCTTTTTTTCCTTTTTCTTTCTTTCTTTTTGTTGTTGTTTTGTTTTTCAAGACAGGGTTTCTCTGTATAACCCTGGCTGTCCTGGAACTCAGTCTAGGCCAGGCTGGCCTCGAACTCAGAAATCTGCCTGCCTCTGTTTCCCAAGTGCTGGCATTAAAGGCATACGCCACCACTGCCCAGCTCGACTCTTTCTTTCAAATCAGTATTCCATCATACTATATTTTTTAACAAATCATCTCAGATACGTATAGCAACAAGGCAGGATATAAATTAGTTAATCAGTAAAACAAATCTGGGTATGTTTGCCCCTCATAATACCTGCCTGCCAACTGAACATACTACATGCCACATCATATTATTTAAAATGAATGACTGGGGCGCTTTGGAGTCGATGGCTGATAGGAAAGACCTTTCCCATTCTCACGGTTTATTTGGCCTACACAGAATGCTTAAAGTATGAATTCATTGCCAAGCCCTAAGATTCAGAAAAGTTGACACAAAACCCAAGTTCCTAAAAGAGTCCCATTTTGTAAGTTAGGCTGCAGTAAGACTGGAACCCTGATCACTTGCTGCCTACTCAGTCTCAGTCTCAGTCTCAGTTTCTGCTCTCTCTCTCTCTCTGTTCTCACCCTCGTATTGCTTTTCATTTGAGCTCAACGGTTTTGCCTCAGTGACTTATCACTATTCACAACCTTGTCTTACTGTTAATAAAATAAGAATAGTTTGTTATTATTGCTGCTTTAATTTTTTTCCCAGAAATAAAAGGTGATAGACTTCCTTAAAATATTTCTATATATGCACTGTAATCTCATGTATGGGGCAATATTTGGTATGAGTCATTCTTTCAAGTCATGAAAAAATGAGAAAGTAAATTCAACAGAAGTTCACCAACTTGGTCTTAGAAACTCTAATTTGACCTTTTATCCTAACAATCTTGGTTACATTTTCATTAGCCTTGAGCAAAGATACTGTTAAATGTAAGCACAGTAGTAAAGGATACCACATGCGTGTGTCAATGCACACACACAAACATGCATGCGAGCATGAGCACACACACACACACACACACACACACGGAGGCACAGACACACATGCACACACACACAACACATAGGCACATACAGGCATACACATAGAGACACACATGCATGCACACACACAGGCATACACATGAATGCACAGATGTAAACACTCAGACACACACGCATACATGCACATACTCACACAGGCATATACATGTACACACATACAGGCATAGGCATATACACAAAGCTGAAACTAGAGTTACTTGGCAGTTATATCTTTAACTCATCCTGTTGGTCCCTGATGGCCTCCCAGTGCTGTTTTCTGAATTTGGGGGCCATTGATGTCATTATATTGGTTTTGATTACTAACAAGCTACCTTTTAAATTTTTACCAACATATCATTGCCCTTTTCCAAACAAATTCCATACATTTCTCCCCATAGCATTTTAGACATGAAATGTGTCTATCTTTTCTCCTTCTAATGTATGAATAAGGTAGAAAATCCTTCAACTTGGATAAAGCCTCAACTAATAATGCTAAGAAACGGAATACAGTGAATGAAATAAAAACCTTGAGGACCAGATTGTCTAACTTAGCAGAGAGAGAAGACATCTTTATTAAAACTTGAAGGTAAACATGTTTCTGTCTTCAATAAAGGTAAGCAGGCATGATGTGGGAATTATATTGACGTGTCTGATGGTTCTCTGTAATTTTAAGAAATAAATGATTAGACAGACTGTATTTTATTTATGCTGAACACTTGTTCACATTCTCTGTGTGCTGAAACGTATTAAAATTAATTAAATACTATGTACACCACACAAATTGTGTGGGGCATGTCAGAATTATTTAGTATAGAATAACACTCTTACAATCCATTTTTCTGAATTCTTCTAATGCCACAAACTAGGACTAAATTTATATCAAATATTTTTTTTCTCCAAAAGTTAAATGTGAATATGGCTAAAAGCATACATCTTACATTATTTGGAAGCTTCTTATTATTAACTAACACTCAAGGACACCACTGCTTTTACAAGCCTGGGATGTGAGGGAACTTGAAAGTGAGAACCTTCTTAGTTTAAGGGCTTTTCTGAGCCACCACTAAGTTGTTTTCCCTTTGACTGTTCTTTGGTTTGTCCTGAAAGGAAAGTTCATTCAGTAGCATCAAAGTGGATGCTGTCCATGGCGATCTGGATGGGAATCAGTAGCAGGGGGCTCTCCTCAGTTCATGAGGTTCAACGGGGATGTCACTCTTCAGAGACACAGTGAGCAACAGGGAAGCAGAGGAAGTTTCTGAATGACCTCACAGCAGGAGACCAGCAGTCAGGACTGCAATAATGGTTTACATTGGCAGAACTCCACTTCTGGGGTGGTCCATAGTGACATTGTCAAGACTCTCTTTCATTAGTACTGTGAATACTGCAGGGACAAGTTGGTTGAAAGGTGAAAAGTTAGAAACACTGCTGTTTTTCATGGTTCTGGAGAAGGGGAGTGGACTTAGAAGCTTGTAAGCAACGGATTTTGAAAGAAGATGCAAAAATGCTTCCATTTTTTTTCCCTTGAGCTCTCACAAACAGTACATGAGACTCCTCATTAACAAGCGGTGCTAGCTCTGTCCTCTTGGAACGGTGGCTTCTTTGGATAGTTTGCATTCATTTTGCTAACAAATCACAGTTTACTGAGCTTCAGAGCTTCCGGGCTCGGGCTACTTACAGCAGCAGTTTCCAATGCTGGAAAGCAAATGATACTCAAAAATCAGAAGGATGGTTACTTAATCGAATTTAATGATTAATCATTTGTGGACTTTTCATTTTTATTTAAAGAACTGAAGATTTGCGTCATGTTTCAACTTCTTGCAAGCTTGAGAGTTTCACTGTTCTCACGTGGTGTTTTTCTTCATACTCAATCCTTCACCTGGGAACAATCCAGCCCTTGATCTAAATGTAATAACTGCTCTGTTTTAAGTGTACATTTTAGTATTGTCCGTACACAAATGCAATAGAAAAAAAAAGGGAAAAAAGATAACTCGCATGAGCTAGAGCAGTATAAAATTAATAAACATGTCATAATTTTAAAATTTTACATTTAAAGAAATCTCAGATTTAGCAGGTCTTAAAAAAAGATCAAAATTCACTCACAACTTACTGCCATAAGAACTCTTTCCAATGTATATAAATGGCATTTTAACTGGGTCTAGCTTAATGTCACGACATCTTAGCAGTAATAAATAATGCTAACATAAAAGTATCTACTTGGTTTGACTTGTATTAATTGAGAGATTAAAGGTATGCAGCCCATTATTTGAAGTTGTTTTTAATTTAACTTGAACTCACATTTTCAATTCAAAACTCCATTTGCCATGTATAGTTGAATAACAATATCAGTAAAACTGTGTAGGCTGACTTGTTATTATCTACTCCTTTGTTCTCCAGCTCTGTAATTTGAATCTAGGTGTTGAAGATTAAAACGCTGCTTCCTGCTGATTCCAATTTTCTCTGGCAAGTCTGGAAACCTCAGTTTTATAAAATCACAAATTACTGCTTTACCTAGAGCGTTGCCACTGTTCTAGACATATTTTTCTGAACAGAACAACAGCATCTCTGTATTTCTGTTTCTTTTTTCTAAAGAAATCAGTTTCCTTATAAAGACCTAGGTATCTACAGCATGAAAATGTAGCTATCTGGAGGCCAAGGGATGAACAGTTAATTGCTATAAAATGCTGGTCGCTTACTTGTTGACTCATGCTTGCATCTAGCCTCAGATACTCGTCCTCTGCAAGTACCAGTGGAGAGACCAACCTTAATCCCATGATGTTTTAGACAGCCATTTTCTTCCATTTAGTTTCTCTAAACCAGCTATGGATATAGGCTCTGTCTATGAAGGAAAGCATACAGGCTTCTAACTTTTTGTTTCCAATACTGTGAGATTTCAGGAGGTTAGTGTTTCAATTGCTGTAATTAACATACATTTAACCTATATAGAGGTCCTTGATGTGACTGTAAGGGAAGCCAGAGGTGACATTATTACTGCACTCCTACACTTTAACACTGATGTGAAACTTGCAATTTTGAATATCTGAGCTAGAAAGAGGTGAGATTTATTTATTTATTTTTTTTAATTATAGGACTTTAAAACTTTGGATGAAGTAAAGTTTCACTATTTTCATTTAACAAATGATTATCAATGTCAGTATACATTGGGCTAAATAAAGTCAACCAGATACCTATGGAAGAAAGGCCATGTCGACTGGTTCTTCTGGTCATGTTTAGACATCTTATAGCAGAGGAATCAGGGTTCTCATGAAGTAACTCAAGAAAATTCCATGTTATTTTAAAATATTAGTAAGTTGATATTTTCTCTGGTTTTAAATATTAAAAAAATAATATTAAGAAACACAGGGTAGAAAATTATTAACAATTCAGAATGTGCAACATTTATTTTCAAATTTATAGTATCTGCAGCTTCTAATAGATCAACAGTATGAGATCATTAGTTATGAACAAAGTGATGAATGCTTTGTAGTCAACAATAGTTTTATCTTTTCTATCATTGATGCATAGGTACATAGATGATAGAAATATATATATATTTCTGTAATATTTTTCCTACAAAATACATGAGTTTTTAGAAGAATACTTCATGTATCATTCAGCATAAGGAAATTCCATAGAAAGTAGCAACATTGGGCCCTTTAAAGTACAGATTTTTTTGTATTGCCCAATGTAACTGAAAAACAATACATGTCACAGTGCTTATATGGAAATTAGTGGGTTTTCCATAGCAATAGCTTATTACCCAATGAGGTTCTATACCACATCTTACCTTCAGAATTATGTATAAATATGAATTACTATGTATGAATATATTACATCACATAATATGTATAAATATGCATATATACATATATATATAAAGCAAATTTATTTAGGACTTACTGTATTTCAAAAGAAAATGGTTGGTCACAGCTAATATGATTGTGCTAGATATTAATATAAGTTGACATACAGTTAAGACTACGTATATATAAAATACAACTTAACTTTATTATATACTTCATATGTTTTAAACTGTAAATATATAAATTCCATTATATATTCTTTATATATTGCATTAAAATACAAATTTACCACTTTGCACCCACCAGCCCCTTCCAACACCTTCCCACTCTCAAATTCATCAAATTTAAGTCTTCCCAGTTATTATTGTGATGGATGCATATGCACAAATGCATAAAAATGACTTTTTGAATCTGTTTTGTTGTCTGTGTTTGTATGGTTTCAGGGTTGGTGACTCTGTACTGGAAAACCAATTTAAGAACTATCCCTAAGAGGCCTATCTCTTCTCTCAGAAGTCATCAGTTGTTAGTAAACAAAAGACTAAAAAGAGAAGAAAAAGGGAGAGAAAGGACAAGTGGAGAGTGAAGGGAATCGAAGAGACAGGAAGAATTGATTGAGTTATTTTTCAAGTTTATATGTTAATCATCTTCCATGGGTCTCTGGGACATAACCAAGGTAAACTAAAATAAGGATTGAGTTGACTGTTGCAAAGTCTAATTCCCTTTAACCACACGAGGAGTTCCTGAGCACATGCCAGATTACAAAAATACTATCCATGTTGTTTACAGTGGAGTTAGTCAGTTTATTAGTTAGAGTGCTTCATTATGTATATAAAAAATGCCAATGATAGTCTTCTAGTCAAAATAAACAGGCATAAAGTGTTCTGCATACACAATTTGTGGGGAATAGTTACTTTGCTATTTATTTAATAATTGACCATAAATGGAGTCAAAGTGCAAAGGGAAAAACTAAAAAAGCAGCTCACTAAGGGCTTTTTGAAAGATTGATAAATAATGTGGAATCTCAATTAGGCTGGAGAAGGAATGCAGATATTAAAAATTTGGTCAAGAATCTAATTAGCTGGAGGTAATTAAACAGTCTCACACGGGGTCATTAATCTTTTCCATAGACCTTTGATGTTTTGCACAGTGTCTTCTAGTCATTAATAAAATTCATAACACTCCACTTTGTGCTGTTTTATCATCGTGTTTTTTACTCTGTAAGAGCATAGAGCAAGTGTCATTATATCACAAGGACCTTACTTTAGTTAATTTCTTTTCTTCCCCATATACTTGTTGGGATTAACTATTTAGAAACCCAGATGAAAAGTAAAGGACACAACTGAATGTATACTTAACTTTAGTAAATAATTTAATCTTACCCTTTTGTTAACAATTTGTGTGTTTTTTTTTACAAAAAAAAAAAAAACAAACAAACAAGGTCCATGCAAATGTCTCTGAAAAAGGTAAATGATTTTGGAAGGTAATTTAGTTATCAGAAGATGTACAAAGTCACATATTAAAGTTTCAATTCCTCAAAGATAGGTTTACTTAATAAAATAAAATGAAAAGAAATTATTGAGCAAAAATTATACATTGAATAGCAATGGACCAGGATGCATTAGTACTGCATTATTTTGATAAGTTTCCAAATATTGACATATTCAGAACAAGCTGGATTATATAAGACAAGGAAAATACATATCCTTCAGAAAATATGATTCTTATGATAAGGAGAAAAATATTTTGTCATCAGAAATGTAACATTTATGCATACATTACTTTAAGTCTTTAAAACAAAGAAAGCCTATTGTTTCATTTGAATTAATTGTATCTATATTAGAGCCTGTTATTTCAGAACCCATTTTTCATATACCTGGGCAGACCATATTAGATTAGTAGTGGGTGCTAAAACAGATTCATTTATTCCAAATATTTGGCTCAATCACATAGCGGCATTAGAAAATGTAGAAAATGTATCTGAACATACAGGAAGCCTTAACATTTATTCACTAAAGAAGTCCACAGAAAGGATTATCTGCAAATACATAGCATGCGAAGCATCATTTTTTACGCATGATGTTTCTAATGCAGTGTTTGTCAGCAAACTAACGAACCCAGGCTTATTTAACTAAATTCACCTAAATTTGCTTCTGGATACTTAGGATTTTAAGATATTATCATCTTTGTTTCAGAATCTGTAGGTGTTGTTTTCAAGGTTCACATATTACAAATAATTACCTTTAGTTTTATAAAAATCATGATAAAGAATATCTGTATGATATTAACTCCTAAATAATATCACATTAAATATTGTAACAAACTATGGGATTTAATAACAATACATACGTATTTTTTGATTAGACAACAGGAAGAATCAAGTCATGAACATCCTAAAAGAAAGATCCTATTAAAGAAAAATATCTCGACTTTCATTATCAGTATGTTGTATGAGAATGTGATACAACCCGTTTAGGTTAATATGAGGAGACCTCATGTACACGAAGGAATCACTTAGAAAAATCCATTTGAAATCCCCAGTCAAAAATAAAAACACTCACTCACATTGATTAAAATTTAATAGTGATTTGACTAATCATGGTGTTTATGCTAAGCAATTACATTGTATTGCTAATTGTTAATTTGTATAGCTTTGTTATTCTCATTAATCTAAAGCAGGTTGAGCTTAATGACTAGAGGAATGTAAATAAAATAATAAAGTATTTAAATTTTTTCAGGGGCTTAATACCATGGAGGAGTAACCAAAAATAAAATAAAAGTAAGTTTAGATCAGACTATGAGATACAGGCCACCTGTGATGGATTTTCTGCATTTCATTTGTGCAGTAATTATCTGTCTTATATGAAGCCCCAACAGTTATCTATTTTAAGAAATTTAAAATAACTTCATGCAATAATAAAAAAATGTGCACAGGGATGTTGGTAACACTGAATTGAAGTAAAATTTAAAATAGAAAAGCTTGCTTAAGATGCTTATATGGTTTTTTTGTATGCTTATATGTTTTTAGTGAGGTTTTAGGCATGCCAGTTTTATTGAATATTTTTCATATAGGAGATACTGCCTATCTTAGAAGAAAAAATAAACAGACCACATATTAATGCAATTTATCATCTTGTGGCATATAAAAATCTTTAAAAGCGGTTTTAAAGCAAAATGATTTAAATGTAAATAAAAAATCTATGTATTTAATAAATAATATCAACGCTGTGTTTTCATGAGTAAATAAACTACATAAATATTAAGGCACTAGACATTTGTTATTTTAATATTTAGGTGCTTTACATATAATGGTTATGTTAGCTCACTGGATATTCATGTGAAATTTAAATAGTTTGCTCAAAAATTGACAACTGTGTTGTTTGTTAAAGGAATAAATATTTTCTTTGTTAGGTTCATCTGTATCTTTTAGTCTGGGGCTTTTGCCTCTTTCTTTATATGAATATCACCTAGGAACAAAGCAGTCGCACATTTGGATCTGATGGAAATCTGAGGTTCAATACTAACCTCCAATTTCCTGCTTAACTGTAAGGTCATTCCACAAACAGCAGGGCATACAGAAATACACAATTCAGGACTATTATATCATTTCCTGTCCTTCTCCCCATCAACTGTTCCTGCCAGAATGGTAATCATGACCTATTTTCATCAAGTAAAAGTAGCTAAGAAAAGAAACATGCAGTAGGAGAAATCTCTTTCCTAAATGTAGTTATAAAATCTGGACTTAAGAGGGCAGGAGATACTCTGTATCCAAACAGCAGAAGATGAAGAAAAACTCTGAGAGAAAAAAATTATCCTTATATTCGAGTGTATAATAAGGTGATTTATCTTCAATAAACTCTATAAATGCTTTAGTTACATTGACACCATGATTAACTGGATTTACAATATTGGAAGTTGTGGACTTTCCTACCCACAGTATTCCGTTTGTTTACTTCATTGAATTTGAATTGACTATGGATTTTTTGTTGTTATTCTTTTTTTTTTTTTTTTTTAGATATTTAAATTTTCTGGTAGTTTTTGGATTCATCAGGAAAAGGGGACTTAACTTTAAACTGTGAGTAGGGAACATACCATTCACTTAAAGTGGCATGTAAGGGGTTTCAAATCTTTGCTTTATACTAAAATATATTCCTTATAATCATTGATAACATGTCATGAATGAATGCATCACTGAATTAATATAAATTTCTATGTGCAATTAATGTTGAATTTCTAATATCTCAATGGAATGTCTATGCCATTCATTTTCTTATTAAATTTAATTTTAAAAATTGGTGGAATAGGAAAATCTAAAACAATAAACATTTTGGAAACTGAATCATTAGTGATGATCATTTGTAGTAAGATATTCAGGAAAATCTGTCAATAAGTATAATGCATAGTAGCATTATTTTCATGTGGCAAACGTGTGTGTGTGTGTGTGTGTATCCACTCATACATCTCTAATAACATATTCAAATAATTTTGCAAAAAGTTCAGTGTTATTTCTATAGATATTTTCAAATTTATTATTTATTTCATTACCAAATTTTTATTATGTGAACAGGATACTTTATCTATTTTGACATTCTTTAAAATCCAATTAAATATGAAATTTAAGTTGTAACTATAATAGATACTATTTGAAATAAAATATTTTTTAAAACTTTTTATGTGTCTCAGTATTATTCCACTGACTAAACACCATAAAAAATAGAAATAGAAAAAAAAAAGTAAACAAAACTGTCTACATTCCTTAGTATTTGAAATACTTAGGGAGCTGAAGAAGAGGGTTATTAGGAGGCTAAGAATGGGTATAAAGAAATGGACACTGGACTTATTCTCATTTTGGAGGATGTTATAAATTCTTCCCCTTCTCAAAGTATGAATACTTCCATCACATTGACCATTCTGAACACTGTCTACTTCTCTCATGAAGTCACTAAAGTAAACAGTGGCTTTTTATTAGAGGCTTGTTTGCCTTGTATCTAAGCATTATAAAACATTTTTACTTCTAAAATCACAGGATGGACTCTGGGTTACTTCTGGACTTGCCCTGTTAATGATTCCCCCTTTTACAAATTCTTTATTTTTGAAATTATGATTATATCAAACTCCTTCTATTTTCCCTATAAACCCTTCCATATACTATTCACTGCTCTTTCAAATGTGTCATCTTTTCTTTTTTAATTATTGATACATACTTTATATTTATAAATAAAACTTGCTCAGACTATATAATATTACTCATAAGTTAATTTTTTGATTGATACTGGATAATCAATTGTTGAACCTTCTTTTAGTGTTATTGCAGGAACTAAAGAACTGTGAAATCTGCATTGAGACTTATTTTTATTATTGCTAATATCAACTTACTAGTAATTTATAGACTTGAGTGAAGATCATCTCTGATACAGAATTAGTTCACAGGCAATCCACAATATTCTCTGTACCATTATACCTTCATGTGTAGCATTTCCTCAGTAACATACCTTGGGACTTTAATCAGTAAAATGAATTTTTAAATCAAGGTGTTCCTAGCATATTCCATCTAAATATCATACTCATGAAATATTCAATTTATATACTTCAAATGTTCTACAATTAAATTAAAATATCTCGTGTACTTATTGATCTAGTCTTAAGAATCCTGAAAGGCTTTGGGTCATATGAGGACATAATAAGTTTGCTATTTTTCATGATGTCTCTGTACTACTTAGCTCAGGACTGAAACTACATTCATAGTATCAGACATAATTGCCATGTTTCTGCAGGGATGATTCCTCTGCAAGAGTTTCAATACTCGCTCTAAGGTAAGATAAGTCACCTCCTTGTACGAGGTAACTTCTTGACATTTGCTTTCTATTTTTTTAACTTCCTGAGATTTAATACATAAGAAACACCGATCACCTTAGCCAATACCCTTATTCCAACATTTTGTAGTGTGCTCTATTGAGCCTTTTTCTGAGGAAATTAATCAATCACTGCCTATGAAACAAACAAAGGCTTACTGAAGGAGATACCAACCTAGACACTGATGATATCTTTCATTATACAAACACCTTTGCCTCTACAACCACAACTAGATGTAAAAAAAAAAAAAAAGTAATTTGAAAAAGTCAGATATAAATCTGGACCAAGATATGCTACACCCTTAAAGATCTTAATGAGCTTTCTAAATAATATAAACAAATTTTTGAGAATATGTGTCCAAGTGGATATCAAATTGGTTGGGCAGTGAGAGAACTATAAAGCTAGATTAGGTTGAGTTTGTTAACATATGTCCCTGGAGCTGAAATTGTGAGATTATATTCATGACTCTGTCCTCAATAATGGGAAGTCTGGGAGACATGCCCTGCATTAACCCTATAAGAAACAGATTTCTGGGAGATGTACTTATGTCATTGATTAGTTGTGCTAGATGTGATACTGCCTAATGTTACAGTTTAAATACACTGGGTCTAATTAGACCCCATAGTATCAAGAACCAAAGGCATTACTGAGTCACCAAAAACAAGGTGAAGACATTTATTATAACAGACATCATAGCAAAACAATGTTCAAAATTTTCCTACTGATGTAGACCCTTGACACTAGCTCATTAATCATAGTGTTTCCAGAACTGAAATAAACAACACTACTGTGATAGCTTGTTTTAGTTTCCAGCTTTACGCAATCTAGAATCATCTCGGAAGACAGACTTAATGAGGATTGTGCAGATTTGGTTGGACTGTATGTCTGTCTATAGCAGATTGTCTTGGTTACATTAAGGCTGGATGACTCACGTATCATGGGAAATACCATTTTCTGAACTTGAGTGATGAACTGGAAAAGTGTGGAGAATGTGAACTGAGTATGAGCATGTATTTGATGACTACTCTGTTCCTAGACATGACATGATCCAGTTCCTACCCCAAAACTTCCTTGCTATGGTTGATTGTAAACTGGAATTTTGAGATGAAAATCAACATGTTGTCTAATTTGCTTATCAGCAAGAACACTGAAAATGGTAGTAAGATACCTACAAAGATTTTTCTCAAGTTGCATAAGTAGAAAAATTCCATAACAAATAAATTAAAGAATATCTTAAATGACACCAATTTCTATAGTCAAGTAATTTTTCAGACCCAAGCCCCCCTAATAGAAGATGACCCCCCTTTATCGAGGACGGTCATCTCGATAAAGATCTCACTGCCACAATGAAGATAACTCACTTAATATTTCTCTAATGCTTATTCCAAAGAACTATTTAGCTACTTTTGGTTACTGCTATAAAATACTTTAAGGAAAAGCAATTTGTGGAAAACGTTTGGGGTCACACTTTCCCAGAAAGTGTCCATAAGGTCAGGGAAGGCATGGGTACAGGTGGAAGATCTCATCTTAACAGATCTTAACAAGCAAATAATATGCGGGTTGGCTGAGGCTATAAATTTTCAAATCCTGCCCCACATACTGTACTTCCAACAGCAGTGTTCCATAAATTCATCAAACAGTGCTACCACTTGAAGACCAAGTGATCAAGTACACAAGCCTATGGGAATATTGCATATTCAAAACTACACATCTTACAGCTTTCTACACAAATAACCAAACATTTTTTTTTGGAAAAAGAAATAATCAGAACTTTTAGATCCAATTGGATAGTGGCTCTGGCTCTGAATTAACATTGATTCCTGTGGCCCCTAAACAGCTTGTTGACCTCCAGCTAAAGTAGGGAATTCCAAAAGTCAGCTGATCAGTGGAGTTTTAGGCAAAGTCTCATTCATTGTGGAGTACAACAGATCATTGAACTTACCCTGTGGTTATTTCCATAGTGTCTTAATGAATAATTGGAAGAGATACACTTAGAAATTGGCAGAATCCCTACATTAGTTCCTTACTCTGTAGAATGAGTGCTATTATGGTTGGAAAGGTCAAATGGAACTTAATAGAGTTGCCTCTGCCAAATCAAATAGTGAAGCAAAATCACATCACTGAAGGGACTACAGGTTTGTGGAGTCAATTGAGATTTTAGAAAACTGGTCTGTAGACAATGATTCTTGTTTTAAGAGATAGCTCTTATCTTCCTATTGGGCTTTTAGTGTAAACTAAATTCTTGATTGTAAGTTACCATGCATCTTGAGCTCACAAATATGGCACAAGTGAGATAGATTTAAAATTCAAGAAAGTTGAATTAGCATAGCCACAATCTATCATTAGATGGAAATGATACATATCTAGTCAGTCCAGAGCAAGTTCTCAAGGCAAAATGATATTACATGAATTTGTTGCATAATTGCATTTTCCTGATACAATTCTTATTACCTTCACAAAATTATTTGTGCTTTTACAGTCATGTGATATTAGTGTATGTTGTAGAGGAACCGAGCAAGAGGGTTTGGTCTATGAATATTTCTGCAGGCTATGGAGACACTACCTGGAACTGTAGACCTGGAGTATCACAGTCCCATTCTAGGACAACAGTAAAAGGTAGAGGTGACAGAAAACGTCTGTCGGCAGAACACTGAGCACTGCTCATGGATGGACATTTTTCTGGTAAGGGAAAACACCAACTATGTGAATATATAATAATTTACGAGCTGTAGCCACTAGTTAAGTTGTACAGTTGGAGACTTTGTGGTATGATACCTAGAAAATTTGTAAGAAAGACATTTGAGGAACAGGTTGTATGGGTAGATCACTTTAAATTTCCAAAGGGCATAATGATACCTGTGTCCCATGTAAATGTATATCAAAAGGTGACTTCAAAAAAAAAGTACCTCACAGACACTAGATAGTATGACTCATTCTGTCAGTAGTAATTTCTTTCCCTATTCATCCCAGTCATAATCCAATGTTCCCATGAATAATATAGCCATAGCCATGGTAGCAGAGATAGCAGTGATTCATGCGCCCACCAACATGCATTTTTATTCACAAAAGCAAACACAACTATTATTGATGCTTAGTGATAAGGCCTCCTGTGGAGACTAATACTTAACTCATAATGTGGCATAATTCTCTAGGAAAAACATTCAAAGATCTGGTGACAGGTTGTCTACATTGTATACACTGTCTATGTTGTGTATATTATACAAAGGACAAGCATCTTGTCTTCAGAATAGATTCTTATTCTGGAAAAGGATTTGCCTTTTCTGTACATAAGTCCTCTGCCAAAACTACTATCTGAAGACTTAGAGATTGCCTATCCTCCTCATCTTATTCTAAACAACATTTTTTATGAACATAGTTCACTCGACAGCCAAAAATGTGCAACAGTGAGCACATGCTTATGGACTTCCTAAACCACATTTCCCATAATCTCAAAACAGCTGTCTTGCTAAAGGTGTGGAATAATCTCTTAAAGCTATAGTTACAGGATCCAGGAATATGGCTTAGTGTTAAGTAGCACTAACTGTTTTTTAAATAGGACCTAGATTTAATTTCTATCACTCACATGGTAGCTCAAAACTGCCTATGGATCCTGCTCAAGGGGATCCAATGCTTTCTTTTTTTGCCCTTTGTGGGCACAAGACATATGTGATACACATATGTAAGTGTAAGCCTCATACATATAAATAAAATAAATAATTTTAAAATATGTTTATTAAAATAGAATTGCATTACTTTCCTCTTCCCTTTTCTTCGCCCAGTTCCTCCTGGGCATTCTCCCTCTCAAAACCTTCCTATGTTCCCAACTATCAAGAGAGACAACCTACTGATTCAACTTTGTTGCTTGTTTTGATATGGTCTTCAGTGATGAACACTCTGTATTGGCACAGGAGACCCAGTAGAAAATTGGACAGAATGGTGATATAGAATATCAGGAAGCCTATTGTGAAGCAGTCTGTCCTAGAAATAGCTGCAAAGTCAAGACAAGTACAATGACAAGCAATGGACATCTTAATATGGAAGGGTAAAATTTTCATTGGGACCTCTCTTTACACAAAGAACCATAGGCAGGTAATGACTGCTACAATAAGAAAAATTAGCCTCTCCCATGGGTAAGCCACTTTATTGATTGTTCAATAATTCTCTTTATAAACAAATTGACCTAATGTTTACACAATGGACATGCTTGCTGACAGGATCCTTATACAGGATCCTGAGAGGTTCTTCCAGAGTCTGACAAATACAAAGGAGGATGCTCACAGCCAACCATTGGACTGAGAGCAGTGTCCCTGATGGAGGAGTTGGAGAAGAAATTGAAGTAGCCGAGGGGGTTTGTAGCCCCTTGGGGGGAGCAACAGTGTCAAACTGCCAGACTCTCCCCAGAGCTCCTGGGGACTGGACCACCAACCAAAGAGTTGTGGTCCATGGTTCCGGCAGCGTATGTGGCAGAGGATGGCCTTGTTGGACATCAGTGAGAGAAGGGGCCTTTGGTCCTGTGAAGGAAAAGCGGGATTGACTAGATGAGAGGGGGAACACCCTCATAGAGGCAGAGTGGGTAGGGGGGATAACATTAGAAATATAAATAAAGAAAATATCCAATAAATGAAAAAAAAGGACAAGGCTGAAGGGACTACAAAAGAAAAGTATCTAAAACATTAATTAGGAGACAATAGGTTAAAGGGCTTTTGTAGATTATCCAAAAGAGGGTACATTCTTTGAATCTGTATTTACTACATAAAATCTGCATTTACTATGGTGTTCCTTCTGAAGCTAGAATTCATGGGTCCAGGAATCTGGGATGAAAGTAGTAATGGCATAATTCACTATCATCCCAGTGACTCACTAGGCAAATTTCGCTTCCTGTTCCTATGACATTCTCTTCTGCTGATCTAGAAATTTTGATTTCATGGGGAAAATGGAAGTGGGAGTACTTCTCCCAGGAAGTGTAACAAACACACCATTGATGAGCAAACTCTTCCTGGCCACTTTGCATTCCTGAGATTAATGAGTCAACAGGATGACAAAGGAGTTACAGTGATAGCAGAGGCAATGGACACAGTCAATGGGAAAATGTTCTGCTTTTCCACAATGCAGTAAGGAAATCTATTTCTGGAGATTAACAGAGGCTTTCCAGTTCTCTTGGTGTTACTTCATCATGTGCTTAAGGTTAGTGATAATTATAAAAACTCAATCACAGCAGGATGATAAATGTCCCAGACCCTTTAAGAATAAAGTTTATGCTGACAACTGGGACAAAGTGACTGTGGTGAGTTTAATAAGAAAATTATTCATCAGAGATATGTATAGGTATCACAAGTGGTTTTTCCTTTTCTTTTTCTTTCTAATAAAGCAGTTCACTCCTACCAGTGGAGGGGATGGGTGGAGGATAAAGGTTATTATGTATAAACCCTCCAAGTAAAGAACCAAGAAACAATCAGGTTCTTGTTGGTGGTGGATAAAATAAAGTGTGGGTAGCAGAAAAATTAATTATAAACAATGGGAAATGCCACTTGACTGTTTACAGAAATAGTGTGCTTAGAGTGTTTCTTAACTATTTTTAAGACCATGGTTTTACACATAGGCACCTGCATTGAGTTTATACTTGTGGCTTTATTCCTGTTTGCTTTTCCTTTTCCTTTTCTCTCCTTTTCACTTCTTTTCTTTCTCAACCATGTAGTGTAATATTGGTTAAGTTAAATGTATGTATATTTGTTATACTGATTCATATATTCTGAGAAAGAATAGTATATTTTAATTTCTATACAGCATATTACGATAGGTATGATTATGGCATTTTTATTCTCCTTTGGAAACTATGTACAAAATAAAATTATTTGATTGAGTGGAAAATTCTATAATAATAGACTAGTGATGGCCAATCTTAGTTGTCAATTTGAGTGGCTCTACCATAAACTATGAAACATGCTTTCTCAACAAGTATTTTATGACATTTCCTGTAACAATTAGTTGAGATATGACCCTCTTCCAGAGTAGGTAACACCTTCTGGTTGTTGCCCAGATATAAAGATATCTGAGGAAAAAGTAGTGCTACTTTTTACCTATCTGTCTTTACACCTTGATGGTAAGTTCATGCACTCTGGTATTGCTACAGATGCAGCTATTCTTTGGTGACAGCAGAACCCAGCATCATTAACCCTTCAATATGGACTCAAGATTATATTTTATATGATCCTTCAAGTCTTCATTTTTTGCTAAGACTCTTGAACCATGTAGTGGACTCTGAGAATTGACTTGTCTCCAATGTTAAGAGTCTTTTGGGGCAAAGTTCATTCTATAAATTGTGTTATTTTATTCTAGACTGAAAAAATGTCAGATGAACCTTCATAGTCTTTTTTTTTTTTCAAAGACTTTTAGTTCAGCTGTAAATGAGTATATGGTTAGAATACCCATTATCCTTAGGCAAGTCACATGATTATACAGATACAAGAGATTAATTTACTTCTTTTTTCTTTTATGCTTCCTACTTAAAATAAGCACTAAAAAATTTTCAGTGTTGGCATGGCTTTGTTTTCATCAGATTGACTTTCTATGTTTATTTTACCAAGTAGCCTCCAAATGTTATTCCCAGAGATGGGAGGACTAAGACCACTGACCCAAATCATGTGACCAAATTAATTAAAACAAACAATTAATTAAAGCAAGGATTTGTATTTGTGTACACAGGCTGCCTCCATCTAAGGCAAGATTCCAGAGGTTGGCATCGGAGGCAAGGAAGACAATTTTTTTATAATGCTCAAGAGTAGTTTCTAAATGGGGGGTTTGGAGGGCACAATATGTAGGGTTACAGGAGCAGAACATAAGCAACACAAGTTAGTCCTACAAACCTGCTCAAGAAAGACATAGTTATACAGTAAACACAACAAGAAGCTAGCCATAACATTCCTTTTGAAACAAAGGTAGGGTTTCAAGAAAGTTGCTAACTTTTGTGGGAAAAAAAATGATTGCCATACCTGAAACAGGCAGTACAGAGTCACTTGTAGTTAAGGTTTCAGATAGTATATAGCCTAATCCTTGAGAAACAGAGGTTTATTCATAAACAAGAAAGAACATTGTTTGTCTGTATTATAAGAAGGACTTTAGTCAGAGGACTGAGGGAGGCTGGGTTCTTCATCCCCCCCCCCTTTGTATTTCTTATTTGTCCCTGAGGGGTGAGAGCAGGATTGAAGCCCAAGGGCCAGGAGAATGAATGGAAATATGCAACCTAAAGAGGTGGGAGTGGGGGGGCACTCTAGAATGTACCAGAGACTTTCTAGGTGAGAAATACTCAAGACTCAAAGGGAGGGACCTTAGAGGAAATGTCCAGCAGTGGGGAGAGGGAACTTGTAGAATCGACCTTCAGTAGAAAGACAGGGCACCAGATTAAGGGATAGGGTTGCCATTCCACAGTCAAACACTCTGACCCAGAATTGGTTCTTTCTAGAAAAACTACAAGGACAAAAATAGAGAAGAGACTGAGGGAAAGGAGGTCTAGTGACGGGCCCAAATTGGGACCCATCTCAAGGAGAGGCTTCAAGGCCTGACACTATTATTGATGCTATGGTGTACTTACAAACAGGAGTTTAGAATGGTTGTTCTCTGAGAGGCCCAACAAGCAGCTGACTGAAAAAGAAGCAGATACTTACACGCAACAAATGGACAGAAGGTGGGAACCACATGGTTGAATTAGGGAAAGAATGGAAGAAGTTGAGGAGAAGGGTGACCCCATAGGAAGGCCAGCAGTCTCAAGAGACCTGGACCCCCGAGAGATCTCAGACACTGAGCTACCAACCTGGTAGTATACACTAGCTGATCTGAGGTCCTTGGCACATATGCAGCAGTGGACTGCCTGGTCTAGAGTCATTGAGAGAAGACACACCTACCATGTGAGAGACTTGAAGCTCCAGGGAATGAGGAGGGCTGGTGGGGTGTGGGGATGTGGGAATGTGGGATGTATAGACATCCTCTTGAAGATTGGGGAAGAGGAATGGGATGAGGAAATGTTGAAGGGCAGAATGGGAAGAAGATAAAGACTGGACTATAAAAAAAGATTAAAGATAAAAAATCTTTGATAGGATTTTATCATTTTTTATTGGCTTGGGAAGGGAAAATTTTTTAATGTAGTAAAAAATGCACTGCCAAATCATAAATTATACCTGTTTGTTTGGCTAGATAGAACAAATATTTTTAAGGTAATATAATTTTGATAAATCAATATGTACTACATGTAACTATTTTATGCAATGTATTTTCCTCTGTAACTACATTCTGCTGAAATTAGAATGTCATTGTCAAGGACCAGGGAGGCTGGAATATTAATCAATACCCAGGAGGAGCTTAGGAAAATGGGACATTCATCAGAAGCATCTGGTTTGCTGAGCCAACTGTAAAGAAAGGGAATAATCACATGGACTCTATTAGTTTACAACAGCTTTCAGAAAATCCAGGGCTTTCTGATTTTTAAGGGTTAGCATGCTGCAGATCACCTTTGGAGAAGTTTGTAGTTTGCATCTGATTGATTCTGGATCGTCTCTTCTAGCTGAATGGAGTTCTACCAAGACAGATACAGACTAGAGATAGAAGTTAATGATAAAGAAGTTAAAGAAAACGTTTATATTTGGAGCTTCCCTCTCATGAACAGTCAATAGTTAGGAAAGCTTACATTGTTGATTGACAAGAGTTCTTACCTGAAGTCCATTTAAGCTATGAGAGGTGGGTAAACATCTTCAGTTTTTCTTTGACTCCCTGAAGCTTATATTACCATTATTTGTAATTTGCACTGAAATTCATATTGTAGGAAAAGTAGGTAACAGGTGTCTGTTAAACAGTTGGAGTAGACTCACATCTTTGAGTCATAACAAAAGCTATTGCTTTGCATTTAAAAAAAACTATGAATATTTGTTTGGGCTGATATACAGATCAGCATAAGTGTTTTTTAGTAAAATAAGGAGCATCTTTAAGTTTATATTTAGAAGAAGACAACCAGAGAAAATTTAGTATCTTGAACTTGGGACTGATAAGTAGTATTCAGTGGTTTGCCTGTTTACCAGAACTCCATTGATCATTGTTAAAATTATTAACCTCTGATACAATAGAGTAATTTATACTTACTTTGGTATATAAGTCATTTTCTTACATCCTCATAACTTATTTGTACTTTTTATATCTTCAGAATTTTTTTTTTTAGGTTTTTTTTTTTTAGTTTTTTTGAGACACGGTTTCTCTGTGTAGCCCTGGCTGCTCTGGAACTCACTCTGCAGACCAGGCTGGCCTCGAACTCAGAAATCTGCCTGCCTCTGCCTCCCAAGTGCTGGGATTAAAGGCATGCACCACCACTGCCGGGCTCTCAAAAATTTATAATCCAAACTATTTTTAGGCCTTTGTAATTTATATAAAGCTTGAACTTTTTTCTTTTTCTAAAAACTATGTGCAGTTTCATTAATTCAAGGAATTATTAACATGCAGATCAAGAATTTGCATATTTTTTCTTCCTTTGCCTCAATGCTCACATATGAGAGAAGTAAAAGTGCTATGCCTTTTCAGAGTAGAATTCCATACAGCATGAGGAACTCAGGAAATCCTACAGAGGTTGCAGGGAGGAAGGATTGTAATAAGCAGACAGGTCAAGGACAAATATATATATATGTATATATATGTATACATATATTTATATATGTATACATATATATACATATATATACAAATATATATACAAATATATATACATATATATACAAATATATATACGTATATATATATTTGATATATATATTTATATCAAACTAACAAACAAACAACCCTAAACCCCACAGAACCAACTACTCTAGGCTCATAGGGGCTTGAAGAAATCGAATCACCAATCAGATATGCATATATGTTAGAGTTGTGTGCCTTGGTCTTCTTGCAGGACTCTGACCAGTGGGAAAAGGGGCTGTCTCTGGCTGTTTTAACTGTCTTTGGGGCCCTTTTCCTTCCACTGGGTTGCCTTGTCCAGACTGAATACAAGTGATGATGTCTAGTCTTACTACAACTTGATATGCCATCTTTGGTTGATAACAAAGTTACCCAATGATTTATCGTTGGATATACTTAAGTCTTTGATTACTGAGAGCAGACTTTACAAATCAATTAATTTAAATAGTCAAAGATACAAATGAAACCTGTTCATCTTTAAATATGAAGCCTGTTAGTAAGGCAAACCTGTCTGTGAGTTTGCATTTTTTTAATCAGGCAAATCAGGGAAAAATAACGCCTGTTTTTATATGTGCAATGCATTGACCAGGCAGTTGCTGCTAAATTGATGAAGCTACAGTGAGCCCTCAACACCATCAGGAATCTGAGAAGGATAAATTATAGGACAATAGAATCCAAATGGACTATGTATGAATTAAAATGACAGATGCCCTAGGCTTCCCTGGTTTTAATGGATTTATTGGAGGCAGTGGTTATAGGACTTTGACTGCTTTATAAGACAGCATTATATCTTCAGGTACCACATAGGATAGTATCAGCCTTTGGATGCCAGACTCAGGTCTGAGGGATTTTGCTATAGACAACAAACCTGGTAGAACAACTTTACTTTGATAAGTCAGAGAAGAGCAGTCTGCCCAATAGTGTCCATAGTTTGTGCAAGGCCCTGGTGACAGGTGAGCTTGAGGCAGTTTGCCTAGTTGTTAGCATTACCATACTCCAGATGTAATCATCATTCCCCATATGTCTTCTTTGGAGTCCTTTGGGTTGCCTCTTGTTCGTGGAATCTGTATATAATAGCAATCTTTCTCCATTAACATTTAAGATGCTATATTCAGCAGATCTCTAAAAAGGTTTGAAGGCTATCTATTAGCTATACCTAATTTCAAATAAAATTTACTTGGTTTTAGTTACTTGTTCCATGTTTAACCTTGAAAACATATACAGGAGGTTAAATAAAGATTGTTCTTGTAAATGAATTTTGTTTGTAAAGAATTTGAACATTTATAAGATGATAATAATCTGCATCTCTTAATTACCTTTACTAGTTTATAAAAAGTTAGTAGCTTTTATATGATTAAGATTCTCACTTTTATCCTTGTTAATTTTAGCCTTAAAAATTACAATTCTTAATTTGAAGGCTTTTTAGTATTAAAATAAAACATTAAATTACAAATACAGTATATAGGGAAACTGGCATATTTACTATCCTGGTCCTTTCATGATACACCATTTCAGCATATCATAGTTTCTTGTATGACTTAGTTTATCAACAATAAATAAAGCTTAACAAATTAACCAAGACAAGGAGGCTAGACGTATATGCTTAAATCAGTCTCTGTTAGACGGAATAGACCTTAGGTTAGGAGAAATATTATATATGCTCTGTATCAGACTCTTTAGGTCATTGTCTTGCTGTTCCATAAGATAGTACTATCCCAGTTTCTGGTGTTGAGTAGTTGTGGCCCTTAGTTGGCCAACAACATTGCTGGGTGTTTTGGAGTCCAGTGTAAACTTTTTCCTTTTTCTGGATGAGCCTTCAAACATAAAAAGCATGTTTTGGTTTGAGATATTTCAGTTAACAAAAGCAGTCAGAGGTAGAACTACAGGAGTTAAGAAGCACATTTGAATATTTACCTAGAATGATTGAGACAGCGATGAATATATTGTTATCCTGTCAGCATAATCTATGTAGCCTTCTAATTAGTAACCTTCTATTATGTTTTAAGTCAACTTTTGTGACCAATTCTATAGATTTTTAACCATATCCAATAAGCTTATACATACTGAGGTACAGAGAGCACACATACATCTTACAAAGACAATATTTATATATTATCTAAAGATTCAATCAATTAAACCAACAGTATGGTTCTTAAAGGCCATCTTGTACTAAGAAAAACTAGTTCATTCCTGTTTATGATTAAACCACAGTTTCTCAAGGATTGGGCTATGACACACCTGTAGCCTTAATTACAAATGGTTCTAAATGGTCTGTTGCAGGAATGGCAATCATGTCTTCTTTTCAAAAGTTAATAACAATCTTACAACCCTGCCTTTTTTTCAAATGGGATTTATGTTACTTTGTTCTGATTACCTGCTCTTATGCCTACTTTGCAATCATAGGAGAGTGTTAGCAGCTAGAGCTTAGTCTGGCTCCCAACTGCACCTATAACTGGCACAGAAACACATACAAGAGAGATGGAAAATGAAACCAATACAAAGAGCCCCAGGTTGAATGCACAAGAACAAGCAAAACAGAAGACAATATATACAAAATATAACAATAGCGACCTTGAAAACAGCAATTAGGGTCATTCAGAGTTTTACCAGTTTGACTAAAGAAAATTTCTTAATAAATAGTAGGTCTTCTCAGTTATCTCTCTGCATAAACCTGGATAGCAGGAACCCACCAGAGATTTTCCTAACTACTGGTTTTCTCAGGTTCGCTTAGGCTGGATCTTTGTGAGTTCCATCTCAGCTCTGGATACGGCTGACGCTCCACAATGTACTTCTCCTCACTCTAAGCTTGTCCGCCAGTGTCCTGGCATATCCTTAGGGTTCTTCCTTCAACTGTTGTGCATCCTAGGCCTTGAACCCCTGCCAACGGGCACTCAGGCACAGGCCTTTCCAACTTTCTTGGCCCTTACATCCCCAAGTGGGGATTCTATAGTACCAGAAGAGAAGCAGAACTAGATGTCACAGAAAAAATTAAAAGCTTTTATGACTTAGAAGAATGAGTCCTAAAAAAGAGATAAATGTGCTTGCTGTTTTCTATTTTGATGGAGAGCATTTGCTCAGGCAGTCTTAGGAACTGAAGGCATGCCTCAGTGTGTTCTCAGATTTATAGCCCCTAGGGAACAGCTTTCCTGTCCCTGAGGACCAGAGGGAAGAATACAGCTTCTGAATTTCTGAATTTTGGTTATATTACACACACACACACACACACACATATATATATATATTGAACTCACTGGGGTCTGTAAATTTTAATCCCAAAGATAAAAAGAAAAAAAACCACTGACTCAAACTATTATGGCTAAACTAATTAAAACAAGCAATTAATTAAAGCTAGCCATTTTATTTTTTCATGTACACAGGCCGTCTTCTCCTAAGGTTGGGTTTAAGAGGTCAGCATTTGCGATGAAGAAGGCTTTTTTAGTGATATATTATAAAGCTCAGGGGTAGAAAGTCTTCAAATGGGGAATTTGGCAGGTAACAGGAGCAGAACATAAATATAGTATATTATTCGAAAGGATTTCCTGAAGAAAGACTTGGCTACAAGATGGGCACAATGGCAGATATCATAAGACGATAACCAAAATACCACTTCTGAAACAAAGGTACAGTTGCAAGATGGTTATTAACTTTTTAAAGAGACCTGATTGCCATTCCTGCAACAGGCAGTACAAAGTCACACAATTGTAGTTTCCATTTTAGGTAGTCCTATACTTGAGAAACAGAATTTTCATCATAAACATCAATGATCCTAGTCTATCTATAATATTAGATGGCTTTTCTATTTAAGATGGAGGCAGGATGGTTCTTCATATGATCATTTTTGAGGTTATGTTTTAAAAAAGACTTCAGATTATAAATAATCATTATATAATATCCATATATCAATCCATAGACCATTTTCTACATATTGACCAGTTATGGATTTCTGTGATGATCTCTATCTACTCTAAAAGGAAGCTTTTCTGGTAAGGGTGGGAGCACCACTTATCTGTGGTTACAAAAAATAGATGTTTAGAATAAAGCTGGGAATTAAACATCATAGAAGATAGGAGAGAATACTTGTATGAGGCAGAGGACCAGGGCACCTGATGTTATACCATGTTTTCTAGACATGATACAGTAGCTGAACCCAGGAAAGCTCAATAATGTGGTTTCCTAAGCAAGACATATGCCTCAACAGCAGTATGAATGGAGAAACTGCATTAGGCCAAATACCTATGTGCTTTCACCACAGGCAGTTAATGCAGCTGAGAGAGGAACACTCATTCTCTTTCAGGTAAGCCTCCTAATAAGTTCTCAAATTCAAGAGGATCATCTCTAAACACATATATGTACTAGTTATATGAAATGAACTTAGCAGATTGTTTTTAGATGTGTGTGTGTGTGTGTGTGTGTGTGTGTTTGTGTGTGTGTGTGTGTAAGACAACAATTAGAGAAGAGTAGGTGTTCATCAATTTAAAACAGAGTTGAGGGATATGGGAGGAATCATAGGGCCTAGGGGTAGAAATGTTTTAAATATGAGACTCATGTATGAAATAAAAAAAAATGTAAAATAAAAATCGAGTTTTTAAAGCTGTATTACTATTTGCCAAACACAAAATTTTGTTTTGGACAGATGTGTCTTTTTGTTATTTAGATTTTTGTTACTTGCCTTAGTAACTTCTGTTTGATTGATTTGACTTTGTTTTTAGAGAGTGAAATAGAGAGGGAGGGATGGAAGAAGAAAGGGAGAGAGAAAGGTACAGACAGAGAAAGAAAGACAGAGTAACACATGAAATTGAATGACTATGGAGAAGCAAGAGGATATCTGAGAGGATGGAGAAATATGATTAAATTTATTGTATTAAATAACATTGTATTAAATAAGAATAATTGTATTAGATCATTTTTTAAATTTTTCTCTCAGACATTACATCTCAAACACAGTTTTCCTCCCTCTGCTTTTCCCAGTTTCTCATCCTACCTACTCTCTCTCTCAGATTCACTCCTCTTCTGTATCTCTTCAAATAAAATATCAGGTATCACAAGTCTATCACTGAATATTACATAACAAAATACAATACAACTAGATACAAATACTCATCAAAGATAAATGGCTGGAAAGGCAGCCTCTCCCAGGCAGATTAAAATGCTCCCAAAGCAGGCAAAGGAGTCAGACAATTTCCACATCCACTGTTAAAATTTCCATCCTGATAAGCCCTTAGAAATAGTGATCACATGAGTGATCAAGGGACTCTGTTTATTGTCGTGCATGTTCTTTGACTATCTAGGTTTATTGCCTTGCTTGTTTCTTGATTATTTGCATGTATTGTATTGCTAGTTCCTCAACCTAGAATTGACTTTAATACTTGCATGTAATTTAAACAGTATAAAGGCAAAAAAAAAAAAAAAAAAAGAGAGAGAGAGAGAGAGAAGGAGGGATGGAATAGGGGATTAATAAGCTGGGGGAATGGGAAAGGGGGATGGCATCTGAAATGTAAATAAATAAAATATTGAATAAAAAAAGAATATCACTACTACTACTATGACTTATATGCAAAAGACATAGCTCACACCCATACAGGGTCTGTGATTCTCACCTTAGTCTCTGGGATCCCCTATGAGCCCTGGTTAGTTGATTCTATGGACCAAGTTCTCTTGTTGTCCTTGAATCTGCAGGCTCCTATAGTCTTTCCCCTTCCTCTTCTGCCAGGTTGTTCTGACTCTGAATAATGGTTTGCTCTGGGTCTCTGCATCTGTTCCTATCAATTGCTGGATGATGCCTCTCTGATTATGATAATTTTATTTTCCAGTGTTGTTTGTTATCATAGATAGATAGATAGATAGATAGATAGATAGATAGATAGATACACACACACATATACTTGTATGTGTAGTCTGAATGCAGCCATGTGGATGAAAACCTTAATAAGCTAAAACATTTTACATACTAAGTGCATATATATTCTTTAGAGATTGTTCTAGATCCAAATGAGGCTATATTAAGTCTAGAAAAACCAGTATATAGCTCTTTTCTATGACTGGTCAAGTTTAAGAAAACTGGAAAATAAAAATAATTCTAAGAGATTAATCATAATATTTAACAACAAATATGAAAGTATATATGCAATCAGACAATAATTGTGTACAATGGCTAATAGTGTGTTATGGTGTTGAAAATAAGATTTGAAAATATGACTCATTACAATTTCAAATTTAACTAATTGGCAAATAGTTTAAAATTAATTTAATAGTACCTCAATTAGTATTAGTTGAATATTTTTAATATCTTAATTTATTAATAATTTCATAAAATATATTTTAATCATATACATACTTTAGTCGTTTCTATAACTCCTCTCATATCTATCTACCTCTTTATTACAATTTATTATTCATATGGGAATAAATGTGATCACACTGTTTCCTAAACATGCAAAATAACTAAAAAGTCATAGATTTTTGAAGTGTCATATTTATCTACACAACTCATTCATAATTCTCAACACTATCATACTTTTGAACAGTGGAAGGATCAGAGAAATGTGCTTATACACATAGATGGGTAAACTAAACAAAGAAATAAACAATAATCTTATAAAATCTAGAAAAGGTTGTTCTGGAATTGAAAAGTATCCAGGAGATAGTATTCCAGATGTGTTTTCTTTGGAAAATTCTGAATTTTCCACACCCATAAAAAACACAGACCAAAAAGGCTATCTTTATTAAATAAGCTACTGTCCTCTTTAAAGAAACTGATAAAAACTGATTTGATTTATCCATCTTAGTCCTCAAATTCTGGATGTTTATCTCATTAAAAAAAATCAGCCATTTAGTTAAGTTAAATTTATTTCAAATCATCATTGTTATTCAGTTTTAAGGCAAGTAAAAAAATTATGCAGTACTATAAAATTTAATTTTAAAGTTTTTTTTTTATCTTGGACAAAGGAGCTTGAAATTTTTTCATTTGTCAAAGAGGTCTTTTAAGTACATGTGAAAATAAAAGTAGTTTTTAGTTCATTTTATTTATGTCTTACTCACACACATGGAGATGCAAAAGATGTCCTGAGACTCATGGCTTTGGAAGAGCTTAACATTATTTCAAGAAGTGCATACAGAACTTGGACTCTCACTACTGGCTCTATAATAACAGCTGGGCTCTCTGTAGCTCTTTTCTAATCTTATTAATGACTACTTTGTGATTTGGAAGGAAATTTTAGACTCACCTTTACACACACACACACACACACACACACACACACACACACAAACACACACACACACGCACACACACACATACACAGGAGAGGGAGAGGCTGCTTAAGGACAACTTTCCTGCTGTGCAAAGAAGATGCCAAGATACTGAATGCTTTTTGATGCCTGCAGGTCACTAACGAAATGGAGAAAGTAGAAAAACACACTCACATGTTATGGCTCTAATTCAAAGTCATTTTTCTTTACTTTTCCATCCATGGTGTCCAAATAGGGTCAAAAAGCCAGCACCTCAGTTATTTTGTTGAAAGTATAACAAATGCCTTAACTCTCTGCACCTATTACAGCCACAGTGAACACTAAGTAAATCAAACTTTAAATTACTAATGTTTTCTTCTAGATACAACTGGACCTTAGTGGTGAACTTTAGAAATGGGTTGAATTATGTATAATGATTTTACCAATATAAGTGGATGATAATTAAACTAAAGACATTTTTCCTTAAGAATCACATGTTTTTCCTGCAATGGGATAGGTCAGATTGGTTTGAAATCTAATATAAAGCTTGACCAATTATTATATCTTGCTTTTTTTAAAAAAATGAAATTCAAGTCAGTCATTGTGTGTATAATTTGAACTTAAGAGAAGATAGGAACCCTTAAACAATTTCTTATAAAGTTCAAGTATGTAATTTTTATTTAAAAAAACTGTAATTTTCTTAATGCACTTTTTAGATCATCACTATCAAGAAAAATCTACGACTCAATGAAATGGAAATAAGCCAATGGATTGCCTAGTAAATATTGAAACCAAACAAATAAAAATGGTCCATCTATATACACTAACTTAATTGAAAAGATAATTCTAAGTGGATAGAAGAAAACAGTCATTTCCACATGCACAAGTCTCAAAGAACAAACTGTGCATATTGTTGGAATTGAATAAATTGGCTCTGTCACATAAATATCTTTATTGCACATCAAACTTCTGCATACCTGATTTTGTGACCCTAGGTTATGGTATTATGAAGATATTTGTGTATCCAGCAATAATTTTTATATAGTCATTATATTCAAAATAAAAATCAACTTGAGTATGACAAGAAAGTCATACAAAGTATTTTCTCTGAAGTTATTTAGGTAATTAACAGTGCAGCTGAACTGTAATATGTTCCAACAACCTAAAAGTATACTTGTGCTGTGCCTTCAAGTATTTAAAAATAACCATGAGATGTGTTACCAGGACTCTAAATAGTTTAGTAGTACTACTTACGGGAAGAACATAGACACATTCATTTGTATTATTACTAATAACCAAATAAAACTTTATGGAAAAGAAATCTACTATTCTGATTGTTTAGTTGCTTTTATAATCCAAATATTTTTAGTATTTTCAGCAGTTTTACACAGCTTGTCTCTTTTTCACTGTAAATGTACTTTACTCAACCTATATTTATAAAACTATGAAAAATTCAAATAGCTCAATCAGTGCATGTTTATATCCTGATAGGTATATAGAAATATTAATTTTAATTCCTTATATTTTGTATAATGAGATGACCTGTTAAAGTCAACGTATTCTTTGTTAATGCCTGTTGCACATGTGTAATGGATTCATTTCATTTCTTGTTAATGGCAACTAATTTGAGAATCAGATTATTTTATCTCTAACATCACATAATTAATTTTCTATATTTTTTTACTTCTCTTTTCACTTTTATTGGTTATTTTATTTACTTACATTTCAAATGTTATCTCCTTCCCAGTTCTTCCCCTATTCCATCCTCCTCCCCCTGTCTCTATGAGGGTGCTCCCTGATCTGTCCACCCACTCCTACCTCAGCACCCTACCATTCCCGTACCTGGGTCATCAAGACTCCACAGGACCAAGGGGGTCCCCTCCCAGTGAAGCCCTGTAAGGCAATCCTCTGGTACATATCCAGCTGGAGCCATGATTTCCCCCATGTGCACTCTTTGGTTGGGGGTTTAGTCTCTGGAAGCTCTCGGGGTGTCTGGTTAGTTGATGTTGTTGTTCTTTTGAAGGAGTTGCAAACCCCTTCAATTCCTACAGTTCTTGCTCTAAATTCTCCCTTGGGTTCCCCGCACTCTAAATGTTTGACTGTTTGACTTATTGTTTTCAAGGGGTGCCATCATCTGAGTCAAAACACATTTCTGAGTCCCTAACTTACTACCTAATTTTCTCAGCAATTCTGTCTTTATCTTCTCTGATTAACATGATAATATTCTATTTCCACAATTAATACAATGTATATGACATCATAAGAGATTACCTTACATTTCCCCAAAAGCTCCTGTTTTGTCATTTCAACAACTTCATATAGCATTATTTGGGACATTTCTCTATTCTATAGCTAAAGACATTCTATAGCTAAGGCTTGGGAATGATATCACTGTCTAAAATTAACACATATTCTGATTTTCTTGTAGTCTTCATGTCGTTTAGATTTGCATGTTATATTCTCAATATGCAGTATAATTCATAACAGTGTTTCATCAGTTTCCTATCAATGTAACCAAACTTATATTGTTTCTATCATCAATATCGTAGATTCCTTACATATTATATAACTAAAAATATATTCTGACTTCGAACTGGAATGTTACGTTACTTGATAGAAGCAATCTTCCAATAAACCATACCTCACATAAGTCTAATACCTTAACATATCCTCATACAAGAAGCAAAATAGTATAGGTACTTGTGCTGTGCAAAACTACTCAGGAATTAATGAATTAATAATGATATTTCATGAATAATTGAAGAATAATGTTGTTTGCCTCAAACAATCTTTATCTGCAAAACAATAAAATCTTTTAATGCAGCTATGTGACACACAACACAAATAGGAATGGGGTTAATTTTATCCTTCTTGGAACATGTATTATGCTCTCAAATTTTATTTTCAGTGTAAGGATTCAGTGTAGAAATATGACCTTAGTCCAAGTAGAATTTAGCATTGAGCTTAGAAGAGAGTATAAAACAGAGATTCTGACATTATTGTGAAGGTAAACTATTTCTATAATAAATAGTTTCATTTGGGACTTTTAATTATTTTTAAGTTACTATAAAAATTGATAATATTACTTTTTATGAGATATACTTTATAAGGATTCATGAGTGTCTAATTTACTTCCCATCATGGTGTGGAGAAAGAGGAACATTCCTCCATTGCTGGTGGGACTGCAAGTAGGTAATTTAAAAAATAAAATAAAAATATGAAAAGAATTTTTTTAGAAATTAAAACAAATAAAAAGCTAACAAATGAACCAAATATGACAATAGCAATAGCACTCCAGTAAGGAGACTTATTTAATTTCACAGAGAAAGCAATCCTGTTCAATTTGCCTCTGTCCATTCATACCTCCCATTCTACTGTCTAAACTTCTACAACACTAGAAAAATATGAATGAGAAGAATCATCAGAGCAGCAACACATAAGAAATGTTTCACTTTACAATCTCTCATCTAAGCTGTTATATGTGCAATTTTTATGTTCCCCTTTAGAATACAATTATTGAGGGTTGCTTAAGGATTATAAGAGATAGAACACACAAAAACCTTACTGTAAATATATTCAGGAAAATCCATATCACCTGTGTATTTAGGTGATCATGGCCAAAGTATAAGTCAAAATAAAATAATATTTCTCCTTTCCATATAATCTTGAGGTATTATTAAAGTACCCATACATTTTCACAAATTGCACCAGTGAAAAATGTATATTTACTACTACATGTGTCAGTATTGTAATTTTTATTTCTTTAGTTTGCATGTAAATTATACATATGTAGTTTTCACATAATCTGATGTTTTATATCATGAGTCATGCACATTTACATCAATTTTTAACTAATAATTCTACTTCTATGCATATATAATATAGAAAGTAATCAGGAAATATAGCAAGAGCTACTCATTGAAATATTCTTTAAGGTTTTAAAATGTATAAATGTAATATTCCAGAGTAACATGACAAAATCAAACATTATGCACTCATTAAAATGGCTTAAATTTAACAACATAAGCAAGATGAATATTTCCCAGTGTGCTGGGAGGACAAAAGCTAGACACCAGCTAAGTGAGATCTTCTGATGAACTCTTCTCACAGACATACCATTTTGAACAGCTGTGACTGCAACAAATTATCAGCATAACAGCTAAGCAAATCTGAAGAAAGGCCACAGAACCCAATCATAACATAACCAATGGAAAGACACACTGAAGAGGGCAGAAAAAAAATGTTGGAATTATCTCTCCATGGCCTCAAAGCAAACTAGTATGTAGACATGTATGTCTACCTCTATACACATATAAAAGAGAAAAAATTAGTAAGGACAGCAAGAGGTATTCATGGAAGCAACAAAGAGAAACAATTCTTATACTTGAAAGATATTAACAAACTATAGTGAAGCCCAGTACTATTCAAATCTCAAATTGAGTACCAAGCCAAATCCTGAGGAATTAGTCTCCAGAACTATAGTAGGATAGATAATTTCACTTATCTCTTCTCAGATGTCGACAGTGGGGTAGAAAACTCTTCATCTCTCATGTCTTGACACTAAATAGCATAACTATCACAAAGCTACTATTTACAGACAGAGCTCCAGAACATCCAGAACTTCCATCCCACAGTGGGATGTGTATGGTATCCCAAATCATCTGTGTGATAAATGTTGGTACAACCTTCAGTCTATATGGGTACCTTTGATTGTTAGATTCAACATGACCAACTTCACATTAAAGTAGGCAAGTATCTACCTTTGTCAACACTATTGGTTGTATTACATAATATAAGACCCAGTTTTTTAGACTGGAACATTGTAGCAGAAGCAAGACCTCACCTTGTAACAATGGTGGGCTTGTGAACAATATTGTTAAGAGGCATAACTCTGGAAGGGTTCTAGTTCTTGAACATGACACAAATTCCTGCCCTCTGGACTGCTGTCCAAACAAGCCTCACTTGTGATTGATTCCTGTAGTTCTGGCCTATGATTTCACCTCAGCAACTAGCAGTCCTCACAAGTGTAGCCATTGGTCAAATTTCAGTATAATGATTATCTTGAGGTGATATAAACTCCAAATGGGTCTATGCTTAACAGGATTTGGTGAGAGATCAAAGCCAAGGAGTATTCTCTCCTTGGTGTCTTTCTTACAGAGCAAAGATCTTTGGTAGCTGAAACACAGGCATTGAGGCTTACATAAGTCTCCAAGAGCAGCTGTGGAGATAGACTGTTTTGGATCCATGTACTCTTTGGTTTGTTCTGAGCAACACATTAACATATGATTTGAAGTAAATTTGGCTTAGACTGCCCTCTAGTACTGAAACAGGGATAATATAGTCACGCAAGAATCCTGATATATCTGGACCTGGATGCCATCTAATGCTGAAATAGTGAAGATGATTACAGACTCAGAGAATCAGAAAATAAATAAATAAATAAATAAATAAATAAATAAATAGTGAGAATTCATGAAACGATAGCAATATAAAAGATAGCAATATAAAAGATAGCAATATAAAAGCCAAAGTAGAGAAAGACTGCAACAAGCATTTCATCCTTATGTTATAATGTCAGAAAGGGTTAAGAATCTTCAGGAAACTATGGTTTGATGCGATACTCAAAACTATGTAGTGACCAAGCAATAATCAGTCAAAAAGACCTATCAGATAGTCTAAGCATGGGATCTCAAAGAGTTAAAGACAACAGAGATGAACACTGAATACTCTAACTAGGAAATTAAAGAAGTGAGGGCCATTAAAAAGCAAGCAGAAAATCTCAATCACAGGGGGCACCCAGTGACATGATATAGTGTAATGAGAGCATTAAACAGAATAAACCCATGTCAAATTTTTTTTTGTTTGTTTTTTGTTTTTTTGTTTTTTGAGACAGGGTTTGTCTGTGTAGCCCTGGCTATCCTGGAACTCGCTCTGTAGACCAGGCTGGCCTCAAACTCAGAAACCCGCCTGCCTCTGCCTCCCAAGTGCTGGGATTAAAGGCATGCACCACCACTACCTGGCCTCTCCCCCTTTTTTAATTCATAAGCAAGCCTGAGCCTGTCTTAGGTCATTCTAACAAGAATGACTTCCTTACCTGGCATGGAAAATGCATTATCAAAAGCAATGCACTTCTGTCTTAGATTGGTAAGGTTCTGTGCAAATTCTTACCCATTCTTGGCTTGCCAGCCTGTTAATTTAATAACTCTGTCTAGGGGTCTATTTTCAGGTTTAAGACATGTACTTTGACTGCCAACATGTTGATGTTGTTAAAGACAAGCTTTAATGGGATGGGCAGGAATAAAAGTGTTCCTAGGACAAAAAGGGTTAACATGATCAAGCTGATATGGGCCAGGGACAAGAAATTGGGCTGCTTGGCAGGAATCTGACATTGGCCAAGGACAAGGACAAGGCTTCAGGTAGGAATCTGACAAGAGGCTACAACAAAGAAGTTGTTTCAGGCAGGAATCTAAATCTTAGGCTAGACCAAAAAAGTAATTTCAGACAGGAATCTAAATTTTAGGCTAGAACAAGGAAGTTGGCTTCAGACATGAAAATGACTTTGTGCTAGGACAGGAAAGTAGGCTCAGATATTTTGGTCATCCTGATAAGCCCTTAGAAACAGTGATCATGGGAGTGATCACAGAACTTTGTTTATTGCCTTGCTTGTTCTTTGACTATTTGTGTTTATTGTCTTGCTTGTTCCTTGACTATTTGCATCTATTGTATTGCTAGTTCCTTAACCTAGAACTGACCTTAATACTTGCATGAAATTAAAATGATATAAAAGCAAAAAAGGGGAGGAGGGATGGGATAGAAGTTTTCTAGGAGGGGAAATGGTGAAACGGGATGGCATCTAAAATGTGAATAAAAATAAATAAATAAATAAATAAATAAATAAATAAATGATTAAAAATAATAATTCAGCTCCAAAACAATCTGAAAACACAGCTGAAAAACCAAAATGCAAACTAGACTTTGGAGAGGAACTAGAAAGCAGAGAACACAATTTTTTAAAGTTTGGATTTTTGAGATTTGGGAAATTTTGAAAACATTAAAAACATTCAAAACATTAAAAAGCGTTTTCAAAAACATTATATCAGAAAGCTTCCTAAACCAGAGATACAAATGAATGGAAGAGAAGGGGTGTGGCTTTAATGTGAAATGTCTTCTATAGGATCATGTCTTTGAACACTTGGTTGTGGGATGGGAATACTGTTTGGAAAGCCTTGGACTGTTTAGAAAGTTTAGTCTGGCTGGCTAGGCTCAGACCTCTGCTTTAATCTAGCCTCCTCTGCTAGTCACCATGGCTGCACTAAGCCTTCCTGTATCCCTTTGGAACCATGATATTAAATAAACCCTTTAACCTTTAGCTTAATTTTGTCAGAGGGTTGGTTGTTCATTTGTTTGTTTGTTGTTTCACAGCAACTGGAAAGTAACTATGACAAATAACTACAGTAAACAGAAAAGGAATTATTAACATATAAGAGATACTGTAATCAAAAGCAGTAAAAGAGAAAGGTCATTTATGATGATTAAAGAAATGAATCCTATATGAGAAAATAATACTTCTAAATATGTATCTATTAAACTTTGGAACATTTTAGCCTAGAAAGTATATGTTAACAGTTCTCATGGAAAAAATACTCAAGCACAGTAATAATTGCAGATATTACCATCATACTCTCAGCAAGGTATATATCATCCAGAAAGAAAATCAATGAGGAAACTATTAACAATAATAAAACAAACAACCGCCTAGTACTTCATCTAACACCTTCAAACATACATTTATTTGTTCTCATTCATACACAAAAATTTCTTCAAGACAGAACCTATGTGATTTCCTCATAAGGCACAGAAGACAGTGAATAGAATTTAACACACCCTCATAACACTTTTGAAAAAATTAGGAATTCAAGAAATATATCCCACTGCAATTCAACAGCGTACATCCTACCATTCCAATTATGCTGCTCAACTTGGGGAAAGTTGAAACTGTCTATGATCTGGAACAAGACAAGAACTTTTTTTTTTTTTTTTTTACCATTTTTCTCAACATAGTGTGGGTAGTCCTACCCAAGGGGAATAAGTAAGAAGATACAGAATGCATGAATTAGGGCTGTTTGCAAATGACCTGATCTTACATAAAGAAAGCCTCCAAAATTCTTCTAACATAAAACTGTGAGAAATAATAAATCCATCCTGAAAAATAGAAAAATTAAGGTTATAATACCAAAATACACAATTCAGCAATACAGCAATAATATTTTTTTAAATGAAGCCAAATGCTTGTAAGTATAAAGTCTAAAAAAAAACCTAAAAGAAATGAAATAACTATATTCAATAAAAATTTAAAACATTAATGAAAGAAAAACAAAAGGAAGCAAAAATGGAAAAAGCATCTTATTCATGGATGGCAAGGATCACTATTGTTTAATGATCTGTGTTGCATAAACTATTTTGAATATTCAATGTAATTTCTTCTTCAGGTAATTATAATAAATAACTTTAGCATTTACATGGAACCACATACCCCATATAAAAAGCTATTTGAGAAGAAGGAAGTAAATAATTATACTTCCTGAATTTAACACATGTGAAAAACTTTTGACAATCAAGACAGCACAATGAAGCATTTAAAAGAGACACAAAAAGCAATATAAAATAGAAAATCTACATTTTCACAAAACGGCTGATCTGTTTATATATCTATTTTGTTATTATCATTATTATTGCTTTTTAAAAAGTGACAATATGTAGGGACAATGTTTTCAATAAAAGATATTGGAGATACAAGTTAACTGCATGAAAAAAAAATGAAGTTGAATCCTTATCTGTCACCAGTTACAGAGTTCAAATCAAAATGGATTAAAGACTAAGATGTAGTCCTTTAAAGTGCAAATCTGCCCAGAGATAAATCTACTCAAAGACAAATTCTTCAGATAATGGAAATGGGGAATGAATTTTTTTGTTAGGACTCTAAACTCAGAGAAAATAAATGTAGACCTAACAAAGGAATTATGTTAAACTTAAAAAGCTCTCTAGAGCAAAAACATAAAAACAAAACAAAACAAACAGAAAACACTTGTATTCTATACATCTGATAAGTTGTTGTTACTTGGAATATATAAGGAAATACCAAAACTCAATGGAAAAAAGACAACTAGCTCCACTAAAAATATGCAATATATTTTACAGATACACTTATAGATATGCATACATGAGATATTTATTTCTTGAACATGTACATATGTATACTCTTTCATATTTAAACTCATACTGAAATTCAAAGTTCTATAATCAGAGCACAAGATAATTTAAGCGTTTGCTGAAGTAAACAATGTATAAAAGAAACTAAGTGATAATATCTAATCAAACAAATCCAGTGTTAGTACAAAAGACCAAAAATTAAATATCGGTAAAAATATTTTTTTCCATTTTAAGTACAAAGTAAATACAATATAATAGTCACTTATTATCAGAATGTTTTCCTCATTTCATGTGAATATAAGAAAATTTTATAGAAAAATCTATTTGCCTAATATAAATTAATATCACATTTCCCAATTGCATAAGCCAATTTCTTAACACCCTAACCTTGTTCTTTCCTACATTTATACTAATTCCATTTTTTTCTAGAAAGTCTTGCAAGTTATACACAACCCCCACAGCAACAAACAAACAAACAACTAGAACCACTTATTTAGAATGTCTCTTAGGCAAGACAGAGTTCTACAGAAAAAATTATTCCTTGGGTGCTGCCCAGTCCAACTCCCTGAGGATGGATCATAAAAACTGTCAGGTTCAGGAGAGTTCATCGTAATTTTCCTAAAGAGCTCATAGTGAAGCATAACCTTTAATGCCGTTAAGCGTCAGTTATTTAGATATTTATAAACCAAATATTTACACCTTGAATTTTGAAGTAAACTTGACAATTATTAAGCAATGTGAATAGAACCTCAATATAATCTGAACAATCCTACAATTTCTAAGACATTTTACTTTATGCATCTGAATTCTGGTAGTCTTTACTGGACGGACCCAAGAAGAATGGATTGTAATAAGCTCAAATAGAGGTATGAAGCAATAAAGCGTAGATTAGAGATCCCACACATCCTTCTCTGGGTTCTAATCAGGTGAATCTGCTTGATTCTTAACTCCAAGAAACCCCTAGTTCAGGTCCCACGTCCACTATCATGATATGGTATGGGCATCCCTTGCTTGTACGGAAACTACTCTCAAGGATTCTGCCAGGACATTCCTTGACTGTGCCAAGATGGAGGCCTCACCCAAAAAAAAAAACCATCTAAACTCTCCACCTAGCCAGGCTCTTCTCCAGGGTTTAGCCTGGTGAGTCTGCCTGGCAACCTCATAAACACACTCTTCCCAACCCTCAAATCTACTCCTACACTCTAGGCTTGCCATATTATGTTCATCCTTTCCATCTGCCTTGTCCGCCCTTTCTGACTTCATTCAAACTAAGTCAAAATATAGCAAGAAATAAGCTTCTCTTGGTTAGACTCTGTAAGACTGAAGCAGTACCAGTGAACTGAGTTGGGCTGAACTGAATTTCCTTCTTGCCTTTCATGGCTCATTTCTCTACCAGCAGTAGTGTTTAAAGGGACCCCCACAACATGGAACTGACAAAAGCAATATACGTGTTTGTATCTTATCCCACAAGTACAAACAACAATGAAAGAAGAAACCAGCGTATCCCCTCCAAAACCTATCAATCATTTAGAAATCTCTGTGAGTGAGAATTACCTAGAAGAATCCTAGACACATTAGAATCACCATAGCATTCAAAGAGTTTAAGACAACCCAACAAAACAGCTCAATAAAATTAAGCAGAAAGAACTTAAAAAGAAAACCAGCCAGTTGGAACCCAACCATTTAAAATCATAAGGTTGATAGAAATAGCAAAGACAATCCAGGACTTGGGAACAGTAAACAAGATTCAAGCTGACCTAAAATAAAACTGAAAAACTCAATAATCCAGTTAGAAAGCTTAACAGAAAGCCTTATAATTAGAATGAAGTAAGCAGAAGGCAGAATATCAGGACTAGAAGATCATAAAGGATCTAGATAAATTAATCAAGAAATATAATCTTTAAAAAGCCACAGGAATGGGGCCTCAGGAATTAGATTATATATTATGTCTAAGGAAAACTTGGCAAGTGGTAATGACATATAATATAATCTACATTTAATCTCTGTTGCAATTTTGTAAAAATATGTATTTATCCTCCATACATTTTTATGAGAGTAAGTACAACTGTCTAATTAGTGTTCTAATTACATTTAATCTTCATTCTACATTTTGTATTATGCTGTTTAGCTATTGTTTGTCTAGATATTTACTTTTGTCTTAATAATCTGTTCTTTTAAAATTTATGAGTTAAGATATTATTGCTACCATGTTAAATTTGAAATGTAGACATGGATTAGAGATATTATAGCATTTTATTCTTAATTGTCCCTATACACAGAAATTCAACATTTCCTGAATTAATCAGTATTTTGATATCATTAGAAATGTTCTTTGTTTAAAATTGTTTCTGTAATGAGTTAGTCATTAACTATAATAGAAGCTTCAAGAGAGAAATTAAAGTACTTTAGTTTGTTATACATAAGTTGAGACATTCTTCATTTTACATTGTTATTTCATATAAGAATTTAATGCTATTTTATCCTGAGACTCAGGATCATTCAAAGGGAAGCTCCAGTTTTCTTTTTCTCCTTGTTCATTTCACTCTTAGAAATTTGGCTGATAAGGCTATAAAAAGTTTAAATACATTGAGATAAGTAAGCAAAAAGATTGGCACTCATGACAAGTCTGAATGTTGCTTGGAATTGTTCTCCATATGCATGTTTGAATTTTATTTATTGTGAAATAAGTGTAAGTCTGTTTGTAAAAGAGTTTGAAAGAGATCACTTATACGTATACAAATATGTCACTTTAGAATTAATATAGAGTCGATAATTTTTTGATGTAAAAATTGGTACCCAGATGTTCACCCATGTATATTTATTCAAGATCAATAAGTGACTCATTTAGAAAGACACCATGCAGGGTAGTGATGGAAAAATTCTTCTAAATTCTAAATTATCATTAAAAATATTTGAGAGCCAATAAATAGAAACACTTTACAATGGTTTAACATTGTATTTACAACTCTATGTTCTGTAAAAGAAAATATGATATTTATCAAATTTGGTATACAAAAGCTTAATAGCTGTACAAAATACTGTGACATTCATGTCATATGCTGCTTTTTCTCTAAATCTGTCTTTGGATATAGCATTTGTCAGTTTTATCATAGTTACTGCTCCTTTACAAAACTTTCAGATGTTTATATCAAAATTAGCATGTGTTTCATTTATACACACTGTATAATTGTGAACTGTTTATACCCCTAGATTTTATACACAAAAAGCTGATGAGTCTTTCTGTCTCCCAGTGAGCATTAGCATTACTTTATGAATATATGAAGTAACTCTAAAGTTAAAAATTACATTTTGCAGACATTAAATATATACATAAGTATCCATAACAGATTGGTAGACAGATAGATGATAGATAGATAGATAGATAGATAGATAGATAGATAGATAGATAGATAGATAGATAGATAATAAAGGAACAATAATATCATTTAGATAAATAATCAATTAAAATATTCTATTCTTTATATGGCTATAAAGTTTTAAAAAGTGAACTGTTTGGGACAAGCCCCTATGTAGCACAAGCTGCTATCAAACTAACAACATAGCTGAAAATAACATTTGACCCCTGATCCTCCCGTCTTGACCTCCAAGATACTGAGATTAAAGGCATACACCACTACCATACCCTGTGTCAGAAAGGATGTCCTGTAACATGAGGTTTTATTCAGAATGACATGTAGAAGGGCAAAAACATCTAATATCAAAAGCTAAATCTGTTGTTTCTATGTTAAAAATTTCCAAATAATGTTATGTTCCAACTAGCCTATGAAAATCAATGTTGGGTGGTACTGATTTGGGATATGTATATGTTTAGTATTTGTGGTCCCAATTTCTTTCAAGATAATATCTTTGACTCTATATCTAAAACAAACAAACAAACAAAAAGGAAATGTAACGGAAGTTAAAATAAGAACATTAATGCCAATGTTGACTGAAAAAAACTGAGCCACATGAAACATAGGAGGCTGGTAATTATTCTCTATAGCAAAGATCATATTTTTGCTGGTCCAACATAAGACAGGCTGGTTGTAGTTGCAGAATTAGCTGGAAACTGCTTTGCTTTGGAGTCAGGAGGAAACTGTCAGTGAAGCATGATGAATACTAGGGAGGCATTGAAAGAAATTTCTAGTTGTGTCATGTGCTACAGTCTCACATGGTATTTTGCTGAGCCACAAACACAGTACTTTCTTAAGACAAAAAATGATCATGGAAAGAAGAAAAGTAAGGCTATGTAGAATGCAGAAACCCACACTAACATTGTTTTTTATATATTTGAGTAAACTATAAATGAGTCAGATTTCAGATGTGAAAAAAAAGGCAAAACAAAACAGTCAAGCCTGTGTTTTATTTCACCTCTTTAAGTATTTTCCATTAACATAATTTTAGAAATTATAAGTAATTTCCAAATCTGTTCCTGTGACTTGAATGAGATATTTAACAGTGTATCTGTATCTAGTTGAGCAGATTCTGTATGCTGATTTAAATTTCTGGTATTTATTAATTAAAACTCTTTTACTCTGTACTGATAGAATTTGTTGGGAAGCAATACAATTATCACTGCATAAGTCATCTATGATAAACTAGAACGTTGATCCTTAACTATGTTTCATATTAACCCAAGTACTGAATATTAGTCTGGCTACCATATGCTGCCAGTATAAGAAGTCAACATTCCAGCCATCTCTACTCAGGTGAACTCTTTGCAGAGTCCAGAGAGTATTTCTTTCCTCTACCTCTGACAGCTTTAGGAGGGCAAAGGACAGTGTCCATGGACAAGACAGAGCAGAAAATAGTCATAAAATAATCAAGCAAAGCTCAGAAGAGTTTACTCATCTTATACTTTACTTGTGTTCTATATTCCCCACAAGCCCGTCTTTAGCATTCTGAGACAAGCTTTGAAAAGAGAAATGCTGTCATAAAAACCCTATGACAGAAACCCTTCACTAATGACAGAAATAAGTCCATAGACCGTGTGATTTAAGTTGGCATAACTTCAATTGAAATATATGTTTTCATTAAAATGGCAGTTATAATACATATATAACTCATACATAATCTTTGAGATATTCATTGTCCATTACATATAGAAATAATTTAATGCAAATTCACATTATAACTTCAGCAACTTAATAAATGGAGGCATGTTGTTAAAAAAAAAAAAAAAAAACATTGCCTCATTTATTTCCTCAGACATTCTGTCATCCAATGCAACAGGTAAAGAGGATGGCAGAGAAGACGGAAATGAAGAAAGGAGAAAGGAACCGAAAGACGTTTGGGAAAATATACTCTCATTTAAGACCATGCCGTAGCACAACGAGGGTGCACTCCAGTAGTAGAGCACTTGCTAGCACACATTGGAATCTGGATTGGTGTACAGCATGCAAAATAAATAAACAAACAAATAAGCAAATTTGCAAGTAAAACGTAGTATAGTTTAATATTTGTTAATTATGATCGATTTTATTAGTTCCTTAAAATAGAAATAATTCACTTTTTGCACTAAAAGCAAACTGAAACAAAGATGATAATAAATTTTTCATTACTGAACTTTAATGAGAAAGATATTATACGACTAAATATTCCTGCCACCCCCAAAAGAAAAAAACATTAAAACGGGCAGCGGGAGAGAACTTTCTAACAGACTCTCTACCAATCTGGTACTCTGATAACTTATAACTTACTAGTAACTATAAATAGAAACTTAGCTCCTGGTAGTTATATTTTGGTGAAGGTTTCTCTTTGATTTTTGTGTTTTAAAGTAACTAATTTAGCAAAGAAACAGCCTAAGCCAGACACATTATCCCACTAAAATAAGAGAGTGAAAGTTATTTCTAACTCAAATTTCCATCTGATGATGCTCTGGCAGGTTTTTCTGACTTCTCTTATAGATAAGTTTGAGTTTGATACTTCTGTTCAAGTATTATGTCTGAGGTGTGACAAGAGTCATTAGACCTTTGAAAGTATATTCCTCAGTTATTTGCCATACTGGAGATCAAAACCAAGGCCTCATTCATTTTAGTTAGCAAGGATTCTGACATTGGCACACCCCACTCCCCCACTGCTTATATATAAAAGGTAAAAACTACTGACAGTTAAATTAAATGAGACAACATGTATACAGCAGTTCAAACCAAAAATAGCACATAGCACAAGCTACAATGACTTGGTTCCTGTGAGTCTTCATTGCTATGGAAAAGTCATGCTGTAAAGAAATATACTGATATAGAACGTCCCACAGCACACTCCGTTATAAGCTTCACTGAAGCAAAACCAAAATAGTGTTTAAGGATATAGTCCTCTCTGTAGTCTGACATCAAGTAGATTGCATTATTAGGTATATGCCAGATAAAAATCTCATTTTTTACTACGGTGATCTACTATTGAGGTTATGTAGGAGATTGTATTTTTAGGTGTATAATTTCTGGAGATGCCTAGATTGATCTTAGGATGTGATTGTATAAATAAATTTTCATGCTCCTGGCTGAGTTTCTTGATGTTCTCATATTCATATGATTGGGAGGAGGTGAGTTTCTCAGCCTGTCTCTGAAGCATACTACACTAATATTCTGGGATCCATTTGTAGTATCTTTCTCTTACTATCATGACACCATCCTGAATAAGGAAAAAATATTTTGTTATCAAGCTGTCCAGAGTCTTTCTTATGAGATCAAACAGTCTTGAGACTTGTTACAATTTAATTTTTGTTTCTTTGAATTAAAATCAAAAGTGAAAATGGAGGCCGGGGTAACTAGATTGGAATTTTAGCACACAGGGAGCTGAAGCATAAGTACCTCAAACTTGAGGCCAGCCTGGACTATGCATTGATTCTCCATCAACCCTCATTTACACAATGAGACCTTTTATAAAAATAAAAATAAAAATAAAAATAAAAATAAAAATAAAAATAAAAATAAGACTCTAAAGAAAAAGCTGAAATATCTACAATAAGAAATCAATACTCACCACACCTCCAAGAAATGGTAACTAAGTATTGGAGATGTTAACAATTTCAGATGTCCTTGCTGAGAATTTCCAATGTTATGGTGGTTTAATGTTTATTGAGAATAAAGGAAGCTGCATAAGCCCTACATGATTACCTCAAAGTAGTCAAAGTTAGCTGACTAGAAATACTGACTGTCCTGCTCTGTGTAATATACAGTAGCATCTCAATGAACATGTCTTTCAAATAAAAACACTAGACATGTGTTTGTGAAATGTTTGTGACTTACCAGGCATAACTGGAAACTCATTGTGTACACACAGCATTACATGTCCAACAGGCATGATGACCTTTTACAAAAAAGACTTATTTATTTATTTAATGTATGTGAATATACTCTTGCTGTCTTCAGGCACACCAGAAGAGGGCATCAGATTCCATTACTGATGGTTATGAGCCACTGTGTGGTTGCTGGGAATTGAACTCAGGACCTCTGGAAGAGCAGCCAGTGCTCTTAACTGCTGAGCCATCTCTCCAGCCCCAGGCATGATGATCATTTTAAAAAGAATAGTTTGGTTTTAAAGAGTTGGTTGTGGAACTTGACAGGAACAAGATATGGCGAGTCACTCATGGGTATCTAAACGGCAGAAGTCTTTACCTTCAAAAAAGAATCATAGAAAACAATAAAACTTGTGAATAAGATCTCTAAAACCAAGTAGACTATACAACAAACGAATAAGCATAAATGTTAAAGTTTTTGTTTCCACAATGATATAGAATATTTTTCAAGTAGTTTCCTTTTTAAAACTGAGAAGAAAAATCATCAATTCAAATGCTGAGAGATTTTTCTTCCAAACTTATGTTTCAATTTGCAACTTGCTAATAATAGAAGATAATGGTGAGGAAGCCCAGTCTTAAGACTGGAGAGAAACATAAAACATCTGATCTTGCCCAGTGGTACACGCTGGCCAGAGATCATTCAATAAAAGAAAATGAATATATACGAAAAATGTTCAAAAATAATTATGCTAGTTTTTCAGCCTAAATACCTTGGAATTTGCAAAGACAGCTCCTAGACAAAAGGGAGACCACAGAAATTCAGTGCAATAGATTTCTCCATTGGAAGTGACAGGAACATCTCTCTCAATATTACTTAGCTAATGAAGGAATAGATCTACTGTGAAGTTCCTAGGAGGCTCATTTTCTTGAGTACAGTAGTAAAAGTTAGCTGATGAATGACCTAAACTGCTAAATGCTTCTCCTTATAACTTGAGAGCAGCAAGGCGTAGCCAAGCAAGAACTGAAGAAGTTATCCTCCAGGGGCACTGCTGTCCTTGCAGGTTGTCAGAGGCAATGAGCCAGGTTTATTTCAAATGGCTCCTTAAATGAACATTTATTTTGTGCCAGTAACACGTTTTTGATTAACAGCTCCTTTTGACTAATTTGCTTCCCAAAACAGCCCAATAAATGACTCACTTAAAACATAATTAAAAGCATGTTATTGCAAGTAGTTAATACTGATTAAAACAGGCATTAAGACAATTACCATTGAAGGAAAGTAAGCACCCTATAGTTTGTACAGAATACATCCTTACTTTTTAAAGGCCTCATATCCAGGAAGAACTGCATGAGAAAAATCCAGAAAATTCTCACTCTTAATGCAAAATCAAATAGGCTTATATTTTTGTTTATCATCATGCCTGAACAGGGTTGCAAATTGGTATGCTGTTGAAGAACCCTCTCTCCACACTCTGTATGTGTGAGTGTGTGTGTGTGTGTGTGTTTGTGTGTGTGTGTATTTGTGTGTTCAGATGCTTCACAGGCAAAATCCCACTTCTAATATTCATCAGAACAGATTCTATCTGAAGGTGACTTACACATCACTTCCTGTAAGTAGTATATAAAACAACCCTTTACTCACATTATCTTCATGCTCAACATTCTCGGTTGAATTCAACATGAGATTGTCTTAGTTGGGGTTTTTACTGCTGGGAACAGACACCATGACCAAGGCAATTCTTATAAGGACAACATTTAATTGGGGCTGGCTTACAGGTTCAGAGGTTCAGTCCAGTATCATCAAGGCAGGAACATGGCAGTGTCCAAGCAAGCATGGTACAGGAGGAGCTGAGAGTTCTACATCTTCATCTGCTGGCCTCTAAGAGAAAATTGACTTCCAGGTAGCCAGGAAATGGGTCTGATAGCCCAGATCCACAGTGACACACCTACTCCAATAGGGCCACACCTTCTAATAATGCCACTCCCTGGGCTGAGTATATGCAAACCATCAGAGAGCAATAAGAAGCTTCTACAGTTCTTTGGTTCTACGGGTGCATTTGTTTTCCTGTTGTTATTCTTTCAAAATATGTTCTATTGTCCTGTGGAAGATAAAGGACATTTTTAAATGATTTCTTCTCTTTTTAAAAGCATATTTAAAAGGCTTGTAACTTTGGACTTTAGTATTATATATTAAATACTGCATTGCATTTCTGTAACTATGTTTTGAATGAAAGTATGAATTTTCTAAAATTGTACAGGTAATATACCAAAACATATGTTTAGTAGGATTAAACAATTGAAAGTTAGAATTATAGAAAGAGATGATATTTCACACAATATGGTCTACTTTGTGAAAATTTATTTTGTGATCAATTTATACAATTAATTATAACCTATCTTTTTACTGTTTAGAGTGGTATAGGGTGAAGCCAATTTTCCATTTTTAATGTTTGAGTATGTAAATAATACTACTTTTGGAGAAGGGACTCCTGAAAGTCATTCTAAAATTCTGCATAGAACACTACAGAGATAAAAACCGTTCCACCATCATGTGCTTCAGATTTCCATTTTGCAGTGCCACTCCCTGGATTGTCTCACACAGGGAACATTTATCAAGTGCCCTGATCACTCACATTCACTCATATCACTTTAAATTCCTTCGTAGACACAGGCAGGGCCAGAATTCACCATTGTGTTCACAAGTTGATGTACACATTGAATAAATCCTGTGAAAATTAAACAAAAAAAATGAAAAATAAAAAATAATATGAAGCATTAGGGTGTCCGAAATTTGGGAAAAGAACATATGTTAGTTTAATAGGGCAAACAATGAGAAGTATTTTGTCACCTTTGATACTATTAACTGCTTTTCCTCTTCTCCTGGCTTCTCTGGATGATTCCAAACATTTCCTTTGTTCTCCTTTGCTAATGTTTCATTCTATCATCAAAACTGTTCCATTATTCCTATTTATTTTTGAAAGGGTCATTAGCCTTGAAGTATATTTAGCTGCTATTATTACTATATTAGTACATTAGTATATTATTGTGAGCTTACTGTACTGGGCAACTGAAGCTGTGTCACAAACAAAGCTAAAACAATTTTCCCTTTTCCAAGTATTCCTTGAACACACCACTCTAGTGTGCCTGAAAATTGTTTTTTGCCCTACTTGAATTATCTTTCCCCACCTTCTTCTATTTACCCCGGAGTATTCATATTTACAAGTGAAAGCATAAGAGAACTTGGTAATCTTGAATTTTCGATAAATAACCAACACGTTTTAGGGCAAGTATATTCCATGAAAAATTAAAACATACTTTTATGCATCACTGATATTGTCCATATATATATAAATATATTTACAACCATGAGTAGAATTATGGTTAGTAAATTAAATTATCAAATCCACTTAAACGAAGAGATAACCAAAGGGACATTGTTACTGTCACACATCATGGAATGAGTTTATTGGATATTAAGAACACATTTGCCTATGTAGGAGACTTAGCTGGGAAATCTTAATTGCCTAATGTTCCAGTTTCTTCATCTACCAAATGAAGAGATAAATTCAAAGAGAAAAACAATAGGTCACTGAATATGAATAAAAATAGTAAGGGGTTTTGGAAAGCATTCAGCAAGCATCACTTAAAAAGGCTATGTCAACCTCAAATGCACACAACAGTACCAGTCACTGCAGATGATTTTAAAGTACTCATATATATGTGTGCATGCATCTAAATGGTTGTATTTTTTGTCAACTATCTCTTCTCTGTTTAAAACACAGGACAATCATTCATGCAAATATTTGACTAGGTGATCTAACAGACTTAACAAACTGTCAATCACAATGAACCAGGCAAAAGAGTTCTCAGAGCATCGCTGCCCTGAACTTGTGCTGTAAGTTTTTTTTAGAGGAGATTGTTTCTGGTCACTGGGTCACAGGTCAATGGGTGACCTTTCCATATGACTATATGTGCCTATGAAAATTCTTAGAATCTCTGTTTGTTGTTCCTGAGAATCTACATCTTGCTTATGTCTTTGTAAGTAGTTCATCAATTAAGATTTTCTCAATGGTTCTCATTCATTTCTTCCAAAGTTCTTAACTAAATAAGTACTTACAAGGAACAATTTGACTTCAAAATTATGTTACAACTTCTTTTAATCATTTAATACACTTGCCCATTGTCAAAGATATTGACACGTTTCCATTGCCAAAGTAAATTTGTAATTTTGAGCATTATCATAACAGATGGCTATTTGAATTATATTTTATCAATAAAACTGTTTTGAGTTTATAGCAATATTAGTTTGCTGTGTTGTTTGTTTATATCATTTTCCAAATTGTGGAAAGACATTGCTTTTAGTGATGTGTGAAGCCAAAGCTGCCTAGTCTATTTATGAGATAGGGCTATAACAGTGGGACTGACTGAACAGTGCATCAGCTTGCCTTGATGCCTTAATGCTAGACGGTGACTTGGATTCTAGCAATATTTAAAATAGGATCTGTTGTATTTACAGAAATGTGTTTGCCTGTTTTGAGAAGCTAAATACAACAATATGATTGTATTTTTAAGTTGCAACTGTTTTACTTTTACATTTCAGAAAGCTTGTGGATAAAATAGAGAATGCACAGCTAGAATAATACCAAAATATTAGAAAGTAGAGGGTATATATATATATATATATATATATATATATATATATATATATGCTTCTGGTGGTTTTCTCTTCACAATATTCTTATACGTGTAAACATAGATCAATTGTAATAGGGCCAAAGGAGCAGTGAGCTTGCTTCTGTGAGATTGTGTCTTTTAGAAATGTCAAAAGCCACACCTATAAAGAATCACCAACATGACTACCTCAGGGTGAGCTGGACAAACATCACAACAATAGGTTTTGCCATGCGGCTGGAGAAAGTCTATGGTACCTCAATAAAACACAAAGAACTACAAGTATCAAAGGACTGTTGAAAGAGGGAGTAGTCTCCTCTAGCGAAGAGCATGTCAAACAATTGGATACCCAACACAAAGTGGTCAGCCCTGAAATCATATGTAAAATAATATTATACAGACTAAATATTCTATCTATGTATTATATTTATGTATATATTTATGAGTTTGTGTATATGTAAACTCATATATACATAAATACATAAATATTATACATAAATATAAATATTATATGCATGCATGTAGTAATAATCAATGAGAAAGAGACCATGTGTTTGAAAGTGATTAAGGAGGCGTATATGTGAGTGTCTGGAAAGGAAAGGGAAGGATGTTATTACATAGTAATCTCAAAAAAAAAAAGTTTTAGAGAAAAAAAGAGAAATTGAGAGGAAAAAGAATAATTAGACAACAAGAATGCTCAAAAGAAAGAATAAAATATGAAAATCATAAAAACTGAGCAACCAACAGTGTTCTAATTGAATATCAGGTCTTCTCAATAAGAGGGTAAACTCCCTCTTATATACTTATATACCATATACTTAACTGTGACTGGAGATCTCACAGACCTTAGAGGATAACCTACAAGTCATTTTCTTACATCAAGATAAATTCTAAAGAACTGGTACTGCTTTCTGCTAGCTCATCTCCTGCAGCTTAAAAGCTCAGCATTTATTTTACATATCAATCCAGTCATTTACTCCAGGTTCCCTTTTGAGATAATCCTAAGAATCCTCAGCCCTTTGATTATTAGGGGACAGGAAACACTTTTATTATTATTATTTAAACACTCAAAAAGAATTCAGAGATCTACCTGTCTTTATAAATGTAACTGGGTAGGACCTTGTCCTGAGATTAGCATTCAGACCACAACTGGTTCTAAATTAGCTGTGTCCCAGGCTGACTGCGAACTCAGAAATCTACCTGCATTTGTAAACATGAACAACAACAACAACAGCAACAACAACAACAAAAGACTTTGCTGAGTGAGATCTTGTCTTTCAATCACCACTTCCTAAATCTCTTTGTCTCCTCACCTATGTATATTTCTGACAAGCTGGCTCACAGTGCAACTGCCTCTGTTCCTTTATATCTGTGAAGCTCCTATACAATTCATATTGCATCTTTATATTTTTGCAAATATTTTTGAGAAAGTACGTATTTTTAAATTCATGTTTTTAGAGTTATTTTTCACAGCATAAGGGCTGTCCTGAATCCTAGCATCTAGCACTTTGGAGTGCATACCTGTGCCTCCCAGACTCATGTTGTCTCTGATTATCATGGAGTCATTAATGTTAACAGGGAGGAACATTCTCAGAGGAATTTGAAAATATGTACATTATTATACAAACAAGCCTTAAGCCCACAGCAGGCATCAACACTCAAGGAGACCTGTAGCCAGATATTTTCCCCACTACATTTGCAATAAAGTTCTGTGATTGGGCAGTATGAAAGGTAGGTGGAGTGAGTAGTTGGGAGGAGAGAAGGACAGGAAGGGGAGGAGAGTAAGAAAACTAGAGACCATGGAGGAAGAAGGATGGGTATAAAGCAGTCCTGCGCAGCAATTTTTATCAAAAGGCTAGATATTGGGTAACAATTCTTATTATGTGGGCATCTTGTTATTTGAGCATTTCCAAATATATAAATCTATTGGAATATTTTGAAGGTTAAAGAGTCTTCATTCTACCAGGTACTGAGCAGATGGCTGATATATTCTGGGGTTCAGTCGAGAGCTTTGTGGATGCAGCATGGTGGATTAGCAGAGCCATTCCCCATGCTGGCGTCTCATGGGTCTAGTTGTGGCACGCTTGGCCTCTTGCTGCTTCTAGCTGTGGTGTGCATGGCTTCTGGCTGCTTCTAGTGTGGAACATGGCAGTCAGAGCTAAACAGAGCCACTGATAAGATAGTGGCCCTCACCTCCCTATCACAATATCTCCCCTTACAGAGACCCACGTCTGCTGGCCCTGTCCCAGGAGCAGAAACCATATCATTCTGTCTCTTCTGAGATCACTTAGGACTCAGAAGTTCTCTCCCTGCATCAAAGAAATATCCTATGCAGGAAATGGAGATTATTACAAAATCTCTAACTGGCCTAAATGTAGAGAATACATACTGATGTACTATCCATTTCAAATTGATATATACACATAAGATTCACATTATGTGTATACATATATACACAGAGGATTCAGGGACAGTAGCCAAAGTAGGGTCAGAAAGATTGTAAGAGCCAGGAATCAGGACCCATACTGGGATATACTTTTTTTCTAGACATAACATGAATGCTTTACCCATAATATCAAAACAATATGGTTATCCAAACATGACCTTCATAGTGAGCACACAATAAGAGATGCCAGTTTAGATCAGTAGATTTTCACATGGCACTAACCCTAGATGACAAACTATAAGTAGTCAATGGCTTCTGTGAGAGAGAGATTATATTTTCTCTAAGTACAAGCCCTCTTATAGGGTATTAAATCAAAAGTGGTGAGTTCCGAGCATCTGTATATGGTGGTAATACTAAATGGAGTCAGTAGGGGTGTGTGTGTGTGTGTCTCTGTGTGTGTGTGTGTGTGTGTGTGTATACTGAAGGAGACAGAAAGCCAGAAATAAAGATATGGAGAAATAATTATAGAAAAAGACATGAGTTTGAAACGAAATGGGTGCATAGTAGGAGTTGGAGTAAGGAGAGTGGTAGGGATACTGTAAATACAATACACTTATATTAAGTTCAGATCACAGACATGGTCCTGACATTTAGGAGTCATTTCACAAATAACTCAAATCATGAGCAGTTGCCTTCAGGACACAATTTTTGAAACATTTGTAAAATATTGAAACATATTTTGGGGAGCCGACAGAAGGCAGCCATCATCCTTGCAGCCATCTTGAGCCATATACCCTGACAAGAGACTTGTTTTCAACAGCCTATAACAGCTGAGCACACTCTGATAACATCTTGTTTTATATACACATCTTGTTTTATGTGACTTAAAGGCATGACTTAAAGGCATGACTTGATAAGTCAGATTTATAAAAGACTAGAGGCAGACAGAAGAACTGGAAATTTGGAACTTGGAGGCACTAGGGACTAGGAACTAGGGACTTGGGACTTGGACTAGGAACAAGAAACTTGGAAAGAGAAGAGAGACTTGAGAATAAACGGGACTGAATCACACTCTGTCTGGTCTCCATTCTTCGTGTCTGCCTTCACTCTCTCTCTTGCTGAACCCTGACCCGCAGGGTCTAACAATTTTGGCCCCCAAGCTTTTGGCAGTGCAGGTTCCAACATTTGGCAGAGAGATCCCCGACAACCTATAATTAGTTAAATAATGGTCTTAAAATAAGATTGATAAAAACAAACAAAAAATATATTCTCATGAGATAATGTGTAGTGGTGAATTAGTTGAACCACTTTGGCTCCTGGCTGGTCACACAGGCACCTGCCCAAGAGCTCTCTGGATTCTTCAGTGAAAGGCACCTAATTTGATATGTCTTGACTAGCTCAATGGTTGGTCTTTTCTAATCATTTCTAGCATACATTTTCCCCTTCAACTTTTCTGAGTCAAAATCAACATTTCATCTCTTCTATTCCAGATCCAATTAGCAAGAGTGGCCACTAGGCCCATTTTTCCTAATACATGGCTAGTTGCTTTCTTTCCTTCAGCTCTTGCATTTAATGCATTTAATTTAACTCTCCCTCGGAGTCATGGTGATTCTCTTACTCTCCCGTCTCTCCCAGTCTCTTGTTCACACAATCTAAAAGTGTGGCCCCATCTCCCTGCCTAGCCAATGGTTGTATGGCAATTCTTTATTATCAATTGAAGGCAGCTGGGGGCAGGGACCCTCAGGTCTAGAAAAGTGGCTGTTTGGGGGGCAAAATAAGATAAAACATATCTTTTATCTTATTATAATGAATATAATGAATAGAACTGAATTTTCTTTCTAAAAAACAAACATCAATAAAAGTTCTGTGCAACTTAAAACTCACTATGTACCTACTTTACTTCAGATATAAAGTCAAAAGTCATTAATAAAATATACTCTAATTTCTGAGAGATTTTATGATCAAAATACATTTTTGATTATTCTGAAATAAAAATGTTTCCATAAAGCCATAACACTAAATTCAAACTTACATGATTTTTTTTATTTTCTAAGCAATTCTTACAGTAAAGGACAGGTAAAGAGGAAGTATCTCACTGTCCTTTGAAAACAGGTAGTTAATATTCATTCATAAAGACAACTGCCTTTTGGCAATAGTGAAATTTCCTAAGATCCTTGTCTGTCTTTTGGGAAGCAGTGTGGTGAAACTTACTTAAGAGAAATGATTCAGATGTCAAAGGAGAATCTGTTCTAAGTTTAAGATTTATTGCACCAATAAATTTTCTTTAAGTGCACAGTATTGGTTGGGGATTAGAAGTTTTATATGTTTAGGAATAGCAGAGGATAAAGTATTGAAACTACAGGCAGATGCCACATACAGTTTCTCTTATATGCTTGACATGCTATTAGTCCACTGTTGTCCAGTTGGCTGGCACGGAGGTCATGCCAAGCTATTAGACTGGACATGTATGTTTGTCCTGAGAAGAAGAGAAGGGGATAGACCTCTTAAGAATTGATCTAGCAAAAATATAAAGAAAAATCTGGAGAAAATCTTGGTTTTAGAACACTGAGCTGCTGAGAAGCACTGACACTGATCCACCAAGTAAACTGTGGTCATAATTGAAAGACCTCACTGAATAATTTTTATAATTGGCTTAGTAGGTGAAGTACTGTGGAGCTTTAGTGAATAACCATTCAAAGACTTCATGACAATTTTAATCAAGGAATTTCTACCCCTACTAGAAGAAATTGCAAAGTACTTGTTGAAGGAAAATACGGGAATTGACACTTCCCCACAGGATGAATTTTTGGTGTTTATTTAAGAACCTGACCGCAACAGATATATATCATCCTTAAAATATCTCATTTGTTCTAAAGAAGAACATGATACCATGCACAGATGCAAAATTTCATGCTGAGATAAATCATCTTTACTTTCATTTCCTGAAAAATATAAATAGATTATTTATGCAACTGAAATTTCTGTAGAAAAGTAAATTTGATTTGATGTGGTGGTTTGAATATGCTTGACCCAGGGAGTGACAATATCAGGGTCTGTAGCCCTGTTGGAATAGATGTGGCCTTGTTGAAGGAAGTGTGTCATTGTCACCCTAGCTGCCTGGAAATCACTGTTCTTCTACTAGCTTTCAAATGAATATGTAGAACTCTCAGTACCTCCTATACTATGCCCGCCTGCGTGCTGCCATGTTTCCACCTAGATGATAATGGGCTGAACCTCTGAACCTGCAATCCAGCCCAAATTAACTGTTGCCCTTATCAGAATTGCTTTGATCATGGTGTCTGTTCACAGCAGTAAACCCCTAACTAAAACATACTGTCTATCATTTATAAAATAGCCTAATAGAGCATGTAGAACAATCGATTTATGTGTAACTCTGTACCAAATAACTGCAAAATAAATGAAGTACTAGCATTTTCCTTCTAATTTGCTGTTAGTTAAGGACCTAGGATAAACTAAATGTGGAATTTAATCACAAATGCAATCAAAATAATTTAAATTAAAAAACTATGAAATATTTTAATGACTTGTTAATGACATTTTTAAGTCTCTATCATGTTTTAATCTCTCACTTTTGCATATTAGTTTTAAAATGAACTTAAATTATCAGAGTCATCAAATGAACTGTGTACCTTCTAAAATTATTTAAAATAGTCATAAATGAACAAAACCACATGATCTTCTCAAAAGATGTTTAAAAATTCTTTAACAAAATCCAATACCCCTTCATAATAAGAGTTTTGGAGAGATCATGGATACAGGGACATACCTAAACATAAAAAAAAAAATTATACAGCAAGCTGATGGCCAACATTAAATTAAATGTTGAGAAACTCAGAACAATTCCACTAAAATCAGGAACAAGACAAGGTGGTCCACTCTTTTCATATCTATTTAACATAGTACTTCAAGGTTTAACTAGAACAATAAAATAACTAAAGGAGATCAAGAAAATATAAATGGAAAGGAAGATGTAAAATTTTCAGAAGATATTATATTTTACCAAGAAACACCTCAAGCTAAAAAGTATCTTCAGTGGAGTAGCTGGACACAAGATTAACTGATATATATATATATATATATATATATATATATATATATATATATCCCTCCTATATACAAATGATAAACAAGCTGAGAAAGAAATCACAAAATCAACATCCCCAGAATTGCCACAAATTATATAAAATATATGTATAACTCTAACCAAGGGAAGAAGGATGGGGAGGGCTGGGGGTGGTGGGGTATCATCTCAGAGGCAAAGGGTAGGGAGTATTGGGTAAGGAAGTCTTGAATGGGGTTAAGAAGAGGAGCAACATTTGGGGTATAAATGAAATATTTAACTAAAAAATAATAATTATAAAAACAATGACATCATGAAACTTGCAGGTAAATGAATGGAATCTATGTACCAAGGAGAGCTCAAGAGGGAAAACACAAGTTTTCCTGGGAAGTTTTCTTTTAAGAGATCACACATATGCATTTTAACAGTGGATTAAAAACTCACATTTTTAAATACAGCCAGAAAATCAGTTTCTAATTCTGTCAGGTTACTATTACCTCGCCTCATCATTCATTGCTTCCAAAGTGCTTATGACTGTATTTTCTTGTGCTACGTTTGAAACATCACAGGAGCTCAGGCATCAAAGTTTTCAATAAATTCATTCTTACTTGGGTAACAAATGCATTTATCTCATTTAAAATAATAATCTAATAATAGTCAAAATTTTCTGAAAGATCTGTGCATTCTTGGATTTCTATAGAGAAGTAATTTCTTAGTATAGACACCAATGCCAAGTAATAAATAAGAAACAGACACAGAAAATTTCCTGGCAAACAAGTCTACAAAACTAAGAACTGTTTGTTCTATGACTTTTAGACCAGTCCCAGGGAAGGATGTGCTGTTACAATAACAAGAACAATGTACACATATTTAGCTATATTAAAATATGTAGAAAGACTATTATGCATATCACATGTATAGAGCCATAGTTTTATGGATGCATTAATCATGGCTATTTGTGTGCATTTTTTAAAATTCTTATTACCTAGGCTTGAAGAAATTTTTACAAAACAGACTCAACAAACATAGAAAAGCAGAATGAAAAGCACATTCCCATAAAGTGCCTGCACAGCAGAGAAATGTACAGTTTTTGGCATCCAGTCAGTTTTGTGTGGTATATAAAAATTCATACATTTAAATCTGCTCTATTTTACATCTTTTTATGTAAAGCCTTAAGTGGACTTGATGGCTTATCCCATGTGACTTAGCCATGTGATGTATCTTAGGTTGGGAGCTCACATTCTGTTCTGTTTTCTGTCAGTACTCCTCAGCTCAGCATGTGGGGCCAATTTGTTCTCTCTGCAGTGAGAGGAGAGGGAGTGGCATTTAATTTAAGCCTTGACATAAGGTTTAATTTGCTAAAAAGGAAAGCTATACCACTGTAAATCCTTCAGGAGACACTCAGGTTGAGGAGTAGTCAGCCCCGTAGGCTTAAGCGTCATTTGAGGTGTAGTTAGAGTAACTATTACTTTCTAAATCTCACTCACCTAATTGAATGAATGCTTCACTGAAAATATAATACTGTGCTTTATCCTGATTTACCTTTTTGTTTTGAGTGAGACATGATAGATTACATGAAGTTGTCAGGCTGAGAGTAGATACAGAGATTAGATCAATTACTGAGTATAAAATCCACAAAAACTTTACATTTGTTCTTATATTTTAGTTTTAAAAAGGAGAGAAAGTTTAAAGTAGCTCCAGTAGGATGGGCAGAGGACAAAATACAGGAGATTATTAACAGTGACAGTAACTTACCCTGAGGAGTATTTGTACAGAAAGCTCAATAATCTTTGATTTTAATATAAATAGACATTTATGAAGGTAGATGTAATATTTACTGATTTCTCTATAAGTTTTACTGGGACTTGAGCAGTGGAGGGACAAGCAAACGTTTACTTCTCTTGATTCATTTTACTTATAATATACTAATAATGTTTATTTATAATAACTAATAATGATTAAGAGAACATTCCATGGGACTAAGTATAGGAAGCAACAACAGCAACAACATGCTGAAATCCACATAAAGTTTGTATCATTGTTTTGCTATTTCTTCACTATATTTGCAGTTAGAAATATATATATATATATATATATATATACATGTTATATACATACACATGTTTATATATGTGACATAATATATAAATATATATTTATACTCATGGAAATTGATTACTTGTACTTGAAGTGCATTGTGTTGGTGACATGCTTGGTATTATAGAACAATACAGAATGGCTTCAGGTTCACTTTATCTGGAGCTATCTCTTCTGTATTTGCAGTGTAGTCTAGCGATTTGTTATTGTTTGAGATTTGAACATAAATTGAACATAAATTTCTTCAGTGTGACTATGTCTTTGTTTATTATTATTGTTGTTGTTGTTTTGCATCTTCTTTTAGAGTTATTAAATCTGCATAAAGGCAATCAGGGTGTTCTGTTTATTGATTGGTACTTAAAGTATTTTAGTAAGGAATGGATTATAAACTTGAAGACCAGTTACTTTCTTCAGACATCTGAAACTTTGAACAAGCTTCAGTAGATATTGGTCCATAAAAATATCATTATTCATAGATGAATGTTTCATATTATGAAGTCCACAATGCCATCATTGCTCTTTTTATGGGCTACAGTATTGGATATGGTGGGACACTATGTGAAAGAAATCCAAAGAGGAAGGACACTTCAACTATCTTGTGACATGAAGTGCAAGTGCACATTTGAGGAAGATCAGAACTTAAAAGAGGAGGCAATAATAGCTACTTTAAAGCAAAACAAAACAAAACGACCCACAAAATTCCTAGTGGATACAAACACTCTGTAGTTGGAATTGGAAGCTTAGTTGGGTGGGAAATTATACTGAAGGTATTTTTACTTTTGTTCTAAGGCAAAGCAGACCCCTTCATTATGGTGCTAATCTCTTTAAAACTCACAACTTTTCTTCCAATATGAACCTTTATTGTAACATTAAGCTTCCTGTATCTGTTGGACTCTCCAAACTGTATGGTTTATATGTATTTATACCTTTATAGCTACTTGCTCTCTTCCATTTGAGACCTTCTGAACCATTATCAGGGACAACAATGCCACACATTCAATATTGTGCAGTCTTAAAATTTTCTTTTTTTAAAATTTTCTTTTTTATTTTTATTGGATATTATATTTACATTTCAGATTTTATCCCCTTACCCCATTCACCCTACCACCTAGGAACCCTTTATCCCATCCCCCCTCCTCCTGCTTCTATAAGGGTATGTCCCCACCTACCCCTTACTCCCATCTAAAGAAATTACTTCATTATTTTTTTTTTAATTTAGATTTTGGCAAGTGACAATAGTCCTTGGTGATAGATTATTATTTTTTTTTTTTGAAAATAGTCATGGTTTGTCTAAACATCCCCTAAGATCCAGCTCTTAAATGCTTAACCCCTAGCCACCATATGATAACTTGTAGTTGGAAGTTGACATATGCTGTTTAGAATATTTGAGCCCTAGCCAGTTCTCTCTTTGCTATTCTCCATCATAATATTATGTGTCACTATGGGCCCCAAAGAATAGGTCAGCTTACCATGGACTGCACTATTCAATCTTGAGCCAAAATAAACATTTCATCACTATAATTTGATTATCACACATTCTACCAGAGCAAGAGAAATCTGACTTACAAAAGATTACTGAAAGACATTTGTCCATGATATTTGTAGCTAGAAATAAAGATATAATGGGTTTAAAGTTCCCCAATACAATTAAATGTTTTAGTCCAAAAGTATTAGAACCAAACCAAAGCAAATTCATTAATCACTATAACTAAAAACAAAAAAGAAAAAGAAAAGAATGAGGAACAGCAGCTACTAATATGATATTGTACACAAACGTGAATACATAGTTTAGTCAAAGAGGGTTGAGAATATTTCATGTTATTCATGATTAAAATAACATACCTCTTCGAGGGAGTGTATTATGTGCCAAGTAAAGATTTAGAACTGTTTAGGATTTTGCTTTTCTTTTTTTTTTATTCTTTCAGCACCAGTAGGTTATATGAATTATTATGTTTTTGTTTTTATATATTAAGAAACTGAGATACAGGAATGGCTTTATTTCTCAGTCACAGGGCAATAACTACTCAGAAACATACCTGGGTAATCTAAATCTTTTGTTTCCTCCTGTAATTATGCTTGTACAATGAAGCTTGAGATGCTGGATGGGTAGTCAGCAATACAATGTGAATTACAATGCATCTGCTTTGCTACTGCCTTAACACTGGGAAGGGAAGTACAGCTTTGCAGGGACACAGAGCACTTTTTTTCATTGAATCTTACCATGTAATTCCTCAAGTTGACTCTCGTAGATTTCAGTTATTTACCTTTAGTTGTTTTGCTATAAAGCTGCAGATCATTGTGCCATGTAAGACTCTGATTTCAATTTAAGCAGCATGTATTAGTGTCTTAATTTGCTATATATATTCTGCTTTGTAATACAATTGACCAAAGAAGGTTGTGGTGTTTTGTCTCATTTGTTAGCCAGAATAAATAAACAGCCCTTACTTTTCCAGACTCTTTGCCAACATTAAATTAATTTAAAGTGTGTTCCATTCTGTTCTGTTCTCTGAATCTCTCTTCCTTGCTGTTAATAATAATAATTATTCTTTCTTAGCTCTCTGATCAGCTAGTAAATTTCATCAGTTGATCAAATGAGGCAAATGGGATGAAGCAAAAATCTCAGATACATTTATATTACTTAAATCCTCACTATAAAGCAGGGTTCTTTCAACTCTGTTACTTTATATAGTGTGTGAAATTATGAACCACATATACCAAGGCTGTATAATACATCTTAGAAAAAATGTAAAACAGCAGATGAAAAGACATTATCTTGTTTGCTGCTTTTGCTACCATGAACTTTCAGTATATCAGCACTATTTTAAACATTGAAAACATTTGAGTGCAATGGGGCATCATATATATTATTTCTTTGTATTACAAAGGAGTCTGAAAACCTTCAGTACTAATTACGAAATACAAGAAAGCTATGGGAAACAAAAAAGTAACCGTAACAGCCATTACAATTTGCTGTGACAACATACATATCGAAAAGAACTTAAAGGGGGGCAATTTACTCTGGCTCACAACTGGGAAGTCTGTGATCATGTCAGGGAAGGTGTGGTACCAAAAGCTTAAGTCTGATGTCCCTAAACTGTACCAAAATCAAGGAGTACAGACAGATATATACTGGTGCTATGATCACTACATAACTTTTATGTAGCCAGGTCCCTGGCTAATGGATGGTGCCAACCTTTCTCCAAGGTTGCTTTTCCCTCCTCAGTTCATCATCTGTGGAAACAGCATGGCCACAAGCATGGCCATGTGTATGTTTCTGAGGTAATTCTAAATCTATCCAAGTTTACAGTGACAACTAACCATTGGGATTTTATACATTTTTAGTACCTGGTGAACCTTTTTGATGGACCAGAGAAAACATAACATTTCTTTGTAGTGGTTTCCAAGCAAGAAAACCCTCCCTTTGCATTTTTTATTGAAGATTTCTCATTTTGTACGTATTTATGTTTTACAAGTAGGAAGCATCAGTGGGTGGAAGATTTCCCTCAAGTATTTGTACTACTGTCTCAATATCCAGCATGAGGTTTTTGTTGTTGTTTTGTTTTTGATAATGGTAGTAGTATCACCTGCTCTCTCAGTAAACAGCCTGTTTACACATTTAAATTTTTCCATATCTTTTTCTTGTCCAAATTGCACAGTTTTTGTATCATTGTGCTTTACATTTTCTCTCACTGTGGATCAGGATAATAGCTTTTAGTAGTAAATATGGCCTAACCTAAATATTATTCTGTTTCAAACTTTTTTTTACATCAAACAAATTACATTTTTATTTCTGAATTCAGTCTTACTCATTTGTCTTCTCATAACATGGTAAGAATGTGTACATGTCATTTGCCGTAGTGTATTATGAATGATCCAGTTATTTGAAGATTTCTTGCTTCCTTTGAAATTTCATGAATGAGAATGAATTCTGTTCTTCACAAAGAATGGTATACTAGTGCCTGGTTATAATAATCCATGATTTTTCCCAAAAGCAGCTGCAAAGCTCTTCAACTTCTTTCCTACATGGCCAAGTTTATCCCAGCAATAGATGCACTCAGCACCAGTATTCTGTATTAGTTCAAGTTTCCATTTTTGTGACAAAACAGCAGACATGAGTAAGTTAAAGAAGTTGTCTATTTTTATTTTAAATCTGAGCGTACAATTTATGTCAGCAGGGAAGGATGGAGGCAGGCGTGTGAGGCAGCACAGAGAGAGATAAATGCTAATGGTCAACTTATTTCCTTCTTTATATCCAGTTCAGAAACCCAGGCCAGAGGATGATAGCATGTATATTTATCGTGGGTCTTTCCTTCCACTTAACCCTCATTGGGAACACTTTCTTGGACATATCCAGAGGCAAGTATTCTAGATGATTCTGAATTTACTTAAATTGACCATGAAAATCTCTCATAGGAACTGAAACACTCTGAATATTAGACCAATTGTGAGATACATTTTTCTTCTGATACTATCCAAAACTGAAATTCAGTTTTTAAATAGACATGATAATATACAGACCAACATGATGTTTATGATAGCCACAGGCACAAAGATGTGTGGATGTGTGGTTTGTAGTTAAGTGTCCTGTCTTTACAGCAAGAGTGATATTTTTGAACTATTCATCTTTCTACTAGAAATAGTCTTATTTCCAAGAGTTGTAACATATCTTGGTTACCTATGAATGTTTTTCTAATTGTCTTTAGGAATCATCAGTGTTTTCTAAAGGTCATTTATGGGTCACCAATATCTATTTTGTTTTAAATCCTGATAGTGTGTTATAAGACTTTCTAGAATGTATGAACAAACATTTATATACTCCAGATGGGACACCAAATACAGAACAAAGAAATGTCTACACCCAAGTCCAGATTGATAAACTCATATGTTTATTAAGGTTACCTAATAAACTTAGGTAATTAATTAATAAATTAATTAATACAGGAGCAGTGATAATTCAAAGACAACTATGTAATGGGTGATGATCTCTAGAAGCTTCATCCTTACTATCTTTTAGAAAGTGAAATAAAAGTGAAGAGACAAAGAGTCTCCTCACTTTCAATATCACTTCTTTATCTTTCAAGTTTTGTTAAATCTGGAAGTAGCCTCAAGAGTTGTGTAATTCTCTGATATTACTGGGCCTAGTAATACTTGTTAGATTCTTGCATCATTTGATCGTTTCAGGACGGAATGTTTTAATTTGGAGGGAAAAAAATCTACACAATAACAGATCAATATTTTTTTAGCTGTTACATGTATCCTACCTTCTCATTTTTGATTTTTGTGAGCCTTATATGGGGATACTACTCTTTACTCTGATGACCAAGCATTGATCCAACATATCACAGCAACATTTACTTACTCTTTGCAGACTGACTGGTTTTGAGTCTCTGAAGTAACCACTGCCTAATGCAACAGATAAATATTCCTTCATGCCTAAGGCTGATAGCAGCAGTATTCTGAGACACACAATTAAGAGACAATTTCATAGGCATCTCATACTTGGTTAACAAAATGTGTTAGTTACTTTTCTGTTGCTGTGTTAAAACACCATGACTAAAGGAAACTTGAAAAGAAAGAAAAGTTTATTGGGACTTAACTTTTTCAGAGAGATAATACTCCAGTTGTGATGGGGAAGCATAGCAGCAAGGACAGGCATGGCAGCGAGGGCAGGCATGGCAGCAAGGGTAAAAACTAGAATGCTCACATCTTGAATCATATCCATGAAACAGAAAGAGTGAACTGCAGAAGAGTTGTGATCTCTTTCAATGTGTTTTAACTATCAGAAATGTCTTTTTCCACAGGAGCAGGGTGCTTTCATTTATTTTATTTAATTGTTCTTTTTTAGAATTATTAGTGATAATTTTTTTAAAAAAGTGAGACAATTTTACATCCTGCTCTCATATATTTCAAGCAAATATCAATCAGTCATTCTGCAAAGAGAAAGAGAAAAATCGAGACAAAAAGAACACAATAAGGAAGCATTAGTATCCAAAGGTCCTATCATTTGAATCAGTCATTTGGTCCAAACTCACATCCTTATCCTTTGGAGCTGACATGGAGATGCCATGTCACCTCCCACAAACCAGCAGCTCAGTTGTTCTGTTTTGTCATTGGTTGCCTGGCTGGAAGCCACTGGAAAAATAACCTGCCATGCTCTTGTCTCAGAGATCTAAAAAGGTCTGAGCAAGACTCTGACTGGCCTGGCCATGTCTTTCTATTGGCTATCTCCCTCTGTTGAAAAGAGCCAGAGTGTGTTAACAATTTTGAGCACTGTGGAAGAAATGTACTCTGCATGCCCTGAAGAGATAATTGTGTACTCTGGGAACAAACTTATTAAGCTAGACTTCTGATTTCCTCTTTTCCTAGCTTTGGTGTGAACTTATGTTCATGCTGTAACTACTTGTAAGCACACAAGCCCTGAATTTGTTTATCCTTGTTTCATCTAGAGAATCATGTTCCATATAATTATTGTGACAGTTGCTTTTAAGTAACCCAGACATGCTACATTGTCTCTTCTTTCTTTTTCTCCTCACTGTTTGGCTGTTCCTTTGTTTTGTTTTGTTTTTGTTTTTACTGTTTTTCTACCTTCTGAACCTGGCTTTCATGTCAGTCTAAGTCATTTATGAAGGATAGAAATTTACTTAGTTTGTAAAGTTTGTATTACATTACAGAGTTTATGGAATTTAATGTAACATTCTTGAGGTTACAGAATAATTGACACTTTCATTGATACTATTGTGATATAACTATACATTCTTGCAAATAATACCTCTCAGACACCATGTTATCTTAGTGATGTCTGGATTTTCCTAGTTGTCTTAAAAACCCCTGATGATCATGGAGATGACAGTTGTTGAAAAGAGTGTTCCCAATGGCTCCTAGAAGTCAGTCCATTGAAGACTGATTTCCTTCTCTGTCCATATTTTGAAATGTTTTTACTCTCAGGATGAATTAATAGTTATATCACCTGTTTTTCATTTCACAGCAGTCAAACTAACCCCATTTCCCCCACGTCTCTCTATTCTTCTCTATCTACAGATCTAATCTATCTATAGATCTACTTTATCCTATAGATCATTTGCCTATATAGTATGGCTTCCAGTTTAGTGTTTATGGAATTCCTTAGTATATGAATATGAAGTGCTGCTTCTTTTGCCTTCTCTTGTTCTTGTATCCACTTGTTAGTTTTAACCTGATATGATGTGTCAGTTTTTATTCTATCTGATTTTATTGTATTTCATTCTCATCCCTTCGAATCTTGATTTTTTTGAAATGAGAGACAGGAAAGGGATGGATTTGGATGGAAAAGAAAGAGGGGAGAAACTGAAAAAAGTAGAGAGAGGGAAGTTGTAATTGGGACATATTATTTGAGGAAAAATCTATTTTAAAAACATAATGAATACATAGAATATTCCTTGTTTTCTCAGTTTTCTGTACTGGGCCATTAAATTTATATACTTAATCAAGGATTTCTCTCCTTTGTATAAGTCAGATATTAGTTACTTGTTGAGGATATATTGTAGTGCTAAGTGTGGGTCCCCAATGCCTGGTTGCCCAGGAGACTAGAGAGTCACACTTAGAACCAAGTAACACTATTTAACCTTGTCCCAAAGTTATTGCTGATTGATGAATAAAAATGCCTACAGCCAATAGCTGCACAGAAGAGGGATAGACAGGGTTTCTGGTTTCTGGGTTTGGGGTCAGAGGAGACCAAGAGAAGGAGAAAAACTAGACTATACTGTGACAGTTTGAATATGCTAGGCCCAGGAAGGGACACTATTAGAAAGTGTGGCCCTGTTAGAGTAAGTGTGGCCTTTGTGAAGTAGGTGTGGCACTGTGAATGTAGGCTTTAAGACCCTCATCCTAGCTGCCTGGAAGCCAGTCTTCCACTATCAGCCTTCCACTACTCTAGATCTAGAATTCTCAGCTCTGCCTGCACCATGCCTGCCTAGATGCTACCATTTTCCAACCTCGATAATAATGGACTAAACCTCTGAACCTGTAAACCAGTCTCAATTAAATGTTGTCCTTTATAAGACTTGACCTGTCATCATGTAAGTTCACAGCAGTAAAACCCTAACTAAGACAGGCACCATAGGGTAAGAATATTAAAAATAATGGCAATATTGGCTGGCTAGTTGGAGTTAAGAGTAGCCCAGATAAAACATGACAAATTATATAATGGGATTATTGGCTGGAAATTAGACATTATGTCATAGAGGTAGGTATCTGGCTCATGATAAAGGCTTCTTATAAATATAATGATTGTGTATATTTTATCCTATAAGTTAATGGTCAAAATCAGGGTAGACATCTTGGATTGGGATTAAATCTTTTCAACAAAACTGCTCATTCTATTATGTCTACTTTAGATACTCTCTCCTTATTTTCTGAAGGTCCCCATTAGTACCAAGTGCTTGGATCCAAGGAATGCACCTTAGCCCATCTGTACTTTGTGTTCTTTCCCTTTTACTCACATTGTCAATCAAAACCACCCTCTAATACTCATTTTTTTTCCAAATTGGAGAAGAATGTGCAGGATAGCCATAGCATTAGCAGATCTTTTCACTATGTGATTTTTTTCTTAAATAAGCCTGTTTATTCTAGGTAGACAACTGAGCCTTGGTTGTTTGTGTTATCATTTATGCCAGGATTCGTACAAGTGACGCGCCAAGATACATTTTTGGTTTTTGTGGTCCTGTTAAAACCAATCTTGGTGCATAACTTTTTTCTTAGCTTACATGAAAAAGAGACATTTATTCATATCATAGAGGTTATCAAGAACCAATCAAAAAGAAAAATGATAAAGGATTTCTATCAGGCCATTCCCTGACAGGAAAGTATCATCCTGAGTTGGGTAACTCAGACGCAAAAGAATACACATGGTATGTACTCACTAATATGTGTATATTAGCTTAAAAAGTACAGATTTCCATGATATAATCCACAGAACTCAAGAAGGTTAACAAGCTGAAGGGCCCAAGTGAGGATACCTCATTCCCACTTGGGAGGGAGAAGAAAGGTCCAGTGACAGGCCCATATTGGGATCCAGCTCAAGGGGAGGCCTCAAGGCCTGACACTATTACGGATACTATGGTGAACTTACAAAGAGGGGCTTATCATGAATGCTCAACAAGCAGCTGAAAGAATCAGATGCAGATATTTACTCACAACCAATGGAGTGAGCTGGTGACCCCTGTGGTTGAACTAAGAAAAAGCTGGGAGAAGCTGAGGAGGAGAGCAACCCTATAACAAGACCAGCAGTCTCAACTAACTTGGTCCCTGGGATCTTGCAGATGCTGAGCCACAAACCAGACATTATATACCATCTCATATGAGGCCCCTGACACATATACAACAAAGGAATGCCTGGTCTCAGTGATAGAAGATGCACCTAACACTTGAGAGACTTTGGGCCCCAGGGAGTGGGGAGGTCTAGTGTGGTGTGAGTAGGAGGGGACATCCTCTTGGAGACGGGGAGGATGTGTGGGATGTGGAACAGTTGAAGGGTGGACCAGGAGGGGGATAAAGTCTGCACTGTTAAAAAAAAGTTTACATTGGTACCCTGAAGGCTGAGCACTGAGGGGGTGGAATCTGAGGGTGGGGAGGGGGGCTGGGGGTAGGTGGGTAAACACCTTCATAGAGGCAGGAGGAGGGGGGATGGGATAAGGGGTTCCTGGGTGGTGGGGAAATATGGTAAGGGGATAAAATTTGAAATGTAAATATTATATCCAATAAAAGAGGGGAAAAAATAGAAAAGCAGTTAGAACCAACATTCTTAATAAAATGTCAGCCCTCTTTAAAAAAAAAAAACTAGCTTGATACTAAAATTTGTTTGGAGAATTGTATATTGCAGAATGATCAGCCTTGGTGTATCTACTCAACAAGCAAGCTGGGCAGACCTGCTCAAACCTCTGAGGTCCGGGAATTCCATCTGGAGGCAGTGTAGACACAGCATCAGAGGATTGTCAATTTGCTCTCCCCCCACTCCTCTTCTAATATCTCAACGCCCATAATCAGCTTGAAGAAGCTAATGATGAGTCAGCGCCCCTATTCCCTGGGCTTGGGGACTAAGTTGGTAAATGTTGGGCTGTCTCTCTAGGGAAAAGTAGTGGTTTTGTCAGAATAGAGAGAATTAGCTAGGGTTTATTGCATAGCCATAACCTATTAGTAGAAATCTGTATAATTAATATCAAGATGAAGATATAAATTCTTAAATGGCACCAATTTACTTTGTTTACAAATTTTAAGGTTTTCATTGGCATGAGCTTCTTAGTGATATAAGAGTGAGATGAATATTGTTACTCTCATAGGCATTGTACCAGTATAACACATTTAGGAATACAAAGCTTATACCCAGTCCTTCTTTAACTTTTTTAACTGATTTGATATGGTCAGCCTGTGAGTTAAGGGACTATAGCAAATCCATGACTTGGAGTTTATTATAAGGGTGTTCTCTATGTTTTATTTAGAAATAGCTGAGTGGAGTTAACAGGCAACAGTCCAGATTACCTTATATGGATAGCTGGTTTTCAAAACATCAGAAATCCTTAGAATTGACATGACAAACATTTCAGTATTAATGTTCATTTTCATTAGAGACCTGTCTGCTCCGGACAGCTTCCTATATTGAATTCTAAGAAGAAATTGAGCATCCTTGGAGTTACTCCAGTTGTGGTGAGACAGCCACTAGGCAAGAATTGCCACTTTCCTTCTACAGACAAATTACTGTCCAGAAAAGGACACACTTGCAGAATAGTTGACTGATTATATCTGCCTAGACAGAGTAATCAGCCCTTAATAATTCTGCAGCACTAAGGTCTGTCAGATGATCCTGAGCCAGAAGGCAGAAGAACAGATGCTCCAATGTTGTGAAGTAGAGCAAGTGTCCAGGTGTTCAGAGGTCTCTATAAATTGGCTAAGCTTTAGAAACTATGATTTGTGCTTCCCACAATTATAGTTAACTCAGTCATTCTGGATTTCTGATGGGGTTGAAAACATATAGCTATTGACCTTAAGAGAAAAGATTTGAGTGGATGGTCGTCAGCTGACATTCATCCTAAAACCAGGTTCAGAACTAAATGTTTTAGTTAGAATAGATGACAGAGGAGCTGGTTAGTCAACAAAAGGATGGACTGGGTATTAGGACTATCCTGTACCTCACTGGTACAAATTGGCATAATTATGCTCTAATTGTATTTTGAGAGAAAAGTTTCATTTTAACAGGAAGGGTGATGTGTAGGAGGAGCTAAGGTAGGAGGAGTACTGAGAGGAAGAAAAGGAGTAAGAAGAGGAGAAGAAGAAAGGGAGGAGAAGCTAGGTGATGAAAGAGAGAAAGAGGGGGGAGACAGGGAGGCAGATGTTCAAGTATCTCCACCAGTCAAAGATAGTTGTTATATCTAGGTTGGTCAGTGGGTTACACCTCTGATTGAACAATTCCAAACTTATAAAGCCTATGATTAACATTATTTTTAAAAAATGTATAAATGCAAAAAGGAAAAGGGGGCATGGGATAGGGGTTTCCTAAGGGGGGGTAGGGAGGAATGGGGAAAGGGGATGCCATCTGAAGTGTAAATAAAATATCTAATAAAAAAAAGTAGCACAAAACACCTTGAATTAAACATAGTCTAAAAGTTATGATCATTCAATTTAGGTTTGTTTGAACTTTTGATAATAAAAAATATCATGAATCCAAAAAAAAGTTTAAAGAGTCATTAAAAAAAAAAGAAAAAATGGGATATAATACTAAACACACAATTCTCAACAAAGGAATCACAAATGGCCAAGGAGCACTTAAAAAAAGTTCAAATCCTTAGTCATCAGAGAAATGCAATTCAAACAACTGAGATTCTTAAGATGTTACACCAGTCAGAATGGCTAAGAACAAAAACTCAAGTGACAGCACATGCTGACTAGGATGTGTAGCCAGGGGAACACTCCTCCATTGCTGATGGGAGTACAAACTTGTACAACTACTCCAGAAATTAATTTGACAGTTTCTCAGAAAACTGAATGGTTCTACCTTAAGACCCAGATATACTGATCCTTGATATCTACCCAAAAGATGCTCCACTTTACCACAGGTACACTTGCTCAACTATGTTCATAATATCTTTATCCACAATAGCCAGGAACTGGGAACAACACAGATATCCCTCAACTAAAGAATAGATAAAGAAAATATGGTTCATGCACACAATGGAATAATATTCAGCCACTAAAAGCAAAGACATCATGAATTTTGCAGGTAAATAGATTGACTTGAGAATGTCATCCTGAGAGAGGAAACTCAAACCTAAAATGACATGCATGGTATGTACTCACTTATAAGTGGATATTAGCCATAAAGTACAGGATACCCAAGCTATACTCCAGAGACCCAAAGAAACTGAACAAGAAGGAAGGCCCAAGTGAGGACACTAAAATATCAGATATGAAGGGGAAATAAAATAGTCATAGGAGGCAGATAGAAGGAGAGAATTGGGTGGGAGAGGGTATGGGTAGGGAAATGGGGGATGGTTTCAAGATTAGGAGTGGGAGAGACAGGAGAGAAGGCCAGAGGGCCAGGACAATGAATGGAAATGTGCAGCTGGCAGAGGTGTGGGAATGGGGGAATCCCAAGGAAGTGCCAGAGACATTAGATGAGAGAGGCTCCCAAGAATTAGTGGGGGTGACCTTAACTGATCTTCATCCCAGTGAAATTATGGAACCAGAAGGTGCCACCTCTTGTAGCCAGATAGAAATACCAGTGGAGTGATAAGGACGCCAACCCACCCTCAAACATTTTGATACAAAATGTATTCTGTCCACAAGAAGTGCAGGGACAAAGATGGAACAGAGATTGAGGGAATAGCCAAACAATATTTAGCCCAATTTAAGAGGCATCCCTTGGGCAAGTACCAATCCCTGACACTATTAAAGATAGTTTGCTATCTTTTGTAGACAAAAACCTAGCATAGCTGTCCTTTGAGATGCTCTACCCTGACTGAAACATATGCAGAGACCCACAGTCAAGCATTGGATGGAATTTGAGGTCTCTTATTGAAGAACTGGGGGAAGGGAATAGGCATTCCACAGGAATACTAACAAAATCAACTATCTTGGACCCTTGGGGGCTCTCAGAGAGTGAGCCACCAATCAAAGAGCAAACATGGCTAGACCTCAGCCCTTGCACTTATGTAATGGAAGCGCAGCTCAGTCTCCATGTGGCTACCCCAACATCTGGGACAGGAGCCCTTAGTAAAGGTGTTGCCTGTCTGTGAAATATGGTCTCCTAACTGGCTTGCCTTGTCTGGCCTCAGTGAGAAAGGATGCCACTAGCCCTGTAGAAACTTGTCTGTCTGTCTGTCTGTCTGTCTGTCTGTCTGTCTGTCTCTCTCTCTCTCTCTCTCTCTCTCTCTGTGTGTGTGTGTGTGTGTGTGTGTGTGTGTGTGTGTGTATGTAACCAGGAGGACTCTACCCTCTCAGAGAAGAAGGGGGAATAGGGGAAGGGACTATGTAAGGAGGGACCAGGAGGACACAATGAGCAGAATGTAAAGGAAATAAAAAATAGAAAAACTCAAAGATTTCAAAAGATCCATTATTACTGCAGTACAAATAAAAGAAGACAAGGACAAAGAATGGATAAAATAGGAAAATTTAAGATGTGGAAATAACAGTTTGAAAACTTAAAGAAAAGCCCAACTAAAATGATTCTGGAAATCTAAAAATAAAATAAGTCAAAGACCATAATAGAGCCTCTCATTAAATAATAGATCATGTTTCAAACAGAACGTCGGTGTAGAAAACAAAACAGAGGAACCGAATCATTCAGTAAAGATCAATGAAAACAATTAATATGCATATACATGAATGGAACAAGGGAGAGATTGGGCACACTGAAAAGATATAACCTCTATTCTGAGGCATAGAAAGAATTAATATTATTAATAGGGGTAGAATATATATATATATATATATATATATATTCTGTTGTACAATTTGGGGTTCTTTGTTAAAAAAAAAAAAAAAAAAAAACAGGTGACCATAGGTGTATGGACTTATGTCTGGGTCTTCTATTTGACTTCATTGAACCACATGTCTTTTTTTATACCTTTATGTGTGGTTTTTTATTACTATAACTTTTATAAAATCAGGAATGGTAATGTGTTCTGATGTTCTTTTATTGTACAGGATTGTGTTTACAGTCCTGAATTTCTTATTTTTGCATATGAAGTTGAGTATTGTCCTTTCACATCTATAGTAATAGAGGTCTCACAGATTTTAAACATTACACCCTATTGCACTGCTATTCATTACCATCCAGAATGTGATAGATAATGTGATTCTATCATTGAAGACACCACACACATAAGTCAGAGAACATTGAGATATCAAGCTGTTAAGGATCGGAAAGCATCATTCTTTCTGTCTAGATTTCATAGTGCTAGAAGGTGATATGCATTCTCTAAACAGAAAAGTTATCATTATTCTTGTATTGCTATGAATTTTTCGAGCTGTAAAAATGACCAGCTTAGCAAGGCATTTTCAATTGGAAAATAATGGAATGAACATTGCAGGACTAAACACTTTCTGATTGGATTTTAATGTATACCTGACACCAATGTTGGACAAAGAATCTGTGGCTAGACAGGTCATAGGTCCAAGGGGAACAGATACTAGTATTATTATGCTAAATGAAAATGATATTAAATGGAATCCTAATAACTTATTGTTATAACCACAAATTAATTCCTTTCTCAACCCTCATCACAAAAGCTCCTATTTTTCAGTTGATGGTATTTAACACAATGGTTCACAGCTGACCAAGGTGCAGAGAGTTTTAAATGGAGCAGCTTATTCTGCACTCCTCCTCCCAAGGTTCATGAATTATTGTGGTGGAGGTGGCAGGAAGAATGTAAGAACCATCGGCAGTAAGTGAATGCAGGGATCACTGTCATCTAGCCACGTCAATGCAGCTGCATATGTAAAATCACAGACGTCATAACCTAACATATAAAGGCATGCACATGTCTTAGGCAAGCTCAAGCCGATCCAAGTACTAGCATAAAAATAGGAATTAGACATAGAGTTCCAGTTCTGGTGAAGGAGGTATTGTCAATAGATAGCTGCTGGGAGAGGTAAAATCTGTTTTATTTAAGAGTATTGCCATTACTTGGTCGGCAATGTGTTCTTGGAAGACCACACATCAGAGTACAAAGACAGCACAAACTGAACTAAATAGGTGAGAAAGGACACAAAGTCAGGTTGGTAGGCAAGACAGGTAAAACTGAGAGGAGTTGGAGATGGTGAGAATATGGTCAAACCTCATTATTCAGAATTCACAATGGATTCAATGTAGGGGGACGTGGCGATACTAATGTCTGGTTCCCTAATCTGTTCTTGATTTGGTCAATAAAGGAGGCTGGGAGCCAATTGCTGGCCAGAGGGACAGGTGAGAGACTTCTGGGTCCCAGGACGAAAAGGAGACGTAGTGAAAGAGAAGAGGTTTTCTGGACCAGACTTTGGAAGGAGAAGCACACAACAATCATGGAAGATCTGGGGGAAGTTGGAACCAGTGGCCTCTGCCACTGGTGGATATCCACAGAGGTTGGAGGCTGCTGGCTGATACCAGGCTACCTGATAAGCTTAGTGCAGGAGATTGTGTGCTCAGCAATTGTGCTAGCTGGCAAGTTCTAAAATAATAAAATTGAGTGTGTCTTTGTTTGCGCTGGTAATGCAGCACCCAGGTGAAGGTGGTAGCTGGTGGCTTGGCAAAGCTAAGCTGGGAGGAATGAGCAAGCTGGCCGTGAGGCTTGCGGCAGAAGATCTTGGAGCTATGGTAGAGGGTTCAGAGCGAGGACCGCAGTCCTGGGCAAAGGCAAGAGTATGTTTTTAAAATTACACGCTACAATTCACAACAATAATAAAATCAAACAAATAATGCAACAAAACATAATACAGCAACAACAAAAACCATATATAAAATTATGCCACCAAAGTCTTGGCTGATTCATAGTTTAGAGGTGTTAAAATACTATGAGTTAGTGGTTAGCTATCATGCATGAGTAAAGATTACTTATCTGAGTCTTGTCTAATGGAATCTATAACTTAGTCTATACCCAATAGGCTAAGTTAATAGCCCTCACCCATGTGCTTAAGTTGGGAAAAAGACAGTAAATGTCTACACCGATAGCAGGTAAGCATTTGCTACTGCATGTGTATACAGGGCCATCTGCTAGGAAAGGGGGTCTTCTTACAGCAGAAAATACCAATCTGGATTACTACCAAAGTGGATATAATTTATTGACCTGGCCATCAAAGTGGAGATTCCCCAATAGTGCAAATAAATCATAAAGCAGAGTAAGCCACCAAGAAAGTTGCCAAAGTTCTGATTGTATCTGACTTGCCACTGTTACCTTCACCAGCCCAACATGAACAACCCTTTACACTGAAGACCTCGGGGCCATTCAAAGGTTCACCAACACCTCTGCCACAAAAGGTTGGCACTTCACCATTGACAGGAGATGATTCTTTCCCCCAGATGCTGCTAAGAACAATGGTACAAAATTACATAGTGGGGCTCATCTAGGTAAAAATAAATTGACTAGTTTACTCACCAGAGAGTGCTATAGTCCTGGTCTGAACCAGATTCTGCAAACTCTATTGTCTTGTCTACTAAGTAACCAACCCCACTGGGAGTTTATGTACCAAATGTAAAAAACAAAGGAGAACATCCTTAACTAAATTAACAATAGAGACTGGTGAGAAATGGACAGCAGTCCTCCCCTTTGCCCTTTAAAGAGTTAAAAACACTCCCTACATTAAAGAAGTGACTCCTTAGGAAATAATGCAAGGAAGATCTATATATATTAAGGGTCCTAATAACAGATACAGAAATTATAAATACTCTAAACCGAAGTTCGAATTAGTTGCAGAAATATCTCACCAACATTTACTCTTCTCTGTCCATGTCCCACAAAAGATCTACGATCATTGGTCCCTGTTGTAAGCTCTGAACAGCCTTATCCCCCATGCTACCTCCAACTTCATCACCCTGTAGGGTTTCCAGTCAGGCAGACAGACCAACATACAACCTTCATTGTAGATTTTTCAAGCAATATGTTGGGTATGCATTTATGTTTGACAAGTCACAATGATAAAAGACCTGTTCACGTAATAATTACCCATGTCAATGTATATACTGTTTTAATGAAAATAGAGATCATTTGATTGTTTTGATAAAATGCTATTGGCTGATATCTTTCATATGTGTGTCTTATGTAGCCTCTGCATGGTACCTGCAATAGTCATTTCAAATACTGATACATGTCACCATTTTGGTTTCATTCTACTCTGAACGCTCCTCCCTTCCTCCCTCCCTTCTTTCCTCCCTCTGTCTTTCCTTTCCTTTCTTCCTTCCTTTTTCATTTTCCCCTTCTTCTATATAGTTTTTGTTACATTGTTGTGAGAGGAAGCATCTAGGTGGGCCCATGCTGTGGAGGCCCATTAGCTCTAAGACAGGCCTAGTATAAATGGAAGTTTATTGGGGGAAGGAGAGGGAAGGAAAGTTGACCTGGAAGGGGGTAGAGATAAAGAAAAGGGGAAGAAACAGACAGAAAAGAGAGGTAGAGGCTATCAGGACCACGTGGGGACAAATGGAAAGAGGGAAGGAAAAAGCAGTGGAGAGAGACTAGGAGGTGAAGAGATAGAGTGGGAATGAACAGTCATCTTATTTGACTGGTTCCGGGCTCATACCTGGAAGGCAAAGACCCAAGCTGTTGTTTGGTAACTATTGGGCAAAGTCAAGGAGAATTCCCAACAATTTTATTCTCTTTGACATATAAATCCATCCCAGTGTCTAATGGGAAGTTTGACTCTACTGTTCTACAGCAGCTCGTATATAAACATTTCTGCCCTACATATGTGTATTTACTTAACAAATACTATAAAACTTTTACTATCATGCCTATCTTTACCTAGCTTCTTAAGTTACCTGTTTTTATTTATTTTATATTGATGTGAGCTTTTACCATACAGATCTCAGAAGGTAAAAGAGTTTAGCTCCAATCTCACCATCCATCATGAAATGAAATTCAAGAAGAGATATTCAAATGATCAAACTTCTCCTAGCCCATTTTTAAATAAATATGTATTAATGACACATTTAAATATTAGCAACACTAAAGGAATTACACCCCTTTCCTTCAAGAACTACAGTAAGATATTATAAAGCTTCTCCAAAAACAAGAGAAACTTTAAAATGAGACTCTAAAATTGCAATTCTCCTTTAAGATTTTCATTTAATTTCAAGACTGGACTTGTCTTTAGCAACCAGTCAATGTACATAAGGGTAGTCTGCTGGATGAGACATTTCACAAAGGGAGAATCTCAGGGTTATAAAAACAAAGCCAGCTTGAGAAAAGAGTTTGTACATGCCTGTTTTGCTCTGTATCTTCTGAAAGTAACTGCACTGCCTGTGTTTCTTCGAAAAGCTCTATTCAGGAAATCTGCTTTGTGAAAGGAGCTGTTTTATTGATTTTTAGGATGTTTCCTTATCTGACTAATCAGTATGTACCTGCTTACTTTCAGTATGTAGCTTGGTTCTATCATTCTGAGAATTTTTTTCCTCCAGGATTTATAATGTCATACCTTATTCCTAATGGAATATGAAAAGCCTAGCTTGATGAGCTAGTTCTGTGCCCCTGAATAAAAAGGACCATTAACTCCTTATGACACATTCATTGGTGTACAGGTATTAATTTAATTGTTCCTTTATAGGAAGCATGGTTGGAAGCAATTAAAACTTACTGATGTGATTTCTTCATGGTTATTGCATACATTTGATAGTTTATTATAATCATAAATGTTACGAGTTACATAACACATTATGAACTATTAGTTTATAATTAGCTATAAATTCATCCTTATTTTGGTAGTAAGAACATGATAAGTAAATCACTGCCCATGGCTATGATCAATAATAAATATATGCACTTTATTTTAAAGAACTTAAACATATTCCAAATTTGCTAGTTAATATGTAACAGAGTTCTCTGTCTCTATCCCTGAAGGGAGCTCTAAACTGGAGTATTATAAAGTAATGCCTTTGCAGGGTGACTTTACATAAGGATTATTAAAATCTCAGAGGAAACAAATCATTTGTTTATAAAGGAATATTTTTTCTGGACATCACACTTGTAAACAATTTGTATTACCCAGAAAATTGGCAATTTTAGACTTTAATCTGCAGAATTAGAAAAGGATGAAATCCTAGAATATACATTCTTTGGATATAATCTAAACAAGAAAAATGTGACTATAAATTGTATATATGTGTGTGTGTGTGTGTGTGTGTGTGTGTGTGTGTATACATACATAAATTGGATATGTGCTCATTATTCTGTATTATAAAAAGTAAGCTGTCACCAGCATTAATAATTCCATTTTACTTCTTAAAATTTGTGTAGAAGTCAAAGGTCATGAATTTCAGCTATTAATCTTTCCTCTCTGGAAAAACAATAGAATGTCTGGCTGGGAGAAGGACTTCAAGCTGTTTACTCTGTAGCACAGAGGTTTAAAACTAATCTCTCTTAAATTTCAATGACATATGTTTTGCTTTATTTACCACAAAATAGCTCTCAAGTGTGTCCTGATGTAACCTAGACCAGCTCTATGGTCATTGGAAGGGCTGCAGACTAAATTGAATTTTGGGTCTACTTTTCTTAAAACTTATTAAAAATGTTTCTCTTCTAATGTTGTAAGTTTTGTTGGAAAATAAAACTAAGCCTTTCTTTTCTTAAGCATGAGAGCAATTCACTGTGTCTTCCTCATTACAGTTTACTTCATTTATCAGAAAATATGTGTTATTACAAGATTTTCGCAAATAGCACTATGGAAGAAAAACCTACAAGTGATATATCATTGTGGGGAATGTTGCTGGAATTCAAAGTCCAATTTTAAAATTACATAGAAATTTTATGTGTTTATCATAGTAGAAGGATTACTTTTTCCCAGAGATTAGAACGTAAACTTTCAGAAGTGTACCCATGCTGTGTTTAGCAATATAAACTTTATTGTGAAAACACCATAGGGCTCTTGTCTTTTCTTGATAATTATGAGGAAATGATCACTTTATGATGAAATCATCTTCAGCTTGTGACTCTGAACTCATTTTTCCATCTGGTGTTTGTCATGCAAAGATGTCCAGTCAGCAGAATTTAGCAGCTTGAAGAACCACCAGAGTGCTTTGTGCTTACAAAGGGCCCTCCAATATATATATTGTCTTATTCTCCTTCATTCATTAACCCATTCTCTCTCTCTGTCTCTTCTCCCCTTGAACATCTTCAAAGGACAAAAGAGTACTTGATTTTTATTTTTGATTTTCTTTAAAATGTTAAAGTACAGGAATTATTCTATATTAATCTTTTGTCTTTAATAGATAAGTGCCAGTCTAATAAAGTTTGTTCCTTGAACAGTGTCCAGATTTGTAAGAAGCAAGATGGTTAAGTAACAATACCTCTCTTTATTAGTGCCTTTTCCATACTGCCCTGTGATGGTAAGTTTTCAAAGAACATTCTCCCACCCATGCAATCCTTACCAATTTCACACATTGAATAAAATGTCTTTACCCACATGACTAAATACAAAAATCTACTCATGCTATAGTCAAAGGAATTTCTCATAAATCTCTTTCTATGTTTGAATCATCTCTTAACAGTTCAGATACTCACTAGTATAACTTTCAGAATCTTCACTGAAAACGATTAGAGTAGCTGTCAAAAGATGCTCTGACAGATTTTTGCTTGGTGAGGTGTTCTCAACTACTTGGTGTATGACCTTCTTCCTTGTCTATGTGTTGATTTCTTTGCTCCCTGAGTACAGTAAAGGAGTACAGGAGGTTGGTTCTCTCTGCATTAATAAGTCTTGTGGCATTTTTTTTCAGGTAGGATGCATTTCCAGGTGATTGAGGGGTAGAAAAAAAAAAACCTAGAATGCTCTGATTTCTGAGATTGTCAGTACTATCTCCACTTGAAGTACTATTTGTGTGTGTGTGTGTGTGTGTGTGTGTGTGTGTGTGTGAACATGTGTGAGTATGTGTTCCCACTGAGCAAAGCCTATACATGAAGGTGACTATGTGATCTTGTAACCTTGCTGCTCCTCTGTCTCAAGTAATAGGATATGGGCACTAATACTGCCTACTCCCTCCCTTTTTTTTAATATAAAGAAGTCTTCGTAGCTTTTTGTAAAGTTAGTATAACTAACTACCTGTCTTGATATCCATTTTATTGATTTACTTGAAATTGAATCAGCCTTTATTTTGGGTGTATCCTCACATACACAGGATATGCCTGTTATTATTTCTAGATGATGACAAAAAATGGAATAAAAAATTGTATTGTGTAACTGCTTCTTGAATGCTGAAAATTTCTCTGGCTTTCACTTGTGAACATCTGCCTGTAAGTAGTCTGAAAATATTTAAGTATGTGTCTTTTGGGGAGGAGTTTGACTTGTGCAAAAAAGGGCATAGACATGGGTAGGAAGTGAAATGTTTAAAATAATTTTGAAATAATAACTCATTAACAAAATTATCAGCTATTTTATAACTGGGCTACTATGACCAATGCCTTGATAAACATGGAAAGAATATATCTCTGTTGTATGCTGACTTATTCTTCTTTTAGTTTTAATTCATTCAGGATACTCTGAAGTGGCAGCAATCCTTCAGTTTCCCTGGAGTAGTTTACAAGTAGTCTTTCTTCATATCATTATAATATTTGCTGTTTGTCTAGATGCACACTGTGGATATAATTCAATAATATGGAAAAATCAACACATTTACAAAAAGTAGATGTAACTAAATTTTATTGTGTTAATCAACATAAGCCAGACATAGAATGCTAATATGTTGTATAGTGTCTTATAAATGGAAATGACATGGAAAGAGAGATGAGATAGTCTCCAGGAATGGAGCATACAAGAAAGAGGAAGGTATATGAGATCAAAGTACTCTATACAGGAAAGACATTGTTGTGTATAATTAATACACACTAAAAATATAAACATGGTGAATTTAAATTAAACCCAACACTAACTCATTACATTTTTGCCTGTTTAGTTTTGGATGATATGTGACAGATATGATAATACACCTACAAAATGTAAAAAAAAAAAAACATGAAAATATAGTACAATTATGTGTGGATGCAAGTTGTCTAGAATGGATCCAAAGGAAAAATATAATTTCATCTTATCCTTGAAGTACAGAAAAGGCTTTGAAAACATTAATTTTTCTAAAATTGTCTAATACAATCAGTATCATGTCAGACTTTACATCTTTTAGAATGCTGGCAGAAATAATGTTAATGACAAACAGTAAATCTCTTTCTGTGTCATAAGAAAAAAGAAACAACTTGTTTACAAGTTGAATATGGGTATAAAAGTTTAAGGATAAACAGTGTAGGTGAAGTTTTCCTATTTGATAGCAACTGCCTTAAATGCCTTGCTGGTACACACTTGATTACAGTGTACCTGAAAAGGTGCCCTTCAGGGATCAGTGTGTTTCAGTAATCTTCAGGCACTTTCCAATTTATTTGGCTCTACTGTAAATTCATTTACACATAGCTATTGAACACATATGTTGTCTATTTTAGATTCCAAAGATGTTACAAGATTGTTTTCTCTACGGCCTCACAATCCTAGAAGAGGTGGAAACAACAGCATCATTGTCATCATTGACAACAACAAAAACAAAACATGGTGAATATGCAAAATATCTCATACATTTGAAAAGCAGGTATGATGGATAAAATCAACAAAACAGAGAAAGAACATTAAAAACGCTTAAAACAAGTTTGCAATTCTAAATTACTCAAAGTAAGAAGTAACTTCCATAATGGCAAGCTATCCTTGTGTTTAAAGGATATTCCAAGAACATTTAAGTAGAAGGAATAGCATCTGCCTAAATGAGGCAGAGACTGGGCTGCTGCCTTTCTGAAGCTGAGTTGCGTTCTTAGCTGTGAGAATTTGTATTTCTTTGGTTGTTACAAAATGTTATACTGTGAAAATCATAATTTGTGACAGTTCTAAAGTAAAAGACTTTGAACTTGTTAGACTTGCTTTACATTAATATTCTTATAGGTTAGTTTTTCATTTGTTTGTATTCTTAAGGAATTATATTCAAGATCACCAAGTACATTTGGGACTGTTAAAATTTTAACACCCAGTCGGGTGCATGGAGATGAACCTCTAGAAGAATTATATGTTAACATACATTGATATATTAGTTTAAAAAAAACTGGAAAAATAAAATGTATACATATAGGAAGATTCCATAGTTTGTCAAATAATTTGTTAACTTTGAAGGCAACAGAAAATAGGTTCAGGTTTACTAAGACAAACTTTACAAATATTGCTGTCAATGTGAGATGTGATGGAGTAGGAATAGGTTAGTCTTTGACTTTCCTTGGGTATCCCCCGCAGTGGGCACATCAAGGAAGCCTCAGTCTTTCCAGCCAGCACATACTCAAGCTGAGCAACAAGTTCAGACAGGGGAACATAGACCACAGCCCAAATTCCAAGAGGGATTTTCTTCAAGTGTTGGTGAAAGTGCCAACGTGGAAAATGTTGCAAACTAAAACTTCAGAAAACAAAACCTCCATATTTTCCAAGAAAATACGATGAAAGTTGGCAGTGCAAAGACAGGCACACCCCAGATTTCTGAACTAACATATATGAGGTGTTAATTAGCCGTGGATTAACATCCACACCCACCATGGGCAGAAAGAGTGATTCTAAGGCAAGTGGCTTCCAAATACCTTACCCAACCAGGAAGCAGATGGATTATCACTGAAGTACATGAATTTACATTCAGCAACTCCATACACGTATGGAAGGAAATGCTTCCAAAGAACTTCAGAAGTATTCAGGTTTCATTTAGATTTCTCTCTAAAATGTAGCAAGTGCTTATAAAAGAAAGCACTTTTGATTTTGTGTTTGTATGGAAGTGTAGTTAGTAAAGTTGAAAGACGTATTTTGTTGTAAATTCTTGCTTTTGTTCTCTTCTCCCACTGGAGCCTAGAAATTTCTATATCTGGTGTCTTTGTTAATGGAAAAATCATTGGAAAAAATGAGACAATATCCGTAGATGTAATAACTGTTCGGAATTTTTAAGTGGAGGCAAGTTCTGCTTCTGCTGTCCTTACAAATGTAAGTATAATTTCTGTTCTCATTAATGTTTGGGAATAGCATCAAAAACTACTTTCAGGGTCCTGCCAGGTTGGAGCTCCAAGTAGACAGGAGTGAAACAGCAACACAATCAAAGAAAGACAGAGAATCACAGATTTAGTTTGCATTTGTCTCACATGTAGAAGGTGATGGTGTCATCCTGTGGCACTATTTAACAATAATTTAAACAAGAAATGTAACAATTTCTTTAGACAATTTATACAGGAAAAAAGATGTCTTCCATGTCTCTCACCCCGAAATCCATAGCCAAACTGGTGTTATTTCACAGAGCAACAACAAAAAGATTTGGGGACTAAGGCTGTGACATATGGGGGGGGATTAAAATTGCACAAAGTAATGCATATTTTGGCTAAAAATAAAAGACTTAGAAGAAAGTCATTTTTTGAAACATGAAAAAGTAGGTTTGGAATGCTGTGAGATCTGGTGTGAGAAAACTCTGCCAGTTGAAGTCAAAGTCTACCACTGACTATAGGCTTCAGGGGCTAGGTGAATAATGGCAGACTCCTTTCCTTAACAGGCTTTCTCTTTGGGGAATTCTAGGCCCTCACACTCACCTCTACCTGAGAAATGTCACTTAGCTTTGATTAGTTTATAGGATCCAATTTCCTTTCTCCTCACAAAACCTGTTCAGCCAGCACCCAAGCTGAAATGCTTCCCCATGCTACTGAGGCATTCCAAGTACCCTAAAATCCCCAGGCAATGACCTTTGCCCACCCTGGATGTCCCTGCTCTTTGTCCCTTAAACTTTATAAGTAAATTAATCCCTCTACTGACAAGTGGTGTGGTCATTCACCTTAAGTATTAATAGGGCTTCCAAAGTCCCTGTTCAATGTCTCTGCTCCCACTGCCCTCACAGACTGTATTGTCCAACAGTCTCCCAGTGTAAGAAGAGCCACGTTCTGGACAGGCCCCTAGGAACAATCTGAGTGTCCTCATTTTTAGAATACTTGAACATCCTGAATTAACATTGGAGAGGCTAAGAAAGTATAAGTCTTATCTAGTATTATGCTGATGAATCACTGGTCCCTTCTGACAGAGGAAGAAAGGTAGCACTGGTGTGGCAGTTCTCTTCACGCTCTGGCTAGAGTAACAAGAAGTTACGAAATGGAGGTGTGAGCTGTTTAAAAAATAATACGGAAGGAAAAAAAAGAGTGATTGAAAGAAACTCATTTTCTAGCTGAATTGAAATTTAGAATTAAAATGAAAAGAAGCAAATCTAGGAATAAGTGAAATAGGGAAATCTCATATTGCACATTAGAAACTGATAACATATTAGAATCCTTTCCTCACATAGTCTCCCCTCAGACAACATCTCTTAGAGCCAGAAAATTTGATATCAGCTTACTGCCCATACTTCCTAACCTTAAGTTTAGAGGGGTATTGTAGCATGTACCACTTTAAAACATTTTAGAAGGTTTTATTTAAACCTTTTACATCTAAATATAGTATGTAACCATCAGGTCCATAAAAGCCATCCGTGGTGTTGCCTCAGCCTCTGCCAATGTGAACTAAGCTATACTAATTTGAAGAAATAGAAAAATAAGTATCTTGATTTCTATGCAACTGTCCCGGCCCTTCGCCCTTTCATCATCTAGATGTCAACATATGTCAACACAGCTTCTATATCAGCCATCATTCTGGTAAGAGTTGTTCTTACCATGCTAAACATTTAATATCTTCAACTTTGTTTTTCTTTTAGACAAGCACACTTACAACCCTAGATGTAGCATGGAGAGCATCTGTGTGAGAGTGTAAATGCATATTTTTTGTGTCTTTTGATTACCCCCTCTCATTTTGGAAGACAGGTATAATTGTATAATTTTTAAAAGTTGGATCTGTTTATTTTCTTATTTTTTTTATTTATTTTGAATTTTGAATTTTATTGAGTTCAGGATAAGGGGCAAAATACATTTTAATTGAGATTGTTCTGGTAAGAATCCTGCACAGTAAGAGAAAGATGGGGTTATAGATGGTCAGAGCTGGATCTATCTGTACACAATCCTCCCTCCTTATGTTCGCTGATTACCAACTGGAAGCCTCTGTACCTTCTGCACAAAGGTCGAGAGCACAGGCTCCTGTTCCACCAATGCTCTGAAGCTCAAAGAAAGTGCTCAGCTGCCACCATCCTGAGACAGAGCACATCTGCTCTGTGAATGTAGCTTTCCCTGACCTGGGGCGTGGGAATCTCAGAACATTCCCTAACCCAGGTCTCATTAGCTTGCTACAATTAGATTACTGAAGAATGCAGTTGACAAAAGGCACATATTATTTACAATTTCCATTAGAACTAAAGACTTCTCCAGACTAAAATTTCATAAGGACATTTCATGTCATTTCTCACACAGTCTCACTGGGAGGTATGAAGCATTGATATAAAGAAGCTATTAGAAATATTTGCATACTAAGCACTTAACTTTCCCTTTCTTTTAGAGAAACATTCTTATAACCTTGGGATCAGTATGCAGAGCATCTGAGTTTGAGTGTGAATAGAAAATGTTTTTGGGTGTTTTGGTTAGCCTTCCTTAATTTTGGCAGACAGGTTTAAATTTTAAAAGTTAGAAAATGCTTATTTTTAATTTGGAAGTATGAATTATATTCAGTTCAAGATAAATGAGAGAAATATTGTTATTTATAATACTAAAGTCATAAGTAATTATCTACAGGATTATACGTGATATACATTGAATTGAAAGGTGATTTGGTGTTGCCAAAGGCTTCGGACTGTGTGAAGAAGTTGCCAGAAGTTGTTAGAGTTCTGTCAAGTGTTTTATACTCAGTCTTTATAGAAATTACAAATCATCTTATGGCTTCAGTTTCCATATATGTATATACAGATAATTGCATAAGAAGATTTCTAGGACTCAAAAAATGTAAAGTCAGATAAATTAATTAGAGATGATTTTATAAAGTAGGTTATCCTTTATTGTTTGAAACTTTATAAAATACAATGTACCCTCAGACATGTACAAAATTGTATGGAGAAGTAGACTGTTATATTATAAAATGTAACTCTTAAGGCTGATTATGTCAGTACATACTTTATCCAGGACTCAGAAGGCAAGGACAGGAAGATTTCTGTGACCATGAAGACAACTGGGTCTGTAAACATCATGAATCCTGTGTCAACCAGGGCTACAGTATAACCAGGGGCTTTTCCACCTGAACTCTTTGTTCCTGAAATAAGAACTCTGAGACTTAAATATTTCATGAATAAATGCCTAGGCCAAAAGCTTTGGAATCTTCCCGTAGTAGATCATAACTTAATTATCTGGTATTCTGTTCTAGGGTTCTGCTATGTGGTTGACTACCCCTCTCAGTTTTATGTGACTGTGTTCTTCAGCGTTTGGGGTGAATCTCCTTCCTGACTCAACCCTGAGGTAGGATCAAACAAAATGCTGGAAACAGTATGTCTCAGCATCTCAGGATTCACAAAGGTAAATCTTGTCAGATCAGCATTCATATTTCATTAGTGTCTGATCCTTTTACTCTGAAAACACATATAAACTTTAAAATTATTATACATTTCTTCATTAACATAATATAGAATGTGTGATGTCCATAATTCAGTTAAAGATGATTCTCTGCTCCCTATTTGAACAGATAAATCACCTATCTTTTTTATAAGTTAGTTTATATTATGTAACTAAACTGCAATATAAATTTCTCTCTCTGCCATTTAAAAGCATGGCATGAAAAATCTTGAAGATTTTGTAGCCAAGAAGATGTGCTGGTTATGCTTACAGGACATTCTGGCTGGAGACATTTCCATTTCTCAGCTATGCTCAGAGATCTTCCCGTGTAGAGGGATCAGCAATGTATGTTACCTGTATTGTTACTTCTTTGCTTCTTTTTTTTTTTCAGAGAAATTGATTTATTATGTTTACATAAATAGGTGGAAGACACATAGTTAGCCATACAAAATATTTTTATTGTTGTGAATTGGTAATTTTATTGCAGTCTCCTCTGGGGAAAAAAAGTCTCAAAATTTAACTTCCCTGGTTGGAAAAGTTATTTTAAAATGCCATATTATTCATTAAGCATTAATTAAAGAACAGCAGGATAATTAGTAGGACCATCAATATCACAAGAAACATTAGATTGCTCCAGAAAGGGGGCAACTTAGCTAGAAACACTTTAATTTTTCTCAAGTAGTGTAGATCATAGAGTCAGGGCGGGGGAAGACATCCAACATGAGTCTTAGGGGATATAGCTTTAAACTGTTGTTGGGAAGCATGCTCTTCTATATTTATCTTATTAAGGAAAGACAATGAGATTTGAGCCCAGTATTCTCCACCAGAGATTTCCCTGTTATTCAGTTTCTATAGAGGGAAGTAACCAGTTACCAGTTACCAGTTCTATGTAGATTGGATTAATGTCTCCAGTAGATTTGAAATCACCTACTATTTATTCTCTGCTAATTTTATCCTCTGGGTTGGGTTCATGAACAGCCATCCTATTTAAAAGTCAGCCATTGTTTAGGGTTTTCTATGAGTATCTTATCAAGTACTCTCTCAGTCAGACCTCTAAGGAGCATCTTAGGAATGATGTTGGTGAGGATGTGTGAGTAGCTGTGACCTCCGTACCTCATCAATCGATGCTTTGTGTGTATGTCATGCGCCATGAGAATCCGATCTTCATAGCCCTCATCCACTAGAAAGTGGACCCTTCTAATTCTTTGCTTCTTTATTCTTGTCTGTGACCAAGTTCTTCAGGGAATCTCCTCCTATACAATCTGAATTTTATTGATTTGCAATGGATCCATGATTTTTTCTTTTTCTATGGAAACAAATACAAAACATTTTGCCCAGCATAACTCCCTACTTTTCCTCCATTTTGGCATGCAAAGATCCATAATATAAACAGACTGATTTAGTTCAGCAGTTTTTTCCATAGTCCGATGTATTTTAGAAATTATGTTATATCTCATTGATATTTTAAAATTTTAAAGTTAATAAAGCATTATTTAATCTATCTGTGGGATATCCCATATCCTCTTCTCTTCTATGAGCATTTCCTTTAAAGTCCTGTTAATGTCTCCATAATTTAACTATAATATTTTCTATGGCATAATGTCTAAAAATTGTTATATTCTAATACATACACATGATAAAGTATCATCTGCTTCAACTCTAAATGTAAAGGCATTTCAAGAAAGCCATCATCTTTATTTAATTGGCAATCTCAGAACCATCCTTTTTAGAAATTAAGGCAGAAAGAAGCCCATTGGCTTCCCAAATCTGTGTCAATTGTATGGTGTATCAACATGTGAACATATCTTAATTCTCCAAACTCTACAAAATGAAAAATACAATCTATTGTATGACATTGATTTATGGTAGAATTGTTATACAAAATCTGGATTTTAAATTCAGAATATTGCATATATGTGGGCTTCCATCCTAATTCTCCAAGCCATTATAGATTTTTCTCATCTGAAAGTACTTTTTTTGTTGTTAATGTAGGTTCCATATTGGATATTTCTGAAGGTTCTTTATTATGGTTTAAACAATCCTCTAACCCCTGTTCTGTGGCTTCCAGTCTAACATTTAAACTTTCTGTTTTCTTTCTCAAAGTCTGCTTTATTCTGATCTCTCTTAAAGTGATGGTAGAAACTGTAATCATAATTAAACACATACTTACTGTCCTGCTGATAATCAGAACAAAATTATACAAGGTTCAAGTGTCCTCTGTCATTGCATTTTTAAACATAGAATGTATCTTTTTTTTTACTTCTAAGTGTCTCCATAAGGACTTTCTAAGTATCTTATCAAGTCTGCTGACTTCTCAATTTTACCTACCATTTTCACATGCCTATAGCCAATGTTTCTCTGCTGCTCAGCTAGCACATCACAGATGTCACACAGCCAGCATGTTCTGGCTTCACCCCTCAGATCAGTCCCTCCCAGCTAGACTCTGGGCAATTGTAGCCCACCCCTGCTCCTCACTTCACGCGGACCTGAGTTGGGATGTCTAGCTCTTTTTAGCAGGTATTTGACTCTCTAGAACCATGCTGTGCTTGGAAGAGGGTGCAACTGCTCTGCATTCAGGCTCCAATCTCAGAGAAATGGTAGAGCAGCCCCTTTACAGAGTTAGTACTCAGTTTCCTGTATCAGTCTAGGAACCTGGTCTGTTTCTGAGGGGTGCTTATTCATGCCTTCTACTTCTCAGACTCTAATCCTGGTTCTTTCTAAGTTGGAATTTTGTGCCTGATAGTGAATGCCATTTGTACCTGTGGGCTTTTCCACCTGGACTGGCCTCTTTGTCCCCCCAAATAACAACTCCGAGACTTAAATGCCTAGGCTAAAAGTTTTGTTTTGTATCCCAACTAGCTTATAACTTAATTACCTGTTTATTCTAAGTCCTAACATGTATCAGGTTCATGTAACCATCTCCCTCTATGTCTGAGTAGACCTCCTACCTGACTCTATCCCAGCATTATAATCTCTCTTTGCTGGTTGCCCCTCCTTCTAATCCTGCCTAAACTCACTGGTCATAGGTTTTTTATTCACAAGTGATGCTTAAGAGATCCTCTCTACACTATATAGTGAGACAGAGTTGAAAGGAAGAAAGAAAGCAAGCAAGAAAGAAGCAAAGAAAGAGAAGGAAGGGATGAAAAGTAACTTTTATGTATATTATGAATAAATTAATGATTATAAATGTAGACAGAAAATGGGAGGAATGGGGTGGTCCAGAGCAGCTTCCTCTCACTACATTCTTTCATTTTCTACATCCACTGGTACATTTATAGGAATAGGCATCAAAGTACTCTTAGGTGAGTAAGGAAGTAAAAGAGAGAAAATGTTTTATTTGCTGGAATGGCCAAAAGGAATCCTCTCCTTAGCCTAACCTCTATGTCATTTTCTAGGAGTAAATCCTAGCTTGTGGAGGTGAAGGTGAGTCATGAACACAAACAATGCAGAGATCAGAGTGGCCATTCTCAACTCTGTGATTTTCCTGAATGGGAACCCATCTGTGCATTTGGAGATGTGCTTGTCACTATGACTAGGAAAACGGTTATTTCAGGCACAGGGATTCTTTCCTGAGTCAGTGATAAAAGACACACAAGTTTGCTGAAATGATGGAATGGAAAAATCCTAGTTTCTTTGTTATATATATATATCACAGCTCATTTTAAATGCTTGTGATTATTTTATACTATGGGTAAAGTCATATCAATGTTATCATCATTTATGCACAAGTTTAACATGATTAAGTATTAGGTATTGCTAATATGGCAGTTTGATCAGTGTAGAGGAGAAAGTATAAGTTAATATAAATTCTGAGTTATTGAATATATTTAAAATCTAAACAAAGCCTTTTAATGTTTTAAGATGAAGAAGAGCTTCCAAAAGAAGGCAGAATTTAAGGAATGGAAATAGTTGTTGTCAACATGCACATACATAAACACAAAGGATATTCTCTTAGGTAATAGATAAGTGACTTAGATTAATTTTGGTTAGAATTTCACAATACATATGCAATAACAGTAAAGCACATTATATAACTTTAAAATGACTCTTTGTGTATATATATGTTTGTGTGTGTGTGTATGTGTGTGTGTCTATGTGTGTGTGCACATGTGTGAATGTGTGTGCAGCTCTGAGCACATGTGTATAGACTCCACAGGATAACAGTGAATGCCGTTCATTAGATACAATTTACCTTTTTATAATATCAAAAATAAATAGTTAACTAGATAAAAAAACGTTGTGGATGGTAAGATAGCTCAATGGATAAACTGGAACATGATGATAGGAAAGAACCATATTTTAAATGGTATCCTCTAATCTCCACAAACATTCCTGTGCATGTGTCACTGCCGCACAAAGTAGGATATAAGTATAAACTAGAAATCTTTGGTTGTCTCATTTCATGCAGACTTCTGTGATGTTTTGTTCAAGCAGAACTTTGAGATGTTTTGCTGAAGCAACACCCATAAGAGGACATGTGATGTTTGGAGAGACATCACATGATGAGATAAGTAGGACCCAATAGACAGTGATGTCACATTTGCTTAGCTAGCCATGTAACACTTCGTTGGCCTTGAGTCTAACTTCTCCTGGCTTTCTGGTTGTCTCTAATCTCTCCCACTGACTCATGTCGATTCAGTGGAGGCCTGACTGTCTGCTGGATTGTGCTGTCTTTGTGAATTCTTGTTTGGTGACACTTTTTGAACTGCACTGATGGTATCCCAACACTACCAAACTAGACTGCTGGTATCCAAATGATGGAGATTGGAAATGCCCAAAAGGATTATTTTTAAACTGATCTACACCCCCATTGTCACATCTATCATCTTTTCTTTCCTATTTTTGGAGAGGATTTGAAAGGTTGGAGAATACTTATTAATGTAGGTTTTGAAAAACCTAAGCCTACTTAAGTAAGGGGTTATTTGGAAGGAGAAGTTATAAAAATATATGAGAAGACTAGAACAAGAACATTAAAATGTCTCAGGAAACCTGTTCCACCTAAGTTATGCTAAATTTCACTTCATTGACATTTTTCTACCAGATCCATGATAAACTCTCTTCCTAGAAAGTCTGCATCAGTTCAGATTCCCAGGACAATGACCATCAAGTTCACATGTTTTATCAAGTACTGAAAATACTATCAGCTCTGTATTTTTACCTTATACCATATATATTATGATCAACATGGATAAGGTAAAGTCCTTTCTGCAGGACATTAATCATATGATTGAAACAAAAGTAGAGATCAGAGCACAATAATAAAAGGCATAAGTGTACCAGAGACATGTTCAATAGTGAGATAGCTCATCAGGGAAGGAAACTAGTGAAGGTGTCTAAAGCCATAATAAAATTTTCATTCATCTATTAAAGTGATGCAGGCAGAAGAAGTAAGCATTTTCCTTGTACTTTTGTCATAACTTGGTGTTTGTACAAATGTGTGCATGCATTTGCATGGATTTTAGAGGAGAACATTGGGTACTCTGTTCTATCACCATCTTTCTTAGTCTCAAAAGACAAGTCTTTTCATGGGATCTACAGCATTGGGTGCCAAAAATGTTGGGGCCGGAGGTGCCCCACATTGGGTGCCAAAAATGTTGCTGCCTGAGCTGCTCCACATTTGGGGACCAAAATGTTGCGGACTGCTCTGTCAATATTGGAACCCGCACTGCCAAAAGCTTTGGGGGCTAAACTGTTAGAGCCTGCACTTCCCCCAAGCTGCTCCAGTCTGCGGGTTGGGTTCAGCAAGACAGAGAGTGAGGACTGACATGAAGAATGGAGACCAGACAGAGTGTGATTCAATCCCGTTTATTCTTCAGTCTCTCTTCTTCTCTCCAAGTCTCTAGTCTTGGGTTCCTAGTCCCTAGTTCCTAGTCCCTAGTGCCTCCAAGTTCCAAGTTTCTTCTTCCAAGTGCCAAGTGCCTAATGTCTAATAACTAACTCCAAGTTGTTTTCTCTAACCTAATTCCTAGTTCCAAGTTGTACTCTAAGTTGTACTGTACTCTTTGTCTGCCTCTTGCTTTTTATATGTCTCACTTCTAAGCCACGCCTCTAAGTCTCCCCTTTAAGTCATGCCCTTAGGGCTTGTCTGTAAATCTGATCTCTAAATCACACCTTTAAGTCTCACACACCCAAGGGAAGTTCCTGGGTATCTAAAGCAAGATGTTATCAGAGTGTGCTCAGCTGTTGTAGGCTGATGTAATCAAGTCTCTTTTCAGGGTATATGGCTTAAGATGGCTACAAGGATGATAGCCTACTTCTGTTGGCTCCCCATAAGCTAGGTTGGAGAAGAACAAGTCCTGGTGATCTTCCCCATCTCTGCTGCTTACAGAGTGTGAATTATAGGTGTGTGTGTGTATGTCTGTGTGTATGTGTGTGTGTGAGAGAGAGACAGAAAGAGAGAGACAGAGAGAGAGAAAGAGAGCAAGAGAGACAGAGAGAGAGCAAGAGAGAGCGAGAGAGAGCAAGAGCGAGAGAGCCAGAGAGCGAAAGAGCGAGAGAGCGAGAGAGCGAGAGAGCGAGAGAGCGAGAGAGCGAGAGAGCGAGAGAGAGAGAGAATTCCCATCTCTTTATAAACATTTGAAGATTTGAACTTAGGTCTTTATATTTGTGCACCAAGCACTCCTACCAGTTTAGCCATTTTGCCTGTTGGTGAGATTACTTTGTCTCTTAATAAACTTTTCCCACTGGAATTAATGGAGTCAATTACTTTAATTATTCTTTTAAACTATAAAGGTTTCCATGGTTGGCATTTGGGAGTTGTAGTAATTTTCCATCAGCTAGTTCCACTAAATTTCACTGTCAATAAATCTGACAACTTATTTGTTGAATTGTTTCATACAAATTATGAAAATTCACTCATTTATTTTTATAATATAAAGAAAGTATAAATTCAACATAGTTGTATTTGAAAGCTAATGTTTGAGTACTAGATCGCACTTGGCTTTAGAGGGAAATTGAAGGCTCTGTGCCTACTACAAAGGGTTTCATGTGCTCAAATGATTGCTACACACAAGGCTCAAGGCATGAATTTTGATCAAGAGGAAAGGTCACATTTTAAGCACCAGTATTCTAGTCTTCTTACCTCTTTCTTTTTGAGTCACATACCTCCGTAACTACCCTGAATACCCAGAAGAAATCTTTCATATATCATGGGGGTTAGTCTTTATCCTATATAGTCTATACTGTTCATTTTCCTCCTTTCCAGAGAAAGCTCACATAGGGCAATTATAAATATTAAATAGTGATTAAAATCTTAGTACAAGGTACCTACTAGTTATTATCTGGTATTAAGCATGCCTTTTTAGTCTTTCTGGGCTCTTTTATCAGCAAACAGCTTTGATGTAATTCATATACAGCAGCTTCAATTCCATTACCTCATCGATTCTACTAGAAGGTAACTCTGATACAAGTAATACTTTTGTATTGTATCCTTAAAGATTAGGGGTGCTTTCACTGCTGGATAGCTATAAGAATAATCCATATTACAATTCTTAATAAATTAAATTATGAAAACTGTAACAGTCACAATTTACTTAGTATTTACTAATTAGACAGTGTTTTGTATTACTAGCTCTCATGTTCTTGACAATACTGAATCATTAAAAATTCAATATATCTAACACAGGTTGGCAACCATGGCTCCAAAAGTTAAATTAATAGGTTGAGAATAACTGAATTGAGCAGCTAGTACTAAAGACAAAAATATCATTAATAGTTTGTAATCTGCAATTTTTCCCTTAAAATATATTTAAAATAATTAGATCCTTCAGTAACATTTCTAGGAATGAATGCAATGCTCACCACGTGTGTCTCCTTTCTAGATGTTTTGTTTACCTTTATGGTTATATATAAAATATCTACTCAAATGGATTGTGTTTGAAGAGATCATCTCCTGCTGACCAAAATATTAACAGAAATTACGGCGTGTGAACTTCATGACCAAGAAAAAGCACAAGATCCAGAAGATAAAGGGTTCATCCAGGGATGACCCCATAGGTGAGTGCCCAGGGTGGAAGTGGGCCTGATTGAAGGAACTATGTCTCCTGGGAAGGGCATGTGCTTTGCTTCCTTCTCTGTCCCTACATTCTTCCTTGCTGCCTGCTAGAAAGCATAATTTTCAGCCCCATGTTGCCAGACCCATGTCATCCTGACTTATCTCCAGCCAAGAATGGTGGCGTGAGTGAGCCTTGAACGGAAACCTACAAAAAAACAGTCTTTTCTTTCTTCAGCTTGGCTTTCTCGGGTATTTTGTTAAGCCTCACATAAGCAGATGAATACTAAGTCTTAAGGAAATAAATTTCAATTTTTTAATTTTTTTTAAATGAAATTTCCTGGATCTGCCTTTAGAAGATAACTTTAAGAAATGAGTTACACTGAAATGTTACTAAATTGTACAGCATTCAGCTAGTATGCACAGTGTCTTAGGTTCAATATTCAATAGTCAACAAACAATACTTTGCACTATCGTGATTTAACATCAGAAAAATAGAACAAGAACAAGTGTTTATGAAAAAAATATCCAACACAATGTAATCTTAAAAATATCTCTGTCAATAATGTTTAATTGCTGTGGTTAAAGTAAATTTAATTTAGAAGTTTGAAAGTTAGAATATCAAATTTATGCATATGATGTATGTGTGTGTGTTTGTGTGTTGAATGTGAATGCTATGTATGTGTGTATATATGTTTGTGCTTTTGAAAGGAGTGTGGGTATATGTGTAATTCCAGTATTCATTTCTTAGCTAGGAATTCTACATTTCAGTTCTAGTAAAGGTGATAGCTGAGTTTCAGAACCAAATCTGCCAAGCTGTCCAAACATCTGCAGTTAAAACTACAAATGGTTAAAAAAATTATCTTTTATGGATATGTTGTGTATGTGGATGTGTCAGTGTGTCTGTGTGTGTTTCTGTGTTTGTCTATTTGTGTGTGCCTGAATCATCTGCGTGAAGACTGTGCCACAGTGTATATGGAGGTAAGAGGAGAGTCTGGGAAGTCAGGTCACTCCTGCCTGAGTCACTCATTCCCAGGCCTTGCTCATTGAGCCATCCCTGTGATCCCCAGAAGAAACTATTTAGTTTTAACAGTTGTAATTGTTACTTAGATTATAAAGTGCAAAACTGAGTACATCTTTGAAACTGTATCTTTAAACAATGAAAAATTAGAGACCCTAGAAAGACACTGTAAATTAAATTGTCAGCAATTTGTATGTTATTTGGTATTACAAGCTCACAAAAGGAATTAACAAAACCTGACTTTGGTTAATAGCATGGAAACTAAGAGAAATATTCTGCAATCTGGTACTATTAAAAGTGAAAAGTATGAAAAGCTGGGCAATAAGTAGACAGAGGCAGGAGTTGGGTTATTTTAATTTTGAGATAAGGTATAATTTCTGTTGGTTATAGACAAGCTGAAATCTCAATAATCTAAATGACAAAATAAAGTTTAGATAATAAAGGAAGGGTTTCCCAACATTAAATTTAAGTATAATTAGTACATATAAAGAGGGAATTTAATAACAATACTTAATTTTTGTGGTGTAATGGATTCTAAAATTTACCTGTTTTGATTTTAATATGTTTAATACTATGGTGATTAATACTTTTATATTAGGTAAAATAAATGTCCTCATCCAGAAAATTATTAGAAATTGGATGATATTTTGATTATTTAAGCAAATATAAATGGATTAATAGTCTATTTTTATATTTCTACCAATTTTATTTATTTATGTGATTAAAGTGTAAATGTTTTTCTTAAAGATTCAGTTGCTGGACCCAGTGTTGCAAGCCCTTACAGTAATGATGATAAACATAGCTAGTCAAATATTACATTGTCCAAATAAACTTATCTTAACAAATAATGCCAACAAGACAAAACAAAACAGAATTTTAAGTCCACATAAGAATTGTTGGAATGTGTTCATTAAACAGTCTCTGTATTCGCAAAAATCCAATCCATGATGCTTTTCTTTCACGATAACCAAGATGGTAACATTTATGCTTTGTTCCCTTTATTGGCTTTGTTTCCTACATGTGACTCTCATCCTGACACTCATGTTCAATAATCAGCCTCCAATTTATGGCTACCAGTTCTAGCAACTTTTAAGTAGATATAACAGTCAAAATGCCTGACATCCTAGGTGGGATTTGACTCAGCATCAGAAAAGGAGGCATATTTCCTGCCTCTTAGGTACTTAGCAAGCTCAGTAGCCCATGAGGTCTGTCCTGTTACTTCCTTGCTCCATCTTTTCATACACATCATTAACCCCAATCCCAGATACCTATGGACATCAGTGACCACAAGGTGAGACTGATGACTACAATTACATGCCTGCCAGGTCTTCTGGGGAAACCCAGCAAGGGAGAGCTCCCTGTACCTGCTCTGTACTTCATTTCCTGGATCACAACTCTGCTTGCATCACTGGAGGTGTGCTCCTTCACAGGACAAAGAGCAGCCTGCAAACAGGGACCACCAGTTACACTTGCATCCCTGGAGGCTTGCCCACTCCCCTAGGAAACCAGAAGCCTGAAGTCATGAGAGCCTACCAGCTCTGCCTGCATCCCTGGAGGCCTGCTGCCACAGGGGAATACCAGGCCTGCATAAAGTAGGAACAACCAGATAGCTAAAGGCCACTGTAAGAACACAATCAACAAAAGTCAGGGCAATATGATACCACCAGAACCCAGCTATTCAAATGCAGCAGTCCTGAGTATCCTAACACTTCTGAAACATAAGAAAATGACTTTAAATCTAGCCTTATGAAGATCATAAGAGCTTTAAGAGGAAATGAATAAATCCCTTAAAGAAATACAGAAAAATAAAATCAAACATTCAGAGTTCCTCCCTTGAAGAGGAAAGGAATAAATATAAAAACATATAGGAAAATGCAAGTAGGTGAAAGAAATGAATCAGACTGTTGAAAACCTGAAAATGTTCTAGACATACAAAGACTCAACAAAGAAAGAAAATTTCAGCCCAATTTCCCTTTTGAAAATTGATGCAAAAATGCTTAATAAAATATTCATAAACCAAATCTAAGAATACATCAAAGATATCATCTAACATGATCAAGTAGACTTCATCCCAGGGATGCAGGCATGGTTAAGTATATGAAAGTTCATCTAAGTAATTCACTATATAAACAAACTAAAAGAATAAAAGCACATGATAATCTTTTTAAAAGCTGAAAAAGCCTCTGACAAAATCCAACACGCCTTCATGTTAAAATTCTTAGAGAGACCAGGAATGCAAGGCTGGTAAATAAACATGTTAAAGGCAATATACAGAAAGCCAGTAACCAAGATTAAATTAAATGCAGACAACTTAAAATAAATCTACTAAAATCACAGACAAGGCAAGGGTGTCCAGTCTCTCACTTCATGAGGTTCCTTTTATTAATTATTGATGTTAGTGCCTGTGCTATAGGTGTTTTGAGGAAGTTGTCTCCTGTACCAATGAGTTCCAGGCTATTCCCTACTTTCTGTTCTATTATATTTAGCATATCTGGTTTTACATGTAGGTCTTTGATCCACTTCAACCTCAGTTTTGTACAAGCTGATACATATAAACATTTGCATTCTTCCATATGCAGACACCCAGTTGAACCAGCTCTCCCTTTTCCATTGTATGGTTTTGGCTCCTCAGTCATAAGTCAGGTGCACATAGGTGTGTAAGTTTATTTCTGAGTCCTCAATTCAATTCTTGCCTAAGCTGTCTTTTTCTATTTCAGGACCATTTTTACACTTGCTCTGTAGTAGATCTTGAAGTGAGGGATGGTCATACCTTCAGAAATTCTTTTATTTTACAGGATTGTTTTAGCTATCCTGGATTTTCTATTTTTTCATATAAAGTTGAACATTGTTCTTTCAAAGTCTGTAAACATAACAGCAACAGACATAACTGAATTAAATAATGGGGTACAGAGCTAAATAGAGAATTCTCAATAGAGGAATCTCTAATGGCTGAAAACACTTAAAGAAATGTTTAACATCGTCATTCATCAGGGAAGCACAAATCAAAGTGACTCTGAGATTTCACCTTATACTCAGCAGAATGACTAAGACCAAAACCTCAAACAACAGCATATGCTGGAGAGGATGTAGAACAAGGGGAACACTCCTCTATTGCTGGTGGGAGTGCAAGTTTGTATAAGCACTCTGGAAATCAATTTGGCAGTTCCTCAGAAAGTTTGGAATAATTCTACTTTAAGACCCAGCTATAATACTCCTTGGCATACAACCCCCAAAATATTCTACTATCCCTTGAGGACACTTGCTCAACTATGTTTATAACAGCTTTATTCATAATAGCCAGAAACTGAATATTAACCCAGATGTCCCTCAACTGAAGAACAAATCAAACATAGTTCATTTACACAGTGGAATATTACTCAGCTATTAAAAACAAGGACATCATGAATTTTGAAGGCAAATGGACGGAACTAAAAAAAATCCTGATTGAGGTAACTCAAATCTAAAAGAACATGCATTGTATGTACTTGCTTGTAAGTAGATATTACCTATAATATGCATAATAACCATGCTACAATCTATAGACCCAAAGAAACCATATAAAGGAAGGACCAAGGAAAGATGCTTGAATCTTTCTCAGAAAGGGAAATAAAATAGTTATTAGATGTGGACAGAGGGAGGGAACTGGGCAGGAGAAGGGGTAGGGTTGAGAACAGGGTGGGAGAATCAGGTGTAGGAAGAGTAGGAGAGAGAGAATGGGAATAGACAGTGGGCAGGGTGGGCATCTCTATGACCTGCCAGAGATGGCCCCAGGGAATATACAGGGGTGACTCTGACTGTGACTCCTAGAACTTGGGAATATGAAGCTAGTCAGAACTCCCACTGGAAGGTAAAGGACAGCAACCCAATCCTTTGAACCAAAATGTGTCCTGCTTATAAGATGTGCAGATACAAAGGTGGAACAAAGATAGAGAGAATGTCTAACCAATGACTGGCCCAAAATGAGACCCATCCCATGGGCAAGAACCAATCCCTGACACTATTAATGATACTTTGTTATGCTTGCAGACAGGAGCCTACCATAACTGTCCTCTGAGAGGTGCCACTCAGCAGCTGATCAAAACAGATACCGAGATCTACAGCTAAATATTGCATGGAGCTTCGTGAATTTTGTGGAAGAGTTGGAGGAAAGATTGAGGGAACCAAAGATGATAAGGATTCCACAGAAAGACCAAGCAAGTCAACTAACCTGGACCCCTAAGGGTTCTCAGAGATGAAACCACCAATCAAAGGGTGAACATGGGCTGGACCAAGGCCCTTTATCCATATGTAGCTGATGTGCAGTTTGATCTTAATGTGAGTTTCCCAACTAGAGCTGGGCTATCCCTGAATCTGTTGTTTGTTGCTCCCATTCCCCTAACTGGAATGCCAGGTCTAATCTCCATAGGAAAGGATCCACCCAATCCTATAGAGACTTGATGTGTCAGGATGGGGTGAGACCTAGTGGGGGTGCTTTTGACCTTCTCAGAGGAGGAGAGGAGGAATGGAGGGAGGAGCTGTGGAAGAGGGGAGACTGGGAGGAAAGGGAGCAGATATTGGAATGTAAAATGAATAAATTAATGAAAAAAGAAGACATATTTTTGGGCTCAGGAAGAGGATTTTAGAATCTTATAAGGTAGAAGTTTGTTTCTAAAACTTTGTGATGATTCATAGATAAGAGATATCTAAAATTACTTAACAATTACTTTTTTACTTTTTAATAAAAAGTTCTTTGGAAAGATATTTTATGTGCCTACTGTGTCTTGTTTAGAATGAATAAAGCAACAGTTTGTTTTACTAATAATGGTAAAATTAACTTCTGTACTACTGAGAAATGGTTGTAAACAAAAAATAATTTTGGAGTCAGATATACTGGGTCATAAATAATCCTGAAGCTTGAGTTTCTGAATAGGAGCTTGGTTCCTAAAAAATCAGCTTTTTGTTCCTATGATGTGAAGATTATGAAAATATAGGAAGCAGAAATCAAAACAGTGGGTCAGAAGATGAGAGTTTGTCATAGCAGGTACTTAATAAATAGCTTGTGAATGGATAATATGAAAGTTATCTCCTAAATTTGGTTAGCACAAAATAAAATATAAATGAAGAAACCATGTTTATCTTAGCTGAAGATGGACATGAGTTAAGCAATGATCTGAGGTTCTGGGAAACTTCAACTCTGCTCTTGAAAATCCTCTTGGGACACATCTTTCTGCATGTCACATGATTAGTCCTCTTCTGTCTACTGTCCTCCTTCATTCCTTTCTATAAATAACTTCTGCTCATTGACCTTAAAGCTACTTATTCTTTCTTGATGAGTCACTGTTCTTTTAAGAACCTCATCTTAGACAACCATTAAAATGCATGCAGCCAAACAAAATATGTTTATGATCTTGTTTTATTTTACTAAAAAGTATATTGACCCACTAAAATTCAGAGTAGGAAAAGAGTGTTTGGAACGTCTAACACTTTTTCTTATGTATGTCACTTAAAAGTCACCATTTAATACCCTTATCATCCTTACATTTGCCTGTCTTCTAGGTTTCAGAATAGTATTTATAAATAACCTGTGAACTGAATCAGTAAGAAAACACAAAAAAAACCTATAAAATTTATTGTATTTCTGAGGTAATTGAGCAAAGAGTAAGATTTTACGTATACATAGTGTATATGGATGGATGGCTGATATACTTTGCTGAAATACTGACTATTCTTGTATGTATGTTTTGCCATTCAAATGTCATTTTTTGCTAATAAGTTACAGAAACTTTTCTTTGAATCAATGAAATTAAGAACTTAGTCTTTCACTTAGCAAGGTTTTTATCTCCCACTTTGAATTTTTCCAATAAGCTTTTACTTTGAAAATCACCTCTTTGCAGATTCCATTTAAGCAAATGCTATGCAATAATAATATGAATATTAATAATAGATTATAATAAGTTGGCAAAAGAATAAAATCTAAAATAACCACCTATTCTTTATTAGATGTGAGAAATGCAATTCTTATGGGCTCACAGCCTTTTTCTACATGGATATTGGATGATCCAAGACAGGGCAACTTAGTTTTACACTGGAGTGATGTGTAGTGATGGAGCCTAAAGTACATAGGAGCTTAATTCTTTCCCATAAAAGCAAACTGTAAAACACATGTTCATGTCATCCTTTGTTGCTTGTGCATGTTTATACTCTGACTGAGTTGGAGCCTCGTAGATTCTAGGAATTGCTCTAACCTTGATGTGAAGGTGTTTTGATGGAGAGCTTTACCTCTATATTTGGTAAAAATCAAGGACGTAAGACAGAAACCTTCACAGGTCTTTGAATACTTAATAGTCTAACACATGCTATCATATTATAAAAGTTCCATGATTAGATGCTTCCCAAGCTAACAGAGTAAAGACATGTCTACTACTACAATTGCTAATGCAGGTAATTTAACTTTTATTTGGAAACATCGCACAATTTTCCAGACCAAGATACTATTACATTATGTTGCTACCATTCCTACTTGTATGCCTTCACACGATGATGGTTAATGGTCAGTTCTCAAGATGGACTTAAATTTATAATGTGATTTGATAATCCTGAAACAACATCTAGTGGTTTAAATATTCAAATTTGTTAATTATATGCAAATGCACAAATAAAACCCATTTGCTATTGGTGTTTCAATAAATCAAATAATTGCCATCTTTAACAGTAGCAACAGTATAATCATCTGGCACTATAACAAAGCTAAAGATTTAAAACTAAGGCCCATAAAATGCAGAATAAAATGATAAAAACCTTATAATACAAAAAGGATGGAGACAAAACTCAAATTTCCTGATGGATATATTATATTAATGTAATGGATACCTCAGTGTAGTTAAATTGCATTAAATGGTTATTAATGCTTGAATAAACTTCAAGGAAGTGGGTACTGGTTGAAATGGGATAATATTTTGTTCTGCTAAATTATACTTTAATTGGTATTTCCTCTCTTGTAAAAGGACCTAAAGGGTTTAATAAAGTATGTTGTAGAAACATTATTTTTCCTTCTTGAGATATTAAGACAAGAGTGTAACTGGAAACGATTCAAAGCTTTCCCAGAAAAATTCTTCAGCGTTTGTGATGACAAGAGTTTCAGAGACTCCCAAATGTAAATAATTAAAGCTTCGAGTCCTCTGAATAATGACAGACTGAATCACTGGAGAAAGTGGTACAATGTGCAGTTGCAGTTTAAATTTATTTTCTTATTTCATGTGTCATCGTGACAGAGTAAAAAGTGGGAAGTAAGACTTAAGGAGAAGAGAAAAGAGGGAAGACATAGAAGAGAAAGAGGGGGTGGAAAGCACAACCACATACAGAGAGAGAGAGAGAGAGAGAGAGAGAGAGAGAGAGAGAGACAGAGAGACAGAGAGAGACAGAGAGAGAGGGGGGAGGGAGAGAGACAGACAAACAGACAGAGAGACAGACAGAGATAGACAGAGACAGACAGGTACAGACACAGAGACATAAATACAGAGACAGACACAGAGACATAGAGACAGACCCAGACCCAGACCCAGACAGGGAGACAGAGAGACAGACACAGAAACATAAACAGACACAGAAACACAGATACAGAGACAGACCCAGACAGGGAGACAGAGACAGACACAGAAGGTGGAAAGGATAATCTCAGTGGCATGCATAGATCTTTGTTGTTGTGAAGTTACTTGCAAAGTGGAAATTAACAAGAATATGAAAAAAACTATCTTGGAAGTCATTTTCATTTGATAAGATTATGAACAAGATGGTAACCTCAAGTTTCACCTGTCGAATATAGCTATCTTCTAGGTGTGAAAAAAATACCAGTAATGCAGGTTTTGAAGCAGCCAGTTTAGAGTCTTACTATGAGTTTTCCTGTTTTAGACCAGAGGTAACTCTGTCTTAAAGTTAAGTGTTTAGACTTAAAAGGGAAAGATGCCTATAAGTTACATAGTTTAATTTCTCAACCAAAGTGAAATTAGTATATGGAAATGTAAAAGAAATTAAGTCTGAAATTTAGAATAGGAAGCATGTGAAGATTTATAGCCCATAGTTCAATGACATCTATTTAAATTTTAGATAGAAGCTTCAAAAACTCAGCTTTTTATAAGAGGCACATCTAATTTTCTATGGGGTTAGCAGTCATGAAATGGTATTCAAGTGTCATGCAAAGAAAGAACAGGCTACTCAATCTAAAATAATAAACAGTGCAGCCCAGTCACAAAGGGCCACATAAGCAAGATGACATATCTGTAGCACTGTGAAAGAGAAACCCTTGAGGCTGGCAACAGGAAGTGACCTGCCAACTCCATGGAGATACTGCTTTTGACTGAAAACATACTTATCAACAGGAAAGTTAAAAAAAGAGAAACTACAGAAAAAGAAAGGAAGTGTCATTAATCAAGGCACCAAAGAAGGAAATGGTATGCACATGCAAGTATAAACAAGGACATAAGGTCACTGTTAATTTTTAACCATGTAAGTATCATAGAGGACTCCGTTGCACTCACACATTCCAGAGCCAACTAGACACTTTTGTTCCTTTATCATTTGTTCATTTGTGCAGTACATAGAGACTAGCTTCAAGGAATAAAATCTCATCTAAACATCACAACTAAGATGTACAAATGCCATGCTATATATATATATATATATATAGTCTTAGCCCACCTGGGATGCTCACACAGTTCAGAATTTCAGATTTTACAAGAGATTCTATCATTTTGAACATCCCTTTTCAGACATGGTTCTCTTTTGAAATTACTGAGGGAGGATGTGGGGAGACCCTCTAGAATGTACCAGAGACTTGGGAGGTGAAGATACTCAGGACTCACAGGGAGGGACCTTAGAGGAAATGGCCAGCAGTGGGGAGAAGGAACTTGTAGAATCCACCTTCAGTAGAAAGACAGGGCATCAAGGGATGGGCTTGCCCTCCCATAGTCAAAAACTGTGACTCAGGATCATTCCTTTCTAAAAGAACTGCAGGAACAAAAATGGAGAAGAGACCGGGGGAATGGAGGACAAGTGACAGACCCAAATCGGAACCCATCTCAAGGGGAGGGTCCAAGACCTGACACTATTACTGATGCTATGATGTACTTACAGACAGGAGCCTAGAATGACTATCCTCCAAGAGGTGCAACAAGCAGCTGACTGAGACAGATGTAGATACTTACTCACAACCAATGGACAGAAGCTAGAAACCCCTGTGGATGAATTCGGGAATAGCTGGAAGAAGCTGAGGAGGAGATCGACTCCATAGGAAGACCAGCAGTCTTAATTAACCTGGACCCCTGAGATCTCTTGGACACTGAGCCACCAGCCAGGCAGCATAAACTAGCTGATATGAGGCTCCGACACTTATATAGCATAGGACTGTTTGTTCTGGCCTCAGTGAGAGAAGATGCACCTAACCCTCAAGAGACTTGAGGCCCAGGCATTGGGGAAGTCTAGTGGGTAAGGGTTGGTGTGGGGAACCTTAGAGATTGGGGGCCGGGGAGGAGGAATGAGATGGGGAACAGTTGGAGGGCAGACAGGGAGAGGGATAATGACCAGACTGTAAAGAAAAAGATTAAAGAATAAAAAAAAAAAAAAAAAGAAAGAAAGAACTAGATTCCAAAAAATCCTCCATGCCTGGCAGTTTACACAGAAGTTATTCTCAATAATGCTGTGTGAGGATAATTCAATGGACACCTTACCTCATCATGCTCACTCTGGAGAAAACATAAAAAGAGTCATTCTGGTCTCCAAAGACTCTGCCCCTCATAACACAGCACATGGGAAATATCTTTTCTTTTCCCAACACTGCCCACAGAGAGCAGAGCAAATAAAACGTCTAATTCTAGACGAGCATATTGCTTTGTATACAATATCCTAATATAGAAAAATAAACATTTTGTCTTCTAGAAGAATTAAGAACAATCATATAAAGAATATATTTTAGACATGAAAATCACCAAAAATGGGTGATAGTGTCTCCATGAAAAACAGGTCGACCTGGACACATTTAAACTGTAGCTCCACTCCTTAGTAGTTTTTACTCTCAAGTAGGTTCAGGTCACTGGTCTTTCTTTTTCTTTCTCCGTAAAATGACTCAACATTAACCTAGAAGATATGTCATGAAGCTGTCAATGAAAGTAAGATCTCGATGAAAGTTGCTGTTTTACTGGAATCTATCAAACATGTTTATTTCTGTTTCTGAGTTCCAAGTCACCTAGGTGGGCTCCTCAAGGATTCTAGCAATATGCCGATATCCTATTTTATTAATAATACAAACTAAAGTGCTTTATGTGAGTACATAAACTCAAGATAATCCCCTCTTCTAATACTGCTCATATTAATTTAGTTGTTCAGTATTAATTGTTCTTTTATTTGATATTTGACTTGTTTTCTCTCACTCCCTCCGATAAGAAAAAAAAGTCCCTATTCTACCTCGACAAAGAATGATCATGTCTCCCTTGGACAACCCTTCAACCCCCTCTCTGGGACCACCCCATCCCATTGTACCTACCTTGTTTGATTTAATTCACAATCCTCTGTTGTTTACCATCCTACCACACACTAGTTGTTTACCTTCCAAGTTTTTACTCTACCTAAGAGGTGATCGAATTTGATGTAGGAATCAGTGGATTTGATGTAGGAATCAGTGGAGTGATTGCTGCATACCTTCAGAATGATAGAGTTATGTTCTCTCTCCTTCCATTTTTCATCTCATCTTAATAACCTGGCAAATCAATGGGGTCCATATATTGTAACTTGAAGTGTAGTGTCTCAACCATCAACTTTTTAATTTTCCTTCTCCTAGAAAAATTTGATAATATGATTTTTATATGGAAAGAGTGATGTGAAATGGGAAATAATGTGGAATGGACAACAGAAGTATAAGGTGAGCTCAGATTTGGTCACTGACTAACTAATCCTTGAAGGAGTAAGCTCTTTTGTGATAAATGAACTTATCAATCCTAACAAAAGGAAGACTAGCTCATGGATACATAACACTGTGAACTAGATTCTTTATGGCAATTCAAGCATACTCACATGACCAAAGTAATAATCCCACACAGAAACTTTACAGCTACTTATTACACTGATAATATTTGCATAGGTTAATTATTTTTAAAAATCATAGATATAAGATTTCTTTTCTGATGATAAAATATGAAAGACAAGGGAAAATTTCATCGCAGCAAGAAGGTCTTTGAAACCTCTAAATGGTAGAGGAAAAACTCAAGGCAGCTACATCTGGACATGTGTTTTTGTGGTTAATGCAAATTGGCCATTTGAGCAATCACTCTCCTAGAGCAGAGAAGGAATCACTTGGCCCACATACACAGCAGAAAGAGATGGTGAGAGACTCTCGATTTTTAGTGATGGACATTGTCAAAACATCCCCCTCAGTCATTTATTATTTCCAACTGTTAGGCTCAGAGGCTATCAATTCATAGCCTTTTCATAGTGTTCAGGTTTATTGTTTCTGCTAGAGTCAGAAGGGGCAAAGCAATCTTTCTAATGTGGTCAGTGGCTTTTGAGTGAATTCTACCTAAGCAACATAAAATGTAGCACAAGTTTCATCCAGCTGATGGGCATAAGGAAACAGGACTGGCTGCTTTAACATGGAGATGGTCCTGTAAATATCAGAAAGGAGACATGACTGTCTCCTGATATCAAAATGGGAAGAAGGAGACAAATATTAGGTGAGTAAGGAGGTTAATATAAGTACACAAAAGCAATGGGGTATAGTAGTAACAGATGTCTGGCATGCTATTATGTCAAGGGAAATTTGTGAGCATAAAATTACCATTATTATTACCCTAATAATGATACCATTGACAATTTGTGTCATATGGTATATCCTGAGAATTACAGAAGGACATGAGTTCTCCATTGTACATTTGGCTTTAATAAATTGTTTGTTTTAAAAAATCTTGTTGTAGCTATTACATTAGTAATTTTTTGAAACATATATGGACCCTTCTGTCTGAACGATAGGTGGTCAGTGAATCATAATCTGCTTAGACAAAGTAGCAGCAGACACCAAGTCAATTCTCCCATCAAAATGCTTCTGTGTGTTCCACTTTCAGTAATTTTTGTTTGCCTAATCGACTAGTTCTTATCACAAAAAGTAATATAGATATTATAAATGAGGACTGAATTGACTCTTACCTACTTAAAATTGGACACTAATATGTGAGTTAACAAAAGGTCTCTCACTGATGTCTTACATATATCAGTGGGGTAAAATGGAGAAAATGGGGAAAGAATTAGAAATGCATATTGTGCACATCATACTCTCAATATAGAAATTGCACAATAATGTATGAAAACTTACACCAACCTTAGTTCATATCTCCACAGTACAGTAGAGCCATAGAAAAATTTAAGTCTAGGCTACTATGAGTATAGACTAGAAACACCTATAGTGATTTGACTTTAGGGATTACTAGATCCATAGCACGTGTAATGTGTTAAAACCATGGGAAAAGAGCGCAAGGTGTGCACTCTGACACATGACCACATTACCAAATGGTTAGATGTGAAACTGGGACATTGAATACTTTGAAGTCCAGTGAGAGGCTTCTGTGGCTTTGAGAACAGTGTGGCTATAGTCACCAGTGAACTCAAATGAGTATTTGAGTATGTAATAAAATGGCAAGGGGAAAGTTGAAGAAAACTAACCTATCAAACCATCAGTAATTATGAATTAGGACATGATGAAGCAAACCAGGGTTTACTAACTTTTCCATTGGACAAATATGCTTGCTATGGGTTTATATGTATAGCTGTATTTCTTACTACTAAAGGTATTGACACTGTATATAAAACTATTAATGAAAATCCCTTTCTCCATGTAAACTCTGAATGATGGAATGGCTGTCTGAAAGATGTCAAATTAAAAGCCTTTTTTTTGTATATATGTAAGCATCACTGAGAGTCAGTGATAAGATTTATCTAGGTATCTGCCACCCCACCCTGTACTCCAGCACTGCTAATATTCTGGCATTACCATTAGAATATTCATACATTAAGATATTACTGGAAATTTTAGTTTTACATGATTTACTTTAGAGAAATCCTCAGCCTCAGTTTCTTTCTCAATTTATCCATAACTTCTTAAATTTTCAGTTTTAATAACAAATTACAATTTTTTTCTCACCAGTGGCTTAGTAACAGCCCTTTGTTTGAAGTGCTTGGATTCACATTGTGCACCTGGAAAATGCCTATTCCTGCCAATCTAAGTAATCAGAATAAAGTTTTGTTCTTTTACCTTGGTGCAGCAAAGAGTTTCCTATACTCTTGTCACTTCCTATCCTTATACTACACTTGTGTGGGAATTTGAAAAATCCCTGCTTGGAAACTCTTTAATGTTCCAAATATAGATTTCTACACATTGCTTGTAATTAATTTTCAAAGATAACATTAGTCATACTGGAGGTCCGGCTTCTAATCCTCCTCTGCTTTCATCTATAGACATGGACAATTCATCCATGGTAAAATTTAATTTTAGCTATAATTACAAAAGTTTGAAATTAAATCTCACTAGTGCTATGCTCCCATTAATATGGACAAAAAAAAGGGCTGATGTGCTTAGGATTAATGTGGTGGACAAAAGTAAGATTTCATTTTTAACTTTTATAATTAATTTGAGAAAAAATGTAATAAAGGATTTTGTTTCAAAGAAAGTTCTGGGTTTCAAGGAAGACATCGCAGCAATCCGTCAAACTCTGACACACTGGAGAGATCCTTCACAAGACTATTTTAAACTAGAACCCAAATTGTTTTCCAAATCAGAGGTAATATATGATATCTCTCAAACCTGAGACAAAGTGAGGCTCATGTTTATAGTACATCTCTTTAATAGATGAAGATGAGGTGTTTTCTTCAGACAATTCTGACATGTTACCCATTATATGATAATTACTCAAGCCAATTGTTGACAATCAAAGCAATCCTAAGGAACACAGTGTTCCCACACAGGAAGCATCAGCTATTCCATTCCCATGGGATATTCACTTCCCACTGTTTATTTTATTACTAGTATATAACAGTATATTCAAGTTATTAAGATCTACAAAATTAAAACAAATGGACAAGCATACTGAAACCCAGACCATTAGTCATGCTCAAGTAAATAGCAGTCCTTGCTTCTGTCAGTTCCCATTTCTTAAAAAGGACATTTGGGATGTATGGAGTGAAACACTCTCAAGGTTCTAAGTTAAATTTAAGTCTAGTCTTAAATAAGAGTAATTGAGAGATTCAGATTGTCATATAGTTTTGGGTGAATGCGGGTAAGAGGGACAATCAAGCGTGCTAAATTAGTTGTCTCATTGAGGAACCATGAGTCAAAGTGGACATGGAGTCCTTGTCAGCGAGGGCAGCCTGGATGATCCCAGATTGACCAATGTGATAGGAATATACATTATTCATTTGGTTCAAGATGTACTTGTGATTGGATAATTCCTTTGCTTTTTAATTTTGTGCATGTAATGATATGTGCCTTCTGAATGATAGCAGCTTATAGAACAAAAATAAAGTGGAGCTAAAATAGATTTCAATATTTTGTGAAAGTTCTTTCTGGTTTAAAATCCACACATTGATATCACCTAAATATTTAGTCATTATATTGAAGGGCTCAGATTGGTCAGTCCATATGCCCCTTATTTTATTAAGTTGAGTATAGTTTAAGAATTCCAAGATTGAACCTCTGTTGAACCAATGAGATTTTTGTTGTTACATTGCTGGGGAAAATTTCAAATAATCACAAAGTAAAGTATAAAAACTTAAAATAAATTTGTATTTAAGACTAATACATGATTATTATCAATTAAATCAAGAGATACAATATAGAAATGAAGCATCAATTCTTCTTTGGATGAAAGTGTGTTATTTTAGCAAATAACACAAGTTCAGTGACTTTATAAGTGGTGCATCAGAAACAAGAGTGGATTTTGGTAAGCAAAACGACTAGAGCAATAACACTATTGCTCATGTAATTACATCAATTAAAATCTAATTATTCACATGTGCATTTTTCATCATTCTCCTTGGTAGCAGATCACTGAAGCACTGTCTTTTAGAATAAATTACAATGTGTTGAATGCCTCAAAATGATCTAGCGCTGAGTTTTAGGTTTATCTTTTCTGAGAGCATCATCTGATATTAAAAGATCCCAGCAGTTGCTGACATTCACTTTCTCATGTCACTGTTCTCTTAATTGGTGCCTAAAAAGCTTGTTGAAAACAATTAAAGATGACATGTAAACCAAAGGGATAGGGTTGTGGGAAATCACTCACAAAATCTAAATGTCTTTATTTGGTAGCAAACAGCAAAGATCAACATTTCCAATGAAGGATTCTTTGATTTTGTATAGTTCTCCAAAAAATGTGACATCGATGTAGCTTCCTTTTTTCTTTTTAAAGACCATCTGTCTTATTTACAGCAGATACTCATCTTAGTGAGAACAGTACTGATTTTTGCTTTCGAGGTCTCTGCTCCCAACCTGGCTAAAGTGCTGTTGTGTTTTGAACTCTTCTGCACATCAAAAGGTAACAACTGTTTAAATTGAAAGTCCAGAGGAAGACAGAATCAAAAGGTATAGACCAATGCCTGAAATATCTTACTCATTCTAATCAAACATATGGAGTAATCACGGATTTTATCCTGAAGGAGTATGTACAATCACTTTTCTACCACAAACTATATTTCTAGTCTTATTTCCTCTAAGTCAAATGGAGAAGGAAGTGTCTGTTGAGACTGGTGATTTTTAGTTAGTCAGTGTTTTAAACCAGAATAACTTTATTTCTATTTGCTCATGAAATCACCTGTAGTAAAAAAAGAATGGTTCAATTATTCTGCAAAACTTCAAATTCCATATATTATGAGGTGAATTAGTTTTAAAGGAGAAAGAATATTTCTGTAATATGACACTATGGTTATGCACAAAATATGCAGAGCACATACCACAAAAAATAGGATTTGCACCTTTTCTCAAAATTCTTCTGAAGCAAGATAAAAAAGGGACTGGAGATGATCCATGTGACTTCAATACCTCCCAGGAAGTTCAGTCTTACTTCAGCCTCTGGGGTGGGAAAGAGCTAAGGCAAAATCAGGTCTTTTGCACTCTTTTTAGGCTCTGTAAAGGACTTAAAATTACAAATTTTGTCCTTGATTTGGCTATTCTTATTCATGAATTAGCAACATTTTAACACTTCGTGTATTGTAGATTTGTCTTTCCCTTTTTTTACCCTTATTTAATTTACACATTGTTTTTTAGAGCTATTATTAACACTTTTAAGATGGAGTTGGCAGAATCTGTTGAGTTTCTTAGCTCTGAAAATGTGTGTAGTTTGTTCAAATAAGAATGCCTTCAACCACTGTTCCCTCAAATATACTCAGTGAAAACTTTTGCTCTTTCAACAACGAGATAGATAATTCCATATTATTCCACATATTTTGCATGTTCACTTTCCATTCTGTTCATAGGTTGATAACACTGAAAAGTTATCCTATCACATCTGCATTTTATATCCTTTTCTCTGCATTCTCTATTTTATTACTTATCCTTGAAATATAGTTTAAATTTATTTTTTCTTTTATTTTAGTGAGTACTGACAATGTGATACTTTCATACATGTATACACTGTAAGGTTGGTAAAGAATCCCATTATTATAGTGTAATACATACACTCTTCTTGTAGAGACACACTGCCTGACAGCAGCTAGTTAAGGAATAAAAGAATTATGTTGACTCACAGTTTAACTGTTAGTCCATCAGTCAGAGGAAGTCAACGCAGCTTGATACTGTTATGTCCATGTTCAGAAATGAGAGAGGAGAGAGAGAGATAGAGATAGAGATAGAGATAGAGATAGAGATAGAGAGAGAGAGAGAGAGAGAGAGAGAGAGAGAGAGAGAGAGAGAAGTTCCTAGCTAAATTCTCTTTTATATGTAGTTTATGTTTGGTGGTCCAGGGAATAATCTTGCCCATTTGTAAAATGAGACATCCCATCTTGTTAACCTAATCAAGACAAGTACCAAAGGCCACCTAATCTAGATAATCCCTATAGGTAGCTCCAGATGCTTTTCTCCAAAATGATTCTAGACTTGGTCAAATCCTTGTCATTTTTCTTAGCAAAAAAATTCAAAATTCATTCTTTCAGAAAATTTGAAATATACAAAATTTAACTATCAGGGTAGTCAACTGCAGTCCAGGTAGTAAAAGAAGCTTTTCTTCTCGTCTAACTGAAACTACATACTTTTTGATTAAAGTTAACCTTTTTCTTGTCCACAACTATGACCAGTCCCTGGTTTTAGTTTTTGTTAATGTAGTTATCTATTAGCTTTACATTCCAATTGTGGTCTCCTATCCCTTCTATCCTCCCATTTCCACCCTTTCAAATACCCCCATTACCCTTTCCCCTTCTCTGAGGGAAGAGTCAGGCCCCCTTGAATACTATCTCACACTGGGACATCCTGCCACAGTAGGCCTAAGCACATTCTCTCCCACTGAGGTCCAACCAGGCAGTCCAGTTAGGGGAAGGTGACCCAGTGGCAGGCACCAGATTCAGACACAGTTTCCACTTCAATTGTTAGGAACCCACAAGAATACTAAGCTGCACATCTGCTATGAATGTGCAGAGGTCTAGATCTAGCCAGTACAGGATAAACATGCTATAATTCACAGACCCAAAGAAATTAATAAGAAGGGTCCAGAAGAGGATGCATGAATCTCATTCCAAAGGGGAAACAAAAATAGCTATCAGAGGTGGAGGAATGGAGGGAACTGAGTAGAAGAGGAGATGAGGAGTAGAAAGGGGAAGGGGATCAGGTATTGGTAGAGGGACTCCTACGAGTGAGGGATTTGAAGACTAAAGTGGCCACCTCCTGTAGCCAGGTAAGACACGAGGATATCAACCCACCCACAAAAACATCTACCCTAAAATGTGTCCTGCCTACAAGATGTACAGTAGTAAAGATGGAGCAGAGATTTAGGAAATGGCCAGCCTGAGACACATTCATGTAAGACAACAAGTCCACGACACTATTAATGCTACTCTGCTTGGTTGCAGACAGGAGACTAGCGTAATAGTTTCCTGAAAGTCTCACCCACCAGTGGATGAATACAGAGCACAGTTTTTACCACTTATTTTTCAAGTTTATACGATCAATTTCTTTTTTATTATTAATCATTTTCTTTATTTACATCTCAAATGATATCCCACTTCCTGGTTACACTTCATTAAGATCAATTTTTTTAGGTTGCACAGTGGCTTAAGATTTGTTTCTCTGAACTTTCACTGTTTTAAAAGGTTGAACAATATCCAAATATGTATTTTTATTTCGGATATTGTATTTTTTGTTTTAAAATATTCATTGTATTCTATTATGGTTTCTTTGCTAATAGGGTTGAACTTTCAATAATAAGAATATCATATTTACCTCAAAAAATATTATTCAAATAACTCCATTAAACCTTGGCTGTTAAAATCATACAGGGCAACACTCAAGATTGTATTTTATGGGTTTCCCTTGATTGTTCAGCATGTATTTCTTATTATTGGCATTTTAAATGACTTTGGATTCTGATATTTTTCATTGTTAAATGTTATGCATATGTATTATATTTTACTCATTTATATATAGGTAGATAATTTGTTTTCATTTCTTGACTATAATTCATGGTGGTACAGTGAAATAGGAATGCATATGTACCACAGCCATTCTGGAATATGCAACCAGAGAAGTAAAGATAGATCGTAAGTTCATGAGGTACTTTTTAAAAATTCTGCCTATACTATATTACAAACTGTCTACACTCATTTACATTTAGAACAGTGTGAAAATGCTTTTATCTGCCACAATCTTGGCAGGACTGTTGTTTATAGTGCTTTAATATTTATTATGGTTTGCTATTGAGTATTGGAGTTGCCATATCTATGCTGGCTATTAATGCCTTGTCAGACTAATACATCACAAATATTTTTTGCCATTCTATAAAGTTTCTGTTAACTATGTTGATATTATATCTTCAACCATATGAAGAGTTATAGTTTGATATAAATTGGCCTTTGTAGCACCATCCTCTCCCTGACTTCTCTTATTTTCCTCCTCATCCTCCTTCTCTTTCTCCTCCCTCCCACCTCTTCCATCTTGCTCTGTTTCTTCTTCTTCTCTATCTCCTTCTCCTTTCCTTCTTCTCATTCTTCTTCTCCTCCTTCTCCTCCCCTTCTTATTCTCCTTCTGCTACTCCCACTTCTTCTTCCGTATATAATCTGATGTCACAAGAGTTTTCCTTTTAATTTCACTAGCAAATACATGGGCCTCAAAATCCCGTGGATAACATTGATTGATTTTTTCCTTTCCATGAGTGATTAACTCAAGGATACAAAGCAAATGAAAGAAGCTCTGTACATAGAAAGTTTAACATTAGTTAAAATTTAAGCTGTTTTCTCTATTCTTCAAGACCTTTCCTGTTGAATGTCTCAATGTATGACCACAGGCTTGTGCAGACATCCATTTGCCAGTTTACTTTTCAAACCCTTAGTTTGTTTCAGGAGTAAACCCATGCATGTTTGTGTTGGGGGTGTGTTGGTATGTGGTATGTGTTTGTGTGTGTGTGTGTGTGTGTGTGTGTGTTTGTGTGTGTATTTGTATGTATGTTCAATTGCCATTCACACAGTTGCCCATTTTTTCACTTCTGTGAAATTTCACCGTAATCTGTTGAATCTGTACATGATTACATTTACTTGTTCTTCTACACATTGGAGACAAGATTAAGGTACAGGCTCCCATTTTTTTTTTCATTTCACCATAGCAAGACTAGGCTTTGATTCATCACTGTATTATAGTTATGTGATAAGGTTGTAGGTGGAGAATGAAGAGGAGCCAGAGTATATAGAGGAGAGAGAGCAGAGAGAGGGAAAGACTGAGGGAGAAAGGAAGGGGAAGGGGGATGGGATGGGAGGGAACAGTGGAGGGGGAGACATGGAGAAAGAGAGAGAAAGAGAGCGAGGGAGGGAGAGAGAGAGAGAAAGAAAGAGAGAGAGAGAGAGAGAGAGAGAGAGAGAGAGAGAGAGAGAGAGAATTGTCCATTATTCAGGTCCACTTTTTCAAACAGCGCAGGGCATATAGATGAAAAATATTTTAATGGGTAGAATGAGTGGAAGATATGGAAGATGAGCATAGTAGTTGTTTTGCAACATTTTATTTCTATTTTTATTTTACTATTTATTTTTCTTTTCAAATTCTTCATATAATGGGATTCTTAGCTATATATTTGATCATTTTTTAAGCAGTAGGCAATGGTCCTGTAGTTATTTCAATTGAAATTTTATCCCTTCTTAGAATTCAAAGAAAACACACACACACACACACACTCACACATGCATACCCATAGACATACACACAGATACACTCATACTGCTCACTCGAACTCACATACACACACATATACACACTCTAAAATACTACAGAAAGTTGTTTTTCTGCTTGTCTTTAGTCATAGATTAAAGATGGGTTTGAGGGAAATTAGTTTCTATTTAAGATTTAGTATTATCTTAATAATAAATGAAAAATGTTTTAATTTTTAGAATCTTTATAATTTTTAGAATCTAAGGCTTCTCAAAATGCTTTATAGAAATAACTTCAATGGCAAATGTTATAATTTATTCTTAAAATTGTGATACTTGAGCAAGTTAAAAACATTTGAATTGTAATGTTTTATCAGCTTATAAAATAGTTATTATTCTAAAAGTACAAAGAATAAAATAACTCTAAAGTGAGCATACATATTGGTGAAAGTATCACAAAAAAGCACATTCTCATGAAATTCAAATTAATACAATCCCATCAAATTTAAAAATAATTCAATATACATCTCAGAGTTGAAATTTTCAAAAATATTTTTCATTTTAAACCATATTTTTGAGATAGTTTTATGAATACATCTCTTCAGGTATTTTAAACTAAGTTCTTTACCATTTAAAATTCAAATCAGTGATATTCTAAACACCCAAGACATTACAACATCAACCCTTTTGCCAGGGAGTAATTGAGGCTAAGATAAAAGTTACAGTCCACGAAAGGCTGAATATTGATCTGTTCATTCTGCCTCCATTATTGCTGATCTTTCAGGATTTAAATATTGATTGGGTACTGCCATTCCAATAAGCAAGAGCAAAGGCTCATCCACATTGCAATGTTGGGCAAACGAAAAAGAATTTTAACCTTAATAAGCCTCTGGCCTAGTTAGAAAATGCCATGCTCATTCTAAATCTTCAGCCTAGCTATGAAAAAATTAATAATTTATTAAAACATATTTTATTACAGGGCTTTCCCTTCTGTCTCTCTGGCAAGGTGCCAGAGTACACCATGAAGTAACAGTTGGAAAATGACCTCTACTTTGTCAAATGAGTTGTTTCTTCAGTTTGGCTTCATATTAATCATTCACTTGAAAAAAAAAATGCCAGAGACACTTCTCAGGATGGCTCTTCCTTCATGCTCAGCGTGGCTCTTTGCCAGGGTCTAATATGACATCAGAGTGATGTTAATGTGGTCGTGGCCACTGTAGTGTAGTTATAATGCATCACTTTGATGATATATTAAACATTGACTTAGAACCTGAATATATAATTGTTCGTGACAGAGAGAAACATGATTTAAGATCTTCCCTGCGCTGCCTCCCCTCCACATTCTTCCATCCCTAAACTGTTGAGGTTACATGTTCTCAGTATGTTTCTCTCATGTTAAATGCTGCATCCAGAGTACAGGCATAAAGACCTAAGAAACTCTATTTGTTTGAAGTATTTTAACACAGACTCAAAAGTCTGTATTTAACACAGATTCAAAAGGCCTTCATGTTTTTTCTTCTTATAAAGTGGACTTGATTTTTCCCTTCTTTCCAATAAATGGTACAGTGCTAGTTAAACATTAAATGCTCGATTGTTCATAGATCAAGAAAACATAAAGCACGTCCTGAAATGTCCCACACTAAACACATTTGTTTTCAATCTGTCCAAAACCAGTACTTCTAAATGTTCAGCCAACCTGTCAGGGACAAAATATCTTTCAAATTTTAGCAACCCAGCAAAATCAACTTCTGCCAGATTGCCTTATTGACACTTATTTTTTATAATAATCAGCAAAAAAGTATGATTGTGAAGAAAATCAGAAAGCAATAAGTTCTTGTTGCCCTTGAGCCTTTATATTCATCTTTTTCCCTTTCCTGGAATATCAGAACTATCAAGAAGGCAATGCTGATAAATGTTTTCCTAAATTTATCATCCCAAGAAGACTCTATATGCACCAATCTCCCGTTGTCTTCATTTTCAGCTTTCTAACATTCAATATTGCTTGGCTTTGTATATTTTAGGAAAGTTTAAAATTCACTGTTAAATGACAATTTTGTGTAGTATATTTTTTTCTAGTTTTATTGATAAAATATTTAAAAATAATTGTTGCTAAAACTGATGAGATTCATCTATTTCTTTATGACTTTTCCTTTGCAATCATAGACAAATTTCAGGATAAAATTCTAGTCATGTTCTGAAATAGAAAGCTCACAATGAAACAGAATTTTAGATTATTCTCTTGTTTAGTGATTAAGATTGACTATATTTTGCAGAGTCTCCAGGTCAAATTTAGACAAGTGTTTTTCTGTATTGGTCTTCCACTTTATAACTATTATTTTCCCATATTTTACTGGAGGAGGGTTGTTCTAAGATGTCTCCATCTTTACACCATTTCCTTAAATAGCAGAAATTACAAATATTCTTTACCCCCAAACCATAGCACAGACATTTCAGTTTAGTAGATCATGAATACAGATACTTCAAGCGGGTTGTCTCAGGACAAGGTTCAAAATCATGATCAAAACCTGTGTAGGGCATGAATTCTAGAAGATACAACTACAGATTACTAAGGCTGGATTGGTCAGAATGTTTTCATGATGGTTGTTCTTGGTCTGCTTTATTGTTCTTTTCAGATGTTTTCAGTCTAAAAACTTGTTCAGTTGTTTTGATCTGGAATCATGTGTTAATAGTGCAGAAGTATGTCTGTGGTCTCATGACTGGCATGGGATTGAAGGAGGTAGAAGATGCAATATGTACAGTTATTTTAAGGAACTTGACACACACAAAATAGAAAAAAGAAAAATAATCTTAAACCTCTAGGATAAGAATTTTCATTGTTTTGTAAAGGTTCATTGCATTTTTCAGATATCTACTGCAAACACTTACTTAAAATGCAAATAATTAGTTAGAATTCACTCATCTAATTTACTATTTTCCAGAGTGGATTTCTGAGTTAGTGTATTCTTTATGATGGATTATTTAAAATGTTCAGAATCTCTGGGCATTCATAGCACATCTATTGAAAGGCATTATCCTGAAATTTGTTCTATTCTCTGTCCTTTGTCTCATAAAACAGTGTACTTATATTGAGAAACACTTTCTCCATGGCATTATGTTTTCTACCACACATTAGAGAATCAATCTACTCAAATATCAGTGGTTATGTGACTTTACAAACATTGTATATATATATACATATATATGTGTGTATATATATATATATATATATATATATATATATATATATTTCCTGTATTCAGTTGAATATTTCTAAAGGTCATATATATATATATATGACCTTTAGAAATATTCAACTGAATACAGGAAACTTATAATAGCTGTGTTGGTACTAAAACACTAATTTAGATGCACAGGAATGTACTATTGTAAAATAGGTAAGTTGAGTGTCATTGTCTAGTCCACCAGAAATAATCTGATCACTTGTGTCATTGAGGGTCACAGCTAACACCTGATATGTGTTCTGAAATTTTTGGATAGCTGCTTTCTTCTGGATGTCCCAAAGCTTAACTGTACCGTCATCACTGCCAATAAAGACAAGTTGAGGGTCCCACCTGGCTGGTTAACAGGAATTCACAAAGGAAGTATGCCCCTTTAGCCTCTTCACTCTGTCTCTCTGTTTCACTATCCCACACTGTCACAGTTTTCTCTGTCGATGCTGAGAAAAGCATGCTGCCATCTGTATTATAATGTAGCTCCATCACTGCTCCACTGTGTCCCTTCAACATAGCACAGTTATCACAGTCTCCATAGACATTCCACAATAGTATGAGCAGGTCCAATCCTGTAGAAGCCAGGGTGAACTCATTGGGGTGAAACTTGCAGCAATACACTTCCCCTCCATGTCCCAAGAGCAGCATGATTTGAGCCTGAAGGGAAGAGCACCTTAGTGGTCTTGTCTGGAGCAATGACCCCTGAGTTGCCTGCCGCTGCCTGGCTCCAGACTGGAACTTGCCACTCGCAATAGCAACTCCTGTCACCGCACCTTGACAGGAACCAGAACCCGTAAGCTTCTGCTGCTGTGGCGATCATAGCCAAGTTGAATGTTTTTGAGTAGAAAATAGTAATGCAATGTTTCTGAAAAAGAGAGTTGCTAACTCAAAATTCAGTATCAGTGTTGTGATTTTAAGAACAATATAATTTTCTAAGAATTTTAGTTTTATTCCCAACATTGTGTGATAATGCTACCTCTGTCCTAGGTAGCTGTGAAATTGTGTAATCTAGCCAGTGTTATTCCTTTAGCAAACGTACCACCTAAGTATGGACATTAGTTAAATCCTATGCAGTCACATATATACTTCATGATATCAGTAACACAAGTATCAGACAACTAATCTGTATCCTAGTCTAACTAATAACATAAAACCAGCCTGTAGTAAGCAGTTAATATGCTTCAGTGCCACAGGAAAAATGGGCATGGAGATGCCATTCAAGATGTGATTGCATTAGTTAACTTGATTGTTGCATGATGAAATACTTGAAACAATTTTATAAAGGTGTTGCCCATATTCAGGGTACATCTTTCTATCTCAGTTAACCTTGTTTATATAATTCCCCCACAGGCATGCCCAGAGGCTTGTCTCCTAGGTGATTCTGTACTCTGTCAAGTTACTGACCAATGTTGGCTGTCATAGCAGCGGTGGCCTTTAAAGTGGCATTTTTTATTTAACATATTTTTATTAATTCTTTGTGAATTTCCTGGTATACCTCTAATTCGCACTCAGTTTCTGGTGCTTCAATGTCCATCATCTGCCCTTGTAACTTCCTCTTTCCAAAAACAAAACAAAGCAAAACAAAAAACCCAACAAAACCAAACAAAACAAAATTCTAAGCAGTTTTTATTTCTCCAGAAACAAGCTAATAAAGAGAAAAAAAGTATGAAAGTGTCACGCTCAAGTGAAACAGCTTTGAACCATCAATCTGAAGTCAAGCATCTTTGAGTTTCATTCTTCAGGGCTCCACATCTTTCATGAGTATGTAGCAACTATTCAGTTACATTTCAGCAGCTTTCTAGGACACAGTGAAATATAAGTGGCCTCATACCCTCATTGGCTTCAGGCACTGCATCCTTCCTTACTGGCCTTTGTTTCATGCTGCTGCTTCTTCTATATCTGGGGCTTGCAGTAGCTTTTGGGAGCTTCAGTATCTGATGTGTCTCTTATTAGCCCTAACTGTCCCGGTTAGAGAATTGTATTTAAAGTCTACTAAACCAAAGTCTATGCATCTAAATTTACTGTAAATGTTTCAGCAAGGGAACCCAATTATATTCATGGTTATGCTTTAATTGTAATAAGCATGTCTCCTATGGTATGAGTGCCAGAATCCACTCATAGGGACGATAAATCAGAAGAATTACATCCACAAAGCCATTTTATTTCCAATTTTTAATCTAAGATCTAAAAAAACCATACTTTCTATTAAGACTTACAATATATTTTAAAGTATTTTTTAATTAAGGAGTCTCCAACAAATTATATATGCATATAACAATAATAATCTAAGAGGCAAATATATCAGAACCATTTGCTTTGTGATATATTTCCTCCTACATGTATTTGGTATATCTGAGATTATATTTGGATTGCTGAAACATCCAGCATTTCTTGTTTGTCTTTGTCAGACACAGGACACCACCTCATTCTGTGTAGAACTTAGAACCTGATGAAAAATAAGAGCAAATATATTTGAAGACAAATAAGATTAAAAGATATGACAGTGTGGACTTCTGTGTGCCAATAGTAGCCAGTTCTGTGCTGAATCATAGAAAAAAAATAGATTTTCTTCTGTTATCCATTATTGATTGCTTGGAATGAACAATTTTTTAAATTTCTATTGAAGGAGGCCATTAACAGTTGTTGCCCTACTTTTTCATAGACAAACATATTGATTCTGCATCATAAGGACATGGCTACCACAATTTTAAGCTGTTCATCATCTATATAAAATACTAGTCTGGTCACGAACATCTGTTTACCATATATTAGAATATATTATTAAAATAATTTTAGAAAAGTAAAATTTCAACTCTATCATAAATAAAGGTTATTTTTGAACTCTTAAAAACATACTTCAGTATAGAACTATAGGTTTTCAAATACAATCTAATAAATCAAGTAAATACTACCAAATATATCAATAATATTTTCACAAATAAGGCCACTTATTATATATCCAAACACAGCTGTTAAAAAATCTGCATTCTTGCACATATAAAATATGTAACATCAAACTGTTAGCATAATTGTTGCAATTGCTTAGCTTGAAATTGGTGGCAGAGCCATTTGTGTTAGAATCTACCTTGTTTATTCTTATCCATTGACCAAGTCACAGCCTTTACCTCAGTATTGCACATAATATCTAATTTCTACTTAACAAGATTTGACTATATGTACATATATATATATATATATATATATATATATGTGTGTGTGTGTGTGTGTGCGCGCGCATGTGTGTTTGTATGTGTACATTATATGTCTGTACACACATATACACAAACATATATATATATATACATGCATATAAATATACATATATACACATATATATGATGAAGTATAAATATATTCTTCAAGACAACTTGTAAGTGCTATACAATTTGGGGCAGTATAAATAGTGTTCAAGAGCCACAGTATTGTAGGCACTATGTTAATAAAAACACCTTTAAATCTTGATAGAATGTGTGTGCAGCTCTTCCCCCCTAATATCCCACATTTTACTGAGGGAGTCTGTGACAAATTAGCAAGGTCTCTAGCAGAATTTAAATTCTCATTGACCAATGGAATTCCATTAACACAAAAGCGTGACATAGCTGAGATTTATACTGCCAGAAACTCTCTTTGATTTATAATCTGGTAATCCTTTTATCCTCCATTTATACGCAGTATAACTTGATGTAAGTGAACGAATGTCTCTGCTAATAGAATTCACATATATTGGACCAAGACATTTTTAGATCATAAAGGCTGTGTGAAAAGGAGGAAAAAGGGAAAACGAGAGCCTGGTCATGATGGATGATGGGGCCTGGTTTTAACATAGTCTCATAAAACAGAATTCTGGTTACAACCACTCAGTTTAAACAATTTGACTGGCATACCATTCCCTGTAGATGAGATTACTCCCTAAATTCAGCCCACATAAAGTATTTTACTAGTACTAAAACCACAAGCAAGTTTAGACACTTGTAACTTTGTAATAATTTATATTTTAAAAAATGTTACATGAACTTGTTAAGTGTATGGGGGTGAAGAAAAGAAAAATAGGAACCAGAGGAGAGAAAGAATCACAGGCATCTTAGTGAGCTTCAGAGAGTTCTGAGACATGGAAAGCTGAGTCCACCTAAGACCGTTTGCTTACCTTTACTGCATCTACAGAATTGACATCTTTCAGACACATAGCCCACAACACAAGAGCAAACTGTAAAGTAAGGATCTGGGCTATGTGTGCTTCTTCTATGATCTGCACTCTTCTCTAGCCCATGGTTTTCTACTTCTGGGCCATGCACAATATTTGGTTCTATAGTTTTCCCCCAATTCTTTATCACTGTGTAATGAAATCTGTTTTTTTGTCCCTTTCTATATATTTAAATGTGGGTTTGAAAAAAAACAAACTTTATTTTCACTATTTTTTAAACATTGTAAGATTTCCAATAGACTTCATGAATATATGTCAGGAGGAGTGGAAGATATATATATATATATATATATATATATATATATATATATATATAATTTATAAACTGGATATATATATATATATATATATATATATATATATATATATATATCCTGTTGATTCTTGATGTATAAGCATGATGTTCCATCAAAGTATTAGAAGGTCTTACATTGATTGCAGTTCAAAATCAGATGATTCCAGAATATTTATATTTGTATCTTTGGTTATCATATTTTCTTTTAGAAGGTACAATATATTAGACTCTCAAAGTATTAAAATGTTAAGTGATAAGTGAATATAAACTCTACCTAGAACCCTTAAACAAAGTCTGCTGATCTATAATAAGGTCTTCAAAAATAGAATGTATCTAAGAATTTCAATGGCATTCTTTTATCTTTTTTTTATTTTTCTGGGTTTGAACATAATTATCTCACAATATATCTTTGTCATGTTAGGATTTATCAATTCAAAATTTACACTACATGGTCTCCTGGATATTAAATAAACTGGTGTTGAACATTTTATGTTCAGTCATCCATTTAAAGTATTTAAACAAATCTCATAGTAAAGCATAAGAAAGTAAATCGAAATATCTCTTTGCAGTAAATAGTGATCAAAATAGAGACTCACAACTGGTAAGGTTGCAGAGATGAAGAACCTATGGAGTGTACAAAGCTAGACTGGAGATATGTTTCTTTATGCTTCCAATACTCAAGGGTCATCCCATAAGATGGAGTGCAAAGGTTATAAGATACAGAGGCATGATGTTCGATACTGGAGTGGATGACTCTGGTAGATCAGTGTCATATAGATGTAGTGAGTTAGTTGTACATTTGCAAACACAGTATGTGTGATGACCCCTCCAACACTGTTAAATTTTCTACCTTCAGTATATGTAGGCCTTGTGAAGGTAAAAAACTTAACAGTGTGGCGGGGCCAGGTCATTATGAAATCACACTACTAACTGAAGAGATACTGGAAACTGAGTGTTCCCAGTAAAGGAAGAGTCCATTGTTGTCAAGAATGGGGGCCCTATAGTATCAACCATATTTCAATGGAAGTATATGAGTTTATGAGCAGCACAAATTCAACAAAATGTGGGGTTTTAATAAGGGATATAATGTTTGTTGGATTAGAAAGAGCAGATTGGGAGGATTTGGGGGACTTTGAATATACCATCAGGAGACATTGTAAAAAGTACTCAATGACTTACTAAAATATTTCAAAAATACTACTATGCTAAATAGTTTCAGAAGTAGGATAATAAATATGATTAACAGATTCTATGATATTAGTAGTTGGATATTGTTTTCATGATCAAAGAATCAGAGGGAAAATTTAAGACAATAATAAACTGAAAAGTCAAAATGAGAAGTAGGTGAAAGTAGTAGACAGAGTATGTAAGCAACGTTCACTGAGACCTTGTACAGTGGAAACAATGGCAAGCTACTCTCCATCATGATGATATCGAATAAGTTTCAAAGTGTCTTATTTGCCAAAAGAAGAATCTCACACCGCAAACTTTCTGCCTCACATTTTGAGCACATTGCTAAGTCTGGCCTCATAAAAGTACTACAACTAACTCTTTCTCTATTAAAATGCATATATTTATTATTAATTATTATTAAATTTCTTAATTTTAGAGTATTAGAGGGCACTGTGGAAATTTTGTTGACTCATTAGAAAGACCTAATATGATTTTCTGCACAATGAGACACAGTATTAAAAGCCTGTATTTATTGTGTTAATTTTAAGTCCCCGTTTGAACTGTTATGTTAGAGGAGAGTGCGAAAAAGGTAAATCTAAAAGTTAAACTGAAAGCCTGAGCTTTTCAGCTTTCCAATTTGCTGAGCACGCATAAGAACTTCCTGCTGCCACATACATACTCTGCAAAACCACAGGACTCCTCGGGGTTTTTTTTTTTTTTTTTTCTGATGCTTTCTCCGTTTTCTTTTATTCCTTATCATCTTTCCTTTTTCTGAAATATTCTTTCTAGCCCAACACCACACTTTGAACTTTACCTGTCATTATATAAGTTCTAAATTTCATTCATCGTCCACGATGATGACCAAAGACACATAATTAAATTTCCTTCTAAGGCAAGTAACATTTACTGAATTATCATATATTATAGCAGTTCATGATTCAGTCAGAGTGAATCAAATAAAATATTCGTTACATTTCATATTCTTCCCTTGACTTGTGATCTGGTTGTACTGAAATAAAATTAGGATGTTGCTTGGAATTAATTTAAGCATTATGCTGCATTACACTAAGAGGACTCATTCTGCCTAGTGCATCACAGTAATGCATTATGCCTGACTTTCTAGATAATCATTACCTCCTTGATACAATAAAATAATACCGTAACTGCATTCAATTTTTCAGCAAAATACACTTAATTCTGGTAATGATAAAAAAAAAAAAATCAGGGCATTACAATGTTGTAAGATCTGCCATTTTGAACAAGAACTCAGCATTGTAGTTTTTCTGTTACAATATGGAAAAAAAGTTCCGTTAGTGATTATAACTATTATATCATCTTGAATTACAATGGGCAAAGCAGGGGACAGGGCATTAGCTTGACATTCCAGAATTAGCTTAATTCTTTGCAGGGACATTTTTCAAGAAGACTGTGTATGTGTACATTCACGTAGATTTTAACCAAAATTCAGTGAAGAATAAAATGTATCTATGCATAAACACAAATTTAACACTGTAGAAATCTCTCAACTCTTATTTCAGGAAAGTGAATTTCTTAAATCTGGGGACAATGGCTCTCTCCAGAGGCCTGGGTAGGAGCCAGTACATCTGCAAGTATAATTACAGGTTAATTGTGAAAAGTGTATTAATATAACTTGGTAGAAGGTAGAATTTAAAATTTTCAATTTAATTATTATTATTAGTTTTAAAATCTCACAATTTGTAGAAAATCTACAGATCTTTTTGATTGTAGTTATTAATCTGTAAAATGGATATTTTTGTCAGAACTGCTACATAAAGATACCCCAAAATAACTTTGTGCATAGTACACAAAAAAATTGCAAGATTGTATATAGAAAGTCCCAGTCACTTTCCCATCTTTCATGTGCATTTTCCATAGTTTAAAGGTACCCTACATTTGTGAAGACAATTTACTATATTTCTTAAAATAAGTGTATTACCAAGACTGTTTAGAATTATTAATACATAGTTTCATTTCATGAAATATTGAAATCTTATGATATAAAGTTTGAATTATATGTGTTCATTGTCTGTTAAGTCCTAGCTCACTGAATTTTCTATTTTTTCTTTAAGGTAAATATGGCAGTTTTTAATTTTTAGGTATTCAATATACTCTCACTGGCTAGCTGAGTATGAGATATAGTTTTAACTAAATATACATTTGATGAATTTAAAATGTATTCAGTGATCAAGTTGTTACGCATTTTCCTTTCTATTTTTATTTAATATTATTTTGCCCAAACACAAATTTATTAAAATTAAAAAAATAATAATTTGTTTATTAGGGATCAAATGTTATTTTAAGAATCAAATGTACAAACCTGATATCTATAATCAGGACTCAGTAAATATAATAAGAAAAAAACATTTAGAAATAAATTAAGCACCCCAGGTTCACTCAAATTATTTAGGAAAAAAGAAAATTTCTTTTGCTTATGATCAGTATAAGCTTTAAAATATGGTAACAGTTCATATGAATTTGCAGATCAGAGTAGTTGTGTTTCATTACTCAGGTTTTGCATGATTCAGTTGTGGACTCTGAACTCATTTTTGTTACAATTAACAGAATTATTTGAAGTTTGTATTCTTATTCTGTAGCTTATTTTTTTGAAAGCAACTCAGTGTTAGTCTTTATCTCTATTAAAGTAGTAAAACTACTGTATAATAAGAGTAGGAAAGGACTACAACCTGGAGATTAGAAAATGTTCTGTAATTTGTCAAAGGTAAACCTTAATCTTTGAGAACCTACAATTACCACTGTAACTTGTTCTCTCTCTCTCTCTCTCTCTCTCTCTCTCTCTCTCTCTCTCTCTCTCTCTCTCTCATCTCTTTCTCTCTCTCCCCCTTTGTGTGTGTGTGTGTGTGTGTTTGTATGTGAGTGCCTGTTGATCAGAGGTAGCCATGGTCACAGAGGACAACTTTCAAGTATTGGCTCTCTTTCCACTATATGTGGCCTGGACACCAAACCCAGGTTGTAGACTTATTTACAAGTGCCTTTCACTTGCTATCTCAGTTGCCTCTCATTTTAATTCTTAATCATGGAAATATCTGAAAGAAAAAAAAAACCACTGTATGAAAGGGTAACTGTTTTTATACTCATATAATTACCTTGTAAAATAATTGGATGTCAAAGAATTGCTTGTCATATTGTGCTATTAATATATTTTAAGCAGAACCTGACCTGCCTTCATGAGTTACTATAGCCTATTGTCTTCTTGCAAGATTTTCCAATGAGATTTAATAAGACTCTTATGCTTGCTGTCTTGAGCAGTACAGGCTGTTAAACTCAATTTGCAAGAAAAATATTCAGGTATAAAACCAGATAATCTGTATCCCTTTAGAATCAAAAGTCATTTTTACCAAAATATTTTAACACACAAAATTGCTTCTTGAGAGATGTTTGCTGTGATAAAGTGACAGAAAACTACGTTTTCATTATAATTATAAGTGACTTGTGGTGTTAAGTTTTTATAATTTAAAGGTATTCTCAACTCTGACAGCTCTTCCACGTTGAATTATGCATCTCATCCTCTTAAATAGTTCTGCTGGCACAAGACAGCTGAGATGAAGTTGTCTTTCTAAAATAATTGCTCCACGGAGCATCCATTATACCTTCAGAAAAATGTATTCCTTGACTTCTACAAATTATAGACTAGCCTATAATGGGTATTTTTGACAGCTATTAGTTTAAAAAAAATCTGAGCAGTAAAATGGGTATTGATATCACAATGGTGAGTCGTGCATGTTAATGCAGCAAATTCTGGATGCTCCTGGGAAAGCATGATGTCATTGTTACTTATAGGAACACTGATGTAACGGCACTCTTGTCAACTTCCGTATTGGCAACACGTGTCCCTTTGTCACCTATGACATTAAAAAAACGTAGCTGAATATTTATAGTATATGCTAAAGATACTAGGTATGATATATATAAAAATAATGGATACAAGTTTGGTAATATCCTTCTTGATTACAAAATTTTATGTGTATTCTAGGACCCATAAGTTAAAAAAAAAAATTTAAAAAAAGACATGTAATTTTATTTCTTGTAATTCTCCTCAAAATATTGAACACAAATTAAAACATATGAGTTATCAATAATTGATAAAAAGTGTATTTTACTTCTGATTCATAATTTTGAATTTTCACTTTCAAATTGGTAATATTCACCTCAATAAAATCATATATATTTATACAATTATTTATATATATTTAATATATACAATTATATTATATATATGTATATATATAATATAATTGTATATATTAAATATATATATATACAAGGTATAATGGATATATATATAATTATATATATACATTTAATATATACACACTACACATATGTGTGTAAGTTTTATTGATATTTCCCAAATGGAAAATAGAATACATAGGTTGTCATAAGTTTTATAATACATAAGGTAAAGTTTTCTTCATATTATCTAAAACCTAATATAATATAATATAAAATTGAACTAAATGACAACTCTTTAAAATGTATAGCTTTAATTTTGACAGCTCAAAATTAAATTGAAAGTATTTACTAGAGTCAAAATGTCCAAAATGCAGAGGTTGTGGCTAGTCAACAAAATGATGGACTGGGTATTAGGACTATCTTGTACCTCACTGGTATAAATTGGCATAATTATGCTCTAATTGTATTTTGAGAGAAAAGTTTTATTTTATCAGGAAGGGTGATGTGTAGGAGGAGCTAAGGTGAGAGGGGTACCTAGAGGAAGAGAAGGAGTAAGGAGAGGAGGAGAAGAAGGAGAGAAGAAACTAGGTGATGAGAAAGAGAAAGAGAGGGGGGATATGGAGGCAGTTGTTCATATGTCTCCACCAGTCAAAGATAGTTGATAGTTGATAGTTGGTGTGTATATCTAGGCTGGGTATTAGGTCACACTTCTGATTGAGCATTACCAAACTTATAAAGCCCTTGATTAACATTTTTAAAAAGTGTATAAAAGCAAAAAGAAAAAGGGGGCATGGTATAGGGGTTTTCTGGGGGCGGGGGGGATGGGGAAAGGAGATGGCATCTGAAATGTAAATAAAATGTCCAATAAAAAATGTCCAAAATGCTTAGCAAATTTTTTTATCCATTTACACAATTGAGGTATTGTAGATGGAATTAGCAAACAAACAAGTGAATGGCCCTTTCTACAAAGCAAAATTCTCAGAATACCAAAATTAATAAATAAGTTCAAAGGAATTGACATTTCAGTGTCTTTACAATGTACTAAGAGTAGAGACCATGCATTTTCTAAGTGGATAGACTATCAAGGGCTAGGTAGTATATGTCTTTAAGCACTTGCATATGTAGTATGTTTCAAAGACTTGTACCAGTGCTATGTTTATAATGACTGTGATATGGAATGTATTTATTGAGCATATGTGTATATACACATAGATTGTACATACACATATGTATATATAATGTACATATATATTATAAAAATTGTCAAAATACAGTGAAACAGTGTTTGATTTTTATGATTTTTAAACTTTTCTATATTTAAAATGCAAGTAACTTATAGTGTAAGTTATATATAGTGATTATTGTACAAACAATACAACAATCAATTTATATTTCAGATTACCACAACAAGGATGTGCTAAAAATTTTATAATGCCTTTTTTCAAGCTTCAGAAAATGGCTATTTATTCTATGAGGCTAATGAACTCCCAAAATCTTCAGTATTTGCAGATAGTTTTAATGTCTCAGGTCGAGAGCCACATTATCTTAGGCTCTTGTAGGTCTATATAGATAGCTATCTATTCCTCCCATTTTATGTGTGACCCAATATCTTTGTTACTATGAAGTATATATATTTGCAATCCATTCACAGATTCATATTTTCATCCAACCCAAAGGCTAAGAATTTCATCAGATAACATCTGAGGCCTACAGCTGATTTCTTTCCTTGTTTTGTTGTAACTTGCCAATCTGATATTTTCACCAATACTTTTTAATTTGTATGCATTTCACTTAAATAGTTCTGCTAGCACAAGACAGCTGAGATGAAGTTGTGTTGCTAAAATAATTGCTCCATGGAACATCCATTATATCTTCAGAAAAAAATTTATTCCTTGAGTTCTACAGATTATAGACTAGCCTAGATTGACAGTACTTGTGTCACTTTCCCTCTTCCAGTTTCTCCTTCATGTCAGCTCCCTTCCACTCCTTTCATACCCCTCCCACTATCTAATTGACCCATAAGGTACAGTAGTGTCACTGAGATGTTCGTGGTAAGTAACAGCTGTCTACTTGGACTGAAGGTACTCTTAACAGTAGTAGTACATGCCTCGTACTAATAACCTATCCACTTTTGGGGCTAGTGAGGTCTTTCATCGAATAAGAGAATCTACTACCGCTACTCTGCAATACCCGTATAGTTTCTAACTACATTCTAAATGAATACTCATATATACACGTAAGCACCACTCCTCTTCCAATATACTCATAGATATCTGTAAGCATCACCACTCATCAGCAAATAGAAACAATTACAGATGTTCACAACTGGACACAATGCAAATATCAGTGCATTAGAGACCGCCCAGGCCCAAGGTACCTGTCAGTATTTGAGTTCTTTCATCTATATCTCAGGAAACATTGCAAAAGATGTCAGAAAAATTGTAAGACTTAAAATACCAAGAAGTATACTATGAAAAAAGACTTTCATGCAAATGAATACATAATGAAGATCTTAACAATTACAATAGGGGTAGATATGCTAAATTACAAGTGGAAAAATTTCAGGGAGTCACATCTGAGAACGATGAACTCCAGGCAACTAATGACTACCAAGAAGGGGAGAATGAGCCTGCCTCAGGGTTGAATCCTCTAATTTGTTTTCCAGTACAAAGTAGTCAACTCCAAAACCATCCACACAGAGATAACAAAAAGAACTCAAGAGGTTGTACTTATATATTGTCCGATGCATTTTTAAATGTCTTGATTTATAAATATAAAAGTAGGGGGCATCTCAGGCCAGGCCAATAGGAACCACCCCAAAACTGTATATAAGATCCTATCCAGAAGGAATAAAAGTGTGAGAGCATTACTCCATTATCTGAGGGCATCTGTCTCAAGAGCTGTAACACTGCCCAGGAAAAGAACACTCTCCCAAAGCTTTTACCACTAGAAGCTCCCCTGTATTCTGCTCACTCACTAGCTTTTGCACTCCACTGTCTAAGCTTGGCTCAGCTTTGCTCAGGCCAACAGAGCCAGTGAGGGTCTCTGAGCAACAGTGTCTGCTAGGGCAGCGACACCAGAGCAGGGGTGGCAGTAGCAGCAGCAGCAGAGGTGATGGAGGCTCTTCCCTCTCCCTGCTTGTGCCTTTTCCCTTCGCTTGGACCCTCCCTCCAGGCCACGCCAGAGGTCTCAATGGATAACCTCCTGTATACAGACTAACACTCTGTCCCCCCCCCAAAAAAAAAACCTAATGGGCATATTAGCACATTTTCAAGACAAACTAATTCTACACTTCTGGGCCATGGTCACTCATGTATAAAACAGATTTAAACTGTGGACCTCTCATTGTCTTTGAGATAAGAGCTGGCTTATTTGGGCTCACAGTGTCTTGACATGTTTTATGACTGTCTGCTTCTCTACTCTAAGTTAATCAGTGTTTGCCAAGATCATCTTTGTCTGCTATTAGGAACAATCGTCAAGTCACTAAACCTTCTGCCCATTCTCTTATAAGCTAAGAACAACAGACCTACTTAGTTATATTGTTGCTGATGACAAAAGTATTTCCCCAAACTTCTTATCATATTATGATATAATGTCCCCTTGGACAACACAATACAAGTAGAGTTTATCAAATTTGGGAGACAGTTGTAGAATTGGGACATATTTGAGGACATATATCCCTTATAATTTTGCTTTCCTTCCCTGTTGATTTAGAAGGCCTTGTTTACCTGGTGTCCTCCATCCCATCTGGATCTTACATTTTTTTTCCACTTCTTCTTTCATGGGTTTCCCTGAAATTTGTGGACAGAGTCTTTATGGAAACATCTGATTTAGAGCTGAATATTCCAAAGTCTCTCAGTTTCTGTGTAATATCTGGCTTTTAGTCTTTATATTTGTTTCCAATTTATTTCATTGACTTTATCATATTTTATTATACCAGTATTACAGTATTATACCAGGTTTGTCCAAGGCACATGGGCTAGCTAGTCTCAGATTCTTCATCAGCAATCATGTCAGGTATGGGTCCTATCTCATAGAATAGACCTCAAGTTAGGATAATTATTGGTTGTAATAATTTGAGGAGTATTTACCTTAATTGTTCTTTGAATGTCTGGTAGAATTCTGACGTGCGCAGCTATCTGACCAGCAGAAAGAAACAATACAACGGAGTCCTTCCCAAAGCAGTTTACTCAGGTTCTCAGCAAGATTCTCACAAGGGGCCTGAGCCTTCCCCGTGTCTGCCTTAAATCCCTGTAGCCAGCCAATGCACTCTGGCCACGTGCCGTCTCTACAGTGACCTATGTCAGATCGGCCCATATCACGCAACAACCTCATGCCAAATTAGGGCCTGTTTACAACTTGGCTTTCAGGAAGTCAGCACCATCTTAGGGCGAGGTCAACAGGCGTCTCACAGAATTCTGCAGTGAAACCATTTGTGCTTGGTTTCCCCCAGAAGTAGTAATTACTTAAATAAACCCCTGCGATGGTGTGTTCCTCACTATCTGCCCCAGTGTTTTGGGTTCCCAAATAAAAGATACACACTCAGCCTGTATATTTTGATATACTTTAATATTTCTTAATCTACATGTGGTTAATCTACCTCACTCTGATAATCCCGAGTTATTACTTACTAAATCTGATATTTCATCTTGGCTGTCCTGTACCCAGTCCTTGGCCTTCCTGGGCTGCTCTCCCCTGCCTCCTACATGGCAGCTATGCTTTCTGTCCCACACTTTCTCAGGCATGGTGTCTTTCCTCCCCTCTTCCTTCTCCCAGAGTGGTGGACCTCCTTCTTCCTCTTCCTCCCTGTCCTTAGCCTGAGAATTCTAAAACTCCCAACTCTGCTCTGCCCAGCCACTGGTTGCTGGCACCTTTATTTACCAATCAGAGCTAACTGGGGGCAGGTTCCCAGAAGCTGCATGCCTTCAGATGTTCTCATGCAAACAGTTTTGTCGATGCAAATTAACATAAGAATACAAGCAGCCACATTTGCCCCTTTCTGTCCAACTAAAAAGAATCTCATTTCTCAGATATACATTGAACATAATTATAAGCATTATGTAAATTGTAAGATACGATATGCATTTACAACAACCAGTCTATCATATTTTGCAATTTAGATATATTACTCTATCATCTATCCTAACTTAAAGAGTTTACAATTCTGTACCTGAATTTTGTTTGATTTTAACTTGCAGTTCCATCTGAAAACCATCCTTTCAAATCAAGATCATCTTACTTAATGCTAAACAATTTATGTTTGATTATGAGACTGTAACTAGTCTTTACCCCAGCAATGATCTGAGAAGAAAATATATATTTGGCTTATGACTTTACTTAACTCACATATTTCTCTGTTTAGTTTTTTTCTGGATGATATGTCTATTGGCAAGAGTGGGGTTTCACATAGTATGTGATTGTCAATATGTGATCTGAATAATAACAGTATTTTGTTTATAAAAGGGTGACTTTCTATTTAGGGCACAGATGTTAAGGATTGAAATGTCTTCTTGATTCATTTTTCCTTTGATGAGCATGTAGTGTCTTCCCTATCTCATCTAATAAATTGTGGTGAAAAGTCTATTTTGTAGATATAAAAATGGCTACACAAGCTTGTCTCTTTGATGGTACTTGGAATAACTTCTTCAAAACTTTACCTTGAAGTGATGTCTACCCTGAATGTTAAGGTATAAGTCTTGGATGCAGCAGAAAGATGGATTTTGTTTTCTAATATGTTCTGTAAGTTGGAGCTTTGTATTGACAAATTGAGAATGTTGATGTTGAGAGATATCAGTGAACAATGATTATTTATTCCTATTATTTTGGTGTATATGTTGTGTCTGTGACTGTGCCCATGTCTGTGTCTGTCTATCTGCCTTTCTCTGTCTCTGTCTCTGTTTCTCTCTTTGTGTGTGAGTGTGTGGGTGGGGGGAGGTGTGTGACTTTGCTGTTCTGAAATTATTCACTCCTTATGGTTTCTTGTTTGTTTTCATTTGTTTGGTTCATTTGTTTGTTTACTTTTGGATATGTATTAACCTCTTTAGGTTGGAGGTTTTTTTCTAGTACCTCAAGTAGTCAGTCCTATATTGGTTGATAGATACTACTTAAATTTAGTTTTATTGTGGAATGTCTTACTTTACCCTTCTATGGTGACTGAAAGTTTTGCAATGTAGATTGGTCTGGCATTTGTGGTTTCTTGGAGTCTGCAGCACTTCTGTATAGGCTCTTCTTAATTTTGAAGTTTTTACTAAAAAGTCAGATGCAATTCTAATAGTTCTGCCTTTATATATTTCCTGTTCTTTTTACCATGTAGTTTCAATACTCTCTCTTCTGTACCTTTAGTGTTTTCATTATTATTTGCTTGGGGGTGGGTATTTCCTTTTGTGTCGTATCTATTTAGTGTTCTGTTTGTCCCTTATACTTTTTTGATTGGCTTCTACTTCATTTTTGTTTGTTTGTTTGTTTGTTTTACTGTAGAATAGAGTTTGTTTTGGAAATGGAGAAGGGTGTTGAGAAGAGTGTAGAGACAGAGAAAACAGAGAGAGCAGAGAAAACAAATACACACACACACAGGGAGAGAGAGAGAGAGAGAGAGAGAGAGATAGATAGAGAGAGTGATAGAGAGAGTGAAGCCTGGAACACATGGAGGGGGCAGGGGGAGGGGGAGAGATGGATAAAGGGCTGAAAGAGAGAGAGAGAGAGAGAGAGAGAGAGAGAGAGAGAGAGAGAGAGAGAGAGAGAGAGAGAGAATGAACGAGGAGCAGAGAGAGTAAGGAGGGGCCAAACTGTCCAAGCTTTATAGCAAGCCAGGCCTATCTGGCTGTTGCTAGGTAACTGTCAGGGGAGGGTGAGAGGCCTCAGCTTTAGCTATGCTCTTTCTGCCTCTCAGTAACTCCTCTGTAGCTCAGCACACCGTTCATGGACCCTAAGAGTGAGGAGGAAGGGCAGAAAGTGGAGAGCAAGTTAGTTGGAGTGAAACCTGTACATAAGAATTTTTTTCTTTTCTTTTCTTTTTTAAGTTTTCTTTTTTAAAGCAGCGTTAAACAGTCATTTAGAGTTATTGTTTAGCAGTATTGGATCCAAATTTAGTATGTGAATTTGAAAGCCTTTAAGACCAGGAGGAATTTCAGTAGTGACCCTAGAAGTATCAGAGAAGACATTCCCTTTGGACTGAGAGTAGAAGCTATCAATTTGTCCATTCTGGCATCTGGCAGACAAATTGATAACTAGAAATGGACAGCCAAGCCAGATCATCAGGCCATCACATGATTAAATGGGAGGCTTAGCGCTGGACCAACCAGTGAGTGTTGGGGGCCGACTTTTAGCAGAAAGCGCTATCAGCTTTGCAGCCATCTTGAGCCATATACCCTGACATGTGACTTGGATTACAATAGCCTACAACAGCTGAGCACACTCCGATAATCTTGGTTTAGATACCTTGAGATTAAAGGTGCGTGAGATTAAAGGTGTGTGACTTAAGAGTATGACTTAGAAGTGTAGAGATCAGATTTAGAGACAAGACCTAAGGGCATGATTAAAGGTGTAACTTAGAGGTGTGGCTTAGAAGTAAGACATATAAAAGGCAGAGACAGAACAGATCAGAATCAGACACATCAGACATTAGGTAGAAGACACTTGGCTCGAAAGAGAATCAGACACATCAGACATTAGGGAGACACAGAGGAGAGGACCAGACACAGCAGAGAGAAGAAAGGTAGCAGGCACTTGGAAGAGAACTTGGAAGAAGTAACTTTTTTGGGAGAAAAGGATCAGGGAAAGAAGAGTCAGAGAGAAAGGGCAGAGAACAAGCATCTACTTCTTTACATTAGGGATATTATCTATTATTTTCTGATAACATTTTGAGCCTTTGACTTGTTCTTCTTTTCCTTCCATTATTCCTATTATTCATAGACTTTGTCTTTTCATAGGATCTCAAATACTTGGATATTTTGTACCAGGTATTTTTCTATCACTTTCTTTAATGAATGTATTTATTTCTTGTATCATGTCTTCAATGCCTGAAGTTATCTCTTGCATCTCTTGTATTTTGTTGGTGAAGCTGGCTCCTGTAATTTCTGTTCTAGTTTCTAAAATTTTCATTCCAGCTTTCTTTCTTTTGGGCTTTCTTTATTGATTTTATTCCTGCTTCCATGCTTTGAATTGTTTTAAGTCACTTCATTTGTGCAGCAGCATATTTGGTGCACAAATAAAAGGCTGTTTCAAGAGATTAAGAGGGGAAAATCTGTGTGATCACCAGGAGATTGGGGAAGGCAGGAGGGGAAACTGTAGCAGGTTTCTTAGTTCAGAGCTGGAGATGAGGCTAGGGTATTTGACTTGGAGTAGAAGAAAAGGTAGTGAAAGTCTGTAATGAGCCTACCTGCTTCCCTGGCCTGGCCGGAGTGGCCAGTGTGTACATAGGGAGTGGCTGCTGAACTTGAGGCAAAATGCATATATCCTAAGATGTTTAGAAACCATTAACATGGGAGAGAGAAAGCAGTTTGTCTTTCTGCGTCTAGATCACCACACTCAGCATGATTATTTTCATTTCCATCAATTTAACAGCAAATTTAATTTTCTAAACTGCTGATTTGTTTAAATTTCTAAACTGCTGTCCATTGTTTAAATTTACCACATTTTCATTGATGGACACCTATATAAAAAAATGTGTGTTTCCTGAATATTGTGAATAAAACATCAGTTAACATGGGTGGGTAGGTAGCTTTGGGGATATGCCCAGGAAAAGCTGGATCATGTCATAGATCTATTTCAAATTTTTGCAGTCCTTCCACACTAATTTTTGGAGTGGCTGCACCAGTCTGAACTCCTATCAGCCTGAGTAAGTTGAATAAATATTTTGTACTCTTTAAATTCAAATAATTTGTCATTATTTGTAGTTTGATCTTGTCCATTCTGATAATATGGAATATCAAAGGGGCTTTAATTTTCATTTCCTTGATGGTAAAAGACTTTGAATATGCTTTGAAAACAATATTTCTCACCCATTTGAATTTTATCTTTGAGAAACCTCTGTTGAGTTCCATCCTTTATTTTTTAATTTAAATAATTTACTTAATTTTCTAGAAGTCCTGTTTTTTTTTCCTTTGTGTGTTATAAATCTGAGCTTTCTGTTAGATGTGTAATTTTTTTTCCCATTTACTATGATGATGTCTCTTCACTTGATTGATGGATACTTTTGCTCTTCTCAGGCTTCTTTTATTTCATGAGCTTTCATTTGTTAATTGTTGATCTTGATGCCTGGATCTTCCATCCTGCACAGGGAGTTTTCATTGTTTTAGTGATTTCATATTCCTTACATTATCCTGGGTCAGTTTCATGGCATTGGGTTTTAAGCTGAGGTTCTTGATCCTCAAAAAGTTCTGTGCAAGGTAAGATTTAATTTAGTCATCTAGTTTCATTCTTTAACAAATAGCTATATAGTTTGACCAGCACCACATATTCAGGTTGTTATCTTTTATCCAATGAGGGAGGTTAGTCACGCTTTTTGTCAAAAAACAGGTGGCCTTAAGGAATGTTGGCTTACATTTGATCTTCCGTTTTGTCTCAATGATCATTTTATCTGTTTTAATGGCAATATAATTTTTCTATAATAGCTCTGTAAATATAACTTGAAATCAAAACGGTACTCCCAGGTTTTTCATTTTACTGTTTAGTTTTGTTTTGCTCTGTCCTGATTCTTTTATATTTCCATGTGATATTTAAGATTTTTTTCCATTTCTCCGATATGGAGGTATGTACTAGTGGTTATTCACTCATATCATCAGATATGGTTGCAACAACATACTGATGGGGGGGGGGGAAATTTATCCAAGTCTTACTTGAAGAATCAATGAGTTTACTTTATTTTCTTACTCGAGCATAGGTTAGTGTTTACTTTCACAAATGTGTTTACTAAAGAACAGTTCTTATTAAACATCTTCTGTGCATCATCAGGGATGACCATTGAGTGGAAGCTGCAGCATACAGTTTAGATTTAGTTAGGAGAGAATAAGAAAGAAATCCCAAGTGAGAGACCCATGACCCTCTCCCGTCTCTTTGACTATGGATTGTTACCAAATCTTTTGCCATAGCTATACATCTAACAACTATTATAATTCTTTGCTTATTTCACTGTCATGACTGTAAGTCTGTCTTAGTCAGAGATTGTATTCCTGCACAAATCATAATGAGCAAGAAGCAAGTTGGGGAGGAAGTGGTTTATTCACCTTATACTTACACGTTGCTGTTCATCATCAAAGGAAGTCAGGACAGGAACTCACACAGGATAGGAACTTGGAGGTAGGAGCTGATACAGAGGCCAGGGATGGGTGCCTCTTACACGATTGCTTCTGCTGGCTTGTTCAACTTGCTTTCTTATAGAACCCAAGACTGCAATCCAGCTTAGGGATGGCACCACCCACAATGGGCTGGGCCCTCCCCTCTTGATCACTAATTGAGAAAGTGCCTTACAGCTGGATCTCATGGATGCATTTTCTCAAGTGAGGCTCCTTTCTCTGTGATATAAATTTTTCATATTTCATTACATAACAACTTATTTTATAGCATGTGTAATAATATACCAACTATTTATAAATTAATAAGCTCTAATGTATTTTCTCCAGCTTGAGTCAAGTTGACACACAAAATCAGCCAGTACACAGTCAATGCTATCTGCTCCATGATGCTAAGAGATGCTCTTATCATGACTACAAAAATATGTTATAGTATAACAGTAATTTTAAAGTTTCTTGGGTAGACCAAGAATCTAAATTATTGTATTATGTTTTATTATATGATATTTATAATGTGATTTTCATTATAGAATGGTTTTGTGTACAAATAAAATCATAAAGAAAGTTTTTACAATATTTAAATAATTATGAGTCCTGAAAACTGATATAAATTTTTCATATTTGATTACATGGCAATTTATTTTACAGCATGTGTAATAATTACAAACTATTTATAAATTAATAGGTTCTAATGTATTTTCAATATCATAAAAGCAAAATATTTTGTTTTTTAAGTTATAAGAGTGTCTATAAGTCTTAAGATCTACTTTTGTTTTATAATTCAATTTTTCTGCTTAACACTGTTACCTTTTTAGATTTTTGCCTTTTCTTACCATAAGGCCTATATGAATATATATTTGATTTTTTTTTTTTTTTTTTTTTTTTGTTTTTTGAGACAGGGTTTCTCTGAGTAGCCCTGGCTGTCCTGGAACTCACTCTGTAGACCAGGCTGGCCTCGAACTCAGAAATCAGCCTGTCTCTGCCTCCCAAGTGCTGGGATTAAAGGCGTGTGCCACCACTGCCCAGTATGAATATATATTTGAAAAGCAAGAAAATAGTGCCTCAGAAGATAGGCGCTCTTGTTGTTCTTTCAGGAATTCTAGGTTTAGTTCCCACATAACACTAACAATGTTCTGCAATTATAGTTCTAGGTTATTTGATACCCTCCCCCGGCCTTAGTGGACACCGATGAGATATGGTGCCCAGACAAATAAGTTTTGTCAGCCCTTAAATAATGTGTTTGTGTCTGTGTGTGTGTGTATGCACACACACACACGTATAGGTACCTTTATATAGTCATAGCAGGAAGTATTTATATATCTAGGAATATATATAAACATATAAATATAAACACATTTATATTTAAAAACAATCAAAGAAGCAGAAACCATGAACTGAAAGAAGAATAAGAAACATGTGAAGGTTTGGAGGTAGTAAAGGGAAGAGAAAATATGATTATATTTTAATTTGAAAATAGTAAAATAATATTTATAAACAAAATCTTTATAAAAAGAGAAATCAAGAAACTATATAAATGTAAAATATAATCTATACTCAAAATGAGCTTCCATTTTTTCATTTATTTATATAGAATATTTCCTTTCCATGTACAACCATGTTCATGAATCTAATGAAGTTATTTATAAATACCATTAATGTAGTGTTTCTGCTTTCAATGTATTTTGGGCTTCTTTCCAAATCGGTACATTGAGATCTATCCCATTTCTTTTAAATGCTGCATATTATTTTATTATAAGACTATATCACACTCACTATGCCATTACTGTATTACTGGGCATTTGGGCTGCTTCCAATTTTTGATATTACCAATAGTGTCCTAGGGGATATTCTTATATTTTTATCTTTGTGCGCTACTACCAGAATTTTTGTCACATGAATTCCTAGAAATGGAAATGCAGATACAAGGGTTGGGAACATTTGTTAATTGCACTGAATTTTGGTAAACTTTCTTCCAATGTTGCAATAGAAATTTATGTGCCCTCTTAGTAGAGAGAATATGTTACTTTCATATAGAGTTCCTTTACGAATTTACTTATATTTGTATACATCTAACAGGCTTAGTAATTTTTCTCAATATTCCATATTATTTCTGATTTTTACATTGCTCCACCTTAGCAAGTTTTCCTTGAATATCTAATATTTGTTTTTGATAGGAGGTTGTTGTAGTAAAATTTTTGAATGATTTATTGACATAAAAACATGCAAACAAGCAAGGAAGCAAGCAAGCAAACAAACAAACACACTTACCTTGCCTGAATTAACCGTGCAGACACAAAGGACCAAAGGTTAAAACAAAATTCCCAGACCTTACCAATCAAGCCATGACTAGCTGGAGCCTGATCTAATTTCTTACACAGACTCCTGGTTCCTAATGCTTAGTGACCCATGTCAATTTACAATGCTGGGCAATCTCATAAAAACAAAACAACAACAAAAAATACAGTTATACTGTAAAATGTATTACTTAACAAGGTAACAGAAAGCTGTCTGTTCTGACAGCAGCCTACACAGGAGTGCCATGGGGGTAAAACCATGGCTTCCCTTTGTACTGCTGAAATGAATTTCCATCCCTGCCTAGTGACATGATGCCTTCTTTGGGAACTTTCTCACTACTGCAGTGTTCTCTAATGGATTCTCTCTTTGTCTGTTCATATCCTGCTGGATAAATTGCTTTGCCGCGTGTAACAATGTCTCCCTCCAACCCAAGATGTTGTTTCTCATGCCATTCTCTTGCCACATGGAAAAAAATCTCCACTTTGCCTTTCTTGGCCACACAAAGCTGTTGGTGTTTGACCTGTGTTACTGCGGAGGGACCTTAGGGTAAAGGAGAAAGGGATATAACAAATGTGAATAGTCTACTTGTTTTGTCTTACAGGGATGGATCATTCACTGTGTTGTGTGCATCTCTCAAACACTATGGAAAATTTCCAGAGGAAGCTCATCTAGGGTGAATCTACATAAACTCTTGCTCCCCTTCTGTTCTCTTTCCTTTCTTCTTTCTTACATTTGTACTTACTGGTCCCTGGACTGGAAAATAGCATTTGATTTAACATCACCGCTCAGAGAATTCAAAAAGCAGCCTATGCCCTCCATCTCCTTCCACTTAGCTCCGGATTACATTCTTTTCTGGATCCATTCTCTGCAATGGGATCCTTTTCACCTTTTCAGCATGGACATTATCGTTTATTTTCATCCTGTACTCTGCTACTGCCTTGTTTTGTCTTCATGGTACAAAGATCAGTGCTAGCTTCTTGTTTAAGCTTCACTGATAAGAAACATGTACGTTGTCCTATGAGATCTTTACTCTTTCTGCATGTCTAATAAGTGTCTAAGATATAACAGGGTCAGAGAGAGGACTTCCAACGTCACTCTTACTTGTCCTCTCATTCTTGCCTGGTTAATCTGTGGAAGTGTGTTTTGCTAAGTATATTCAAAGCATTAGCCTTTGTATCCGAAGCTGTAATAAAAGGGTTAATGTAGAGAGATGCTCTTTTTCTCCCATATGCCTTAATAATTTGCTTTGACAGAAGAATATAACATCTTGAACATTTTTCATGGCAGTCAAGAAAGGATTTGCATGATGTGACACAGCCAGGAGAGAGACTAAGACCCATTTGGACAATTTCATACACAGAAGCTATGTATTGTGTGGGCAAAGATTTATTTACCTGAAATTGGACCTTGATAGCTTTACTTTAAGAGAGTGTACGTTCTCAATCTGCTTAATGATGCAATAAGTGTCTCTTGTATCTCACCTTGACTGATCTCTGGAAATACAAGATCATTATCGACAAGTGGTTGCTTGGAATTTGACAGACACTGAAGTAATTAAGGGGACCAGGTAAGGTCTCTTTTAAATGAACCACAGTGGGTCACCTGAATGACTGTGAATGTATATCTTTAAGTGTAATAGTTTCTCCACATCAGGATGAGACTGTTATGGAGCTATTAAAATTTGTAGTAACTTATGGCAATTTACTACTACCACTACTACTAGTAGTATTAATACTACTACTGGATCACACTTTTGTGGCGCATGTTTTAAGACCATAGAGTGGACGTTTTCTCTTCTAATGGCTTTCTGCATGAATGACTATTCTCAAAAATTAAACAGCTAATCAATGGTCAAATATTCAAAACCATTTAAAATCTGGTATTATGTGTAACAGAAACATTACCTATTTTATAGGAATTCTTTGGCACTCAACAAGGAATACCACAAATTATAGCTGAATAAGGGAGCCAAGTCCCTGTTATGTTTATGTTCACTCACACCGAGCCTGCTACCAGAGACCCTCAATCAGCATTATTAGATATACCACAATGGGACTCTAGTCTTTGATCCACACTGCTAGTGATTTTTAATCATTCCATCTGAAGCAACAGATTAATCTTCAACACACTCATTGGGACTTGTAGGCTCTCTTTAGCTGACTCTGGTTCAATGAATCTAAGCTGAAATTCCATACTGATTTAGCAACTTTTATGTTTGTTTCCCAGTTTCTATAACAAATTTTAATTGCACTCTGTAAAGCATAATTAAAATACTATGATTTCTAACAATTCCCAGTGTCTATAGAGTCTAGAGAATGATTTGTTGGCAGTCAACACTTTTTCTCTTTTAGATGTAACTTTACCACACCCTTACCATAGATCCCTAGATGTCAGGTTCTGTCATAGTCCACTTCTAATGCTCCCAATTTTGAGCCAATACACTAACGGAAGATCTAACTTTACATCAATGAAGGCCCTCAAAGGTCTCAATATCTCGAATGTCAAAAAGTCAAAGGAATCATTATTTAATTCTCTTGATCTCATTAAGCCTCTATACCACCACACAGTATAAACAATATAGATGAAATAAATAAGAGGGCCACTAGAGTTGCTCAGCAGTTAAGGGTTCTTGCTCCCAAACCTAGAGATCTGAGCTTGAGCCCTAAGACTCAGTGGATGGAGAGTACTAACTACTACAACTGGGCCTCTAACCTAAACCAGTGTATGGAAGTAGGTGTTCATATTCATGCACACATGCATTGATGCACACACAATAAATAATAAAAGTATTTTTAAAACTAGACGTTTATAGCACATTTACAAATATAAATATTTACACTAAATGTCTTATAGTTTAAAGAAAAATATGAACTCTTTAACTAATTCACCTCTATTTTAAGTTCAATATTGATTTCTATTCTCCCATTTTCCAGCTCTCTTCTCTTCTCTTCTCTTCTCTTCTCTTCTCTTCTCTTCTCTTCTCTTCTCTTCTCTTCTCTTCTCTTCTCCTCTCCTCTCCTCTCCTCTCCTCTCCTCCCCTCCCCTCCCCTCCCCTCCCCCTCTCTCTCTCTCTCTCTCTCTCTCTCTCTCTCTCTCTCTCTCTCATCTATCTCTGATCTTCAAAAATTTTGAGAATATCTGATAGTGATTCCTGAGTATTATACCTACATGTTTCTATTGGGTCATTAATTTTTTTCTTGGCAGTTTTCTTTCTCCCCCCCCCCTTTTTTTTTTTTAAGAAGTGCAGTTAGTTAGAAATAAGGAAAATGTTTATTTCCAGATAGTGAAAACTGACGGGGCAATCAAACCGTATGTTACAAGTCTATGTGTGTCAGTTTTTCTAATTGGAAGGAAGTGCATGCAGTTAGAAATTTAGAAATTGATGAAAATCCAATTACTTAAGTGACTGATATGTGAGAAACAGTGCTTATAAAATAGTGCGCATTAGTGAGCCCATGCTGTACCTCTGTACAGGTAGAGTACTCTGGAGCCTCACTGTTCAATGCATCCACTTTTAACAATTTATAACACCATGCAATCATTGATGTCTTTCACTGTAGATATTGTTGGGTCTAAATATGCAGTTCTGAGTGAATGTTACCTCTACCCTCCCTCTGTTTTTTTTTTTTTTTCTCCTTTCCATGATTGGGTAAGATCCATAAATGGAAATCAAAGAGGAATCTTAGCTTATAAATATTTTTATGTTTCCTTCTCTTATCCCTTATTAGAAAAATGTTTGGGGAATCAACAGATTGATTCCAAAGATGATTCTAACACATGGTTTTCTTCCTTCCTTTCTTTCTTTTTCTTTCTTTCTTTCTTTCTTTCTTTCTTTCTTTCTTTCCTTCTTTCTTTCTTTCTTTTCTTAAAGCCAGGAAGCACTGCCACTGGCTTATGCAGCTTTACATATTTGGTAGCAGTGCTTATTGTAGTGTCTGCTTTATAACAGTGTACTGGCTGGTTTTTGTGTATCAACTTGACACAAGCTGGAGTTATCACAGAGAAAGGAGCTTCCATTGAGGAAACACCTCCATGAGATCCAGCTGTAAGGCATTTTCTCAATTAGTGATCAGGGTGGGAGTGCCCAGCCCATTAAGCCCATTGTGGGTGGTACCATCCTTGGCTGGTCCTGGGTTCCATAAGAAAGCAAACTGAGCAAGCCAAGGAAAGATAGCCAGTAAGTAACATGCCTCCATGGCCTCTGCATGAGCTCCTGCTTTCTGACCTGCTTGAATTCCAGTCCTGACTTCTTTGGTGATGAACAGCAATGTGGAAGTGTAAGCTAAATATATCCTTTCCTCCCCAAGTTGCCTCTTGGTCATAATGTTTGTGCAGGGATAGAAACCTAAGACCAACAGGTCTTTATTAAGAAAGAAAGTGACTAAGTATATGAATAAGGAAGGAAAGTAACAGACTTAATGAAGGAAAAAAAGGGGAGGTCAAGAGGTAAATATAATATAAAGTAAAATTTTGATTACCACAAAGTGAAAGAATCTGTTTGTACCACATTCTTAACTTACATAAGGTTTACATAGAATCTATCAAAAGTAGTTGTTAAAGAGGTCGGGATATCAACTAAATGAGATCTGTACAATGGTTTGTAAGTAACAAAGGACTATCTACATGATTGTCATTTCCTATTGAATCAATGATAATCCAGCAAAATTCACTTTGAGATCTGGGTTTGGCATGAGTTCTAATAGTCACTGTAATCCCTCATTCTTCTCTTTCTTAGTTCCTCTCATTTCATGTTGGGAGAGCAGAAAAAGCATTGCATAGAAAAATTATAAGAAGGGATACAGTATACATACATATCACTATCACTTAACCACTGAGAGAAGTCAAAGCAGGAATTCAAACAGGGTAGGAACCAGGATGCAAGAAGTGAAGCAGAGACTGTAGAGAAAATGGTTACTCTCTTGTTCCCCATGTCTTGTTCAGTTTGCTTTCTTATACAAGCCACAACCATTTGCCCAGGAGTGACATTATCGCATGGTAGGCTGGGCCCTCTCATGTCAATTATTAATCAAGGCAATATTCATTGACTTTATTACAGGCCAATTTGATGGATATATCTTCTCCATTAAGGCTTCCTTTTAGCAATGAACTTTAGCTTGTATTAAGTTCACAGAAAAACTAACCAGTCATTGAAAGCCTCAGCAGTATGTTCTTGATATCCCGAAGAATCAGTTCAATTCTAACTAAACTTAATGTTTCAAACCAACACTCCTTATCTCTCTCTCTTCTTTTATCTTTTGCTTCCATTTCCTTTCATCCTTTTCTTTCTTCTGTTTCCCCTTTACAAATAGTTTTCTTTTGTTATTTAAATTGCAATCTTCCCATAATGTCTAAGGATTTTAATCTGTGGGAATTCAAGGCCAGGTTGAGTAAAATTCAGTTACACAGAAAAAAAAAAATCAAGTAGTGTACCAACTTAAGTGAGACAAAAATTCTACAGAGTGTAGGAAGTACTTCTTGTTTGTTTGTTTGTTTTTGTTTGTTTGTTTTTGAGACAGGGTTTTTCTGTGTAGACCTGGCTGTCCTGGAACTCTTTCTGTAGACCAGGCTGACCTCAAACTCAGAAATCTGCCTGCCTCTGCCTTCCAAGTGCTGGGATTACCATTCATCCATTCATCTAAAGAATACTACCAAAGGCAGAGGAGATGACTCAGTAAAATGTTTCCTTTACAAGCCTGAGGACATAAGTTTGATTTTCAGCATACACAGTTTAAGAGATAAATAAAGAAAACAGCTAAAATGAAAGTCAGGTGTATCAGTGGATGCTGGTAGTTTCTGCAGGACAGAGGCAGATGCCTATCAATGAAGGTTCTTAGGACTTGAGGCCAAACAGAATATCTAAGTGTGTGAGCTCCCAGTCCAATAGAAGACATTGTTTCAAAATATCATGGAGGGAGATGAGATAATGGTTGGATTGGTGAAAATGGTTGCTATATAAGCAGGAGGTCATGATTCCCAGCACCTGTGTAAAATGGTAAGAAAGACTGCACATGCCTATATCCACAGTGGTTTTGAAAAACAGAGGTAGACGATGATTGTAGCTTTTTGGACAGGCTGTCTAGCTGAAATACAGTGAGTTCTAGAATCAGTGAGGGAGCTTCTTTCAAGGGAATTAGGTAGAAATATATAGAACAGAAAAAGCAATGTTAACCATTAGCCACCATATGTGTCTATAGATGCACTCGTGCACACACACACACACCCCAGAGGTGTCACTGTTGATTTATCACTGATGTATCTTCGAATGTCAGCATCACTAGAAGTGTTGATTTTGAGTTTTTTAGATAAATCTTCCTAGGCATCAATGAGTTTGAAAGGAAAATTAGGAATCCGACACTAAAACATCTTTAAAAAATATGGCCCTGTGTGAGACCTCTGTACCACTGAGAGCAGGTAAAAGAGTGGAATCATTCAGATATCTAACTCTTTCCTCTTGTCTCTTAATTGTCTCCTGACAACTCACAATCTTTCTCTGACTATGGCTTACAGAATTACAGTACAATGATACCATGAATCACTTGTGTGTTGTGTGTGTGTTTTAAACTACTGTCTATTAAGTGACTTTTCCATTTGTTTGGCTTAAACATGGGAAAGCGGTGCTAAAATAAAGTATCCTGTGTAAGAGTTCATTGTGAACATTGCACCCTAACAAAATAAATATGCCATCTATTCTGAATAACGTATGTGTACAACATGTTAATCTTTTATGACATACTCTTATCAGGAAGTAAATCTTAAAGCACAAAAATGTTACTGCATTTATTAACATGGGTGAATCAATTTCAGCTTTCTTATGGTTTGTCAAATTTATAAAATATTATATTTCTCTTCAGATAGAATTACATACTGTGTAGCTCAAAGATAATCCCTATGGTCTTGGCATATGTTACTTAATTGTCTCAGAAGGAAATGCCATAAATAGCATGCTGTCATCCCCCACAGGCATTGGCTCATCTGTCACAGTGGGGGCTCCAGACAGGGTGAGGTGCTCTAAGACATTGCTTAGTCTATGTAAATCACAGCCATCGCTCCTTACCACTTCCCAATTGGTCAATTATGTATAAACATGTGTTAATAAAAATTTTCCTCTGTGCCTCTAAGGTACACACCCATAAAGCTATGTGAGTAAGATAAAGTATAAATGGCATACATTATTATCTGATCTGACCCACCTCATAAATTATGATCCAAAGTGCCTCCATAGATGCAAAACTCCAGGATAACTCTCAATGCTGGGGGGCAGGGAGCCAAATGATAGACTAGAAAACAATAAATTTCTTCCTGTCTGTAGTTTTTGTGGGGGGGAAAAAAACCCTTGATTTGTTTTCTCTTAGGAATAAAAATAAGCAAACAATATATTAAATCTTAAACTACGAAGGTTTATTGTAAGTCATTGAATTCTTAATTTCCACAGGGGATGCAACCATAAAGGCTTTATTCAGTTGTTAATAATAAACATAGAAGATGAAATTACATGAAATATTAGAAAATTCTGAGACTAATATATGTTAATTATTTAGTATTTATTTATGTGTATGTGTGTATGTCTGTTTGTATATGATACATGTTATGGTATGGATGGGTATCTATGGAGTCCAGAAGACAGCGACTGGTTGCCTGGAGCTGGAGTTACTGATGGGTGTGAGCCTCCAGAAATGGCTGGGAACTGATTTCCCATCCTCTGAAAGAGCAGGCAAACATTTTTTTCTATTTGAGCTATCTCAACAGCCCCTAGAATATTTTTTTCTGAAAATATTTAATGGTTATTGTGATGATGGAGCAAACACCTTTTGAATGGATTTCTTCATGTCGCATTTCAAGTGAAGCCCCTGGAAGTTATGAGAGATTACAATCAGCATATCTTAATAGGATTCATAAGAACTTTAGAATTACAAAGCCTGAGTCAAAATCCTCTCTCTGTCTCTATGAAAACTATACTCTTTTAAATACATCATTGGCCTAAATATGTTTTCTTGAGAAAATGTTAATCATGCTGATGAAGCCAGTCCACATCAGAATGGTAAGATACAAGTGATATTAGTAAGTATTGTTTTTGCAAGAACACTCATTTAAAAATTGAGAAATTTTTGAGTAATGATCATAAAGTTATAGTTATCTTCATTTGATGTAATTATAAAAATGTTCCTTTAAATGAACAATAACTTTTAGAAAACAATAAATTATTCTTGGGCATAATCAATGTTGGATCAGTAGCAATTATTTAACATATGCAACTGCCAGAGGATAATATCCATCTTCAGTTCCGTTAACTATTTTACCTATTTATTTGTACTTCCACTGAAGTACAATAGATATGAAGATATTTACACAACTTTAGTGTATAACTTTGTGTATTTGCACATACAGAACACTTGATGCTGAGCTACACCTCAATCCCCTCCATTCCAAAACATGAACTATGTTACACAGCAGAACTTTACTTGTCTGGCATACTGAAACTTCTCACCCTTGGAAGTTTCCAGCACCTACCACATTCTAATGACTGATAGAGAAAATTGAGTTTCTTACTTTTATATGACTCATGCAAGTGAGCATTGTCATTCTGTGACCAGCTCAGTATATAATATTTCAAGTCCCTCTATGTTGTTGCCAATCACATAGTTTACTTACATTTTAAAGGTGAAATTATATACTTATATAATATATATGCTATTATTAATATACATATTTACACTGACCATGCATACTCACATTGTTTCCATGCTTGTTTATTATTAAATGTGGCATAGTATAACAAACTTTTTTTTCTGAAATACAGACTTCAATTCTGACTTATAATTTAGAATAAAAGCTAGAGGCAAGTTACTGTAATCCCCAAATAAATACCAGTATTTCTAATGCCTCTTTTGATCCAAGTCTTAAAGACCTGGAATTCATTAAACTGTTCACAACCTCTTTATGTTTAATGTAGTGTGGGTACTAACAATGTGTACATAACTGTTGAGTCAATACAGACTTGAGTCAGCTCTATCAAGAACTAAAAACACAAGCCAAAACATGCAGACAAATCAGTCATGATTTGAAGTTTCACTTAACAAGGTATATCACTACCGCAAAACGGTGATAATTGATCTTCAAAAGTAATGAAAAATGTAAATATCTAATTGTTTTTCATAGACATGGCTTGCCTGTTATCATTACTGATAAATATTTGGAGGGTCTTATCCTTCAAACTTGTTTATATTTCATCTAAACACCAACCTCTGTGGATAAGGAAGCAGAAGTAAATAGGTGAACACAACAACTGTTTTAGGATCTTTAGAATATATTTGAATATTGAGAAATCACCCCAGATTTATATTGATTATTTAAATAAATAAAAGTGTTTCTCAATATTGGTTATGAAGTAAAGACTGGATTTCTTTTATGAGTAAAATTCTCCATTCATGATCTATGGTTATAGTGAATGTTAAGGAAAATAAAAAGAATTCTGACAGAGTATGAATTCACCCACACATAAATACACACACACACACACACACACACAGAGAGAGAAAGAGAGAGAGAGAGAGAGAGAGAGAGAGAGAGAGAGAGACACAGAGGTAAACAGGGAGAGCGAGAGAGAGAGAATGAAGGAGCACATGGCAATTTACTACCTTTTCCTACATTTTAATTCTATGTGGATATGGTACATTCACCAGAGAACTTGTTATATTTTAATTATTAATCAAAATGTACATTTACTTAACATATTGCCTATCTTCAAACAACCTAGTATAAGAATCTTTCCAATGGGAGTATGTAGCAATATTGAGTAATATTAATAAATATGCAGAAGTGGTGTACTCTCATCCCTTTGCCATTATTTTAATTTGTAAAAAAGGATTTTTAAAATCAATATTAAAGCATTATTAGGTAACATACATAAATGTGAAGATCTATTTACATAACATTTGCATTTCTTCTTAACTTTCTGCTTATTCTTCCTCTTCTTTTTTTCCTATCATTTTCATTATCATTATTTCCTTATACATTTATAGTCATTGAATACTTGTTCATTCATAGAGTTGTTTAATAACCATGAATCACTGCACTGTCCAATAATATAGTTTGTACACAATGAAACTTCAGATCATACCTTTTATTGCTTTATTCAAAAAGAATTTTTGATTTAAAGTTTAATGATTTTTTAAAAAGGACTTATAAAGAGTAGTCTTTTATTATACATTATACCAGTAAAACAGGTTAGGTAAATAAAGGTATAATTATTGAGTCACTAATAAAGTAAGATGTTTTCTACAAAAAAACAAAGTGTTTATTCTTATCATCATTACAAAGTGTTGAGGAAGCACGTATTACTCAATATAGAGTATATATGACTCAATAAGTAATTGTGTAAAATTGAGTGTATTGCTTTTCCTCTTACTGTGATAAAATACTCTGAAAGACAACTTATGGAACAAATCCTAGTTTATGGGTACAGTCCATCTTAACTGGGTGTCAAGATGGTAGAAACATGACAAAACTAGCCATATTGCATCAACAGTCAGAAAGAAAACAGAGATTCCTGATACTCAGCTAGTTCCCTCTAGTTTATTAAGTCTAGGACTCAAACCCACTGAATACTATTGTCTATATTTAGGATGCTTCTTCTCACCTGCATGTGTATGCATGTGAGAGTATGTGTACATGTTTCTGTGTGTATGTGGTGTGAAATGAAAAATATATACATATTATACATATATACTTATATTTATAAAAAATGTTTCATATATACATTCATATAATAGCCTGTGATACATATTAAAAACTACTGAAATGCAAAATACATTTGAAGAAACTCAAGAAAAGAAATTCCTTTTATAAAATAGAAATAGATGGTAGAAGAGGTAGTATGTGTCTAGTCAAATGTAGCAATGAAAACAAAAAGGAGGTCAACAAATATGTGGGATCTTCACTAATATGTGACAGAGAAGGCCTTGATCTGTTAGTTTTCATTATGACAATAGGAAACATATATACCTATACTTTCTTTCTCCAAGATCAGAAGTTGGTGCCCAGATGGAACATAATCAAGTTAGTGCTTCAAAGGGACATAAACAATACAGGCAGGATAAGACTCTACAAATCTTTATCAGTGGTAATAAAACATGGGTCATGTCTATAAAAATATAGATTTTTAAAGTTTTTCATTATTTTTGAAGATCAGTTTACACATTTTTGGTAATAATTTGCCTTTGTTCAATGATGTTTCGAAACACACACTCCTTTATTGACTGGTATGCACCATAAAGATTTTTATACTGGGCAGTCTCATTGACTAACATAGACAGGAGAGAAGAGGGCATGCTGATTGAACAAATTCCATCTTTTGAAGCCAGGGGCATTGGGCCCAATTTTCAGTGTCAAGCATAGGTTATAATTTATTCAGTCTTGCCTTTTGTTCTTTCCAACCCAACTTTAAATAATATAATGTAATATTAGGTGTTTGAGTTTATTAACATGCATCAAAGAGAATTTTGGCAAAATTATATCACAAAGACTGACAAGGGTATGAATAAAACAATACATGTGCAAGTCTGCAAATAAGGAAAATTTAGTGGGAATGTCCATTATATAGCTGAAACTATTTTTTTTGTGGATCAAATAAAATCACAGAGGCGCCATGCATGGTGCGATTGCTAAAGGCCATCATAAACCCTGATTTTCATGAGGTTATATGGTCTTTTCACCAAGAGGGGAAAAAAACCTTCATTTCATTTAAGTTGCCAAAGTATTGAAACAGTTTGGAAACAGAGAACTTTATTTTTCCAATTAAAAAAAAAAAAGAATACCTACCACTTTGGCTTTTCCATGTTGATGGAATGAAAACGCAGATGGTATTATAACATTACACTGAAACCATGTGCTGATTTTCTTCTTCTCATGTGTCTCTTAAAAACAGGAAGGGATGACTATTAGCTTCAGTAAGCTAAGTTTTACATATCTATATGAAGCTCACATGTAAAGGACATGAGCATGAAATAAATTAGTAAACCCCTTGTCACTGACCATTTGCTCATTATTCAAAAATCCTAAGTTTTTGCCTTCTATATGAGAATGAAAACTGATTTCAGACAATGTGTACTATATTATATATTTGATACCCTTCTTGAAAGTAAGAATTAAGTGTTATTAAATATTTGAGTCACACCTGGGTTGATTTCCCATAAGAAGCATGTGAATATTCAGAGTATTAAATGTCTCCAAAGCCTTCCAGGCAGGAAGTCAAACACTTCACCAACAAAAGGTTCAATTTATTTTTGCAAGTTAGATTTCAAATATACATGCTTTCAAATATACATCCTATCAGAACAAAATGAGCATAATACATTAAATCAAGTATTTTCCTTCTCTGAAAAAATTCTGGGGCTGTTATTATATATAAATTATAAAATAGATGAAATTCTTTCTCCGACGTGTTAAGATGTAATAGATTCTTCGTAGTATCACATCAGAGGTCCTATGCAGACCTCTTGTGCCACCATGTGTGAGGCTTACATAGTTCTTCATATCTTCATTAGTAATGCTTTTCTCTTCTCTCCATGTGTTAATATAACATCAGTGGAAGAAACGAAAGACTCCAAGGAGGATTATTTTCCATAGACTTTCACCACAATATTTAGCGTAAACTTGCAAATTTGATTCAACTATAGCTAAAATCTACGTAACTGATGACTTCATACTTATATTTCAATTACTTATTCTCTATCCATAATAATTAGATATTGTATGAGAGGAGATGACCTGACAGTAGCCCATGGACTAGTGATTTTGTTTCTTGTAGTGGCCATGGGAAAGGAATTATTGTGTAGTGATTTTTGTCAGTTTTGCCTCTAATTATTCCTAACAAAAATAAAAAGATAAAAAATCCTGTTGAGATGATTTGGATAAACTATATTTTGGATCTATAATGAATATTAGACATTATTATATGCTGATATCAACATTTTACTGTGAAATTTGTACTATGTCCAAACAGGTTACAGTTTTTTTCTTAGTAAATAAACATTCATGTTTTAAGAGGTACAAAATTACTCATCTCAAGTTTGTGTAAATGTTATATATGTTAGAAATCAGTGAACCTTCATAAAATATATTTTCTGGAGATGTTAAAACTTCTAAATTAATAATAAGTTAGGAAATATAAACATCATTGTTGTCACATGTTTCCAAACAGAATGAAATATAAATTTATGAAGGCACTTGAAGAGAAGATGCAGATATTCTTCTCTCTCTCTCTCTCTCTCTCTCTCTCTCTCTCTCTCTCTTTCTTTCTTTCTTTCCCTTTCTCTTCTCTCTCTCCCTCTCTCTCTCTTTCTTTTGAGCTCAAAGAATGACAATAAACTAGTGAAAATACAATAGCATAATTTATTAAGTAAAAGCACAACTAGAGATAATTCTAGTATAGATAGAATAAAATGCTTTAGGCAAACTCAAACAGTAAGATACTAACCGGATAGGGGAGAAAAAGTGCAGTTAAATGGGCCTTTAATGGAGCAAATTAATTTATTAAAAATCTACTTATATTTTACTTATTATGACTTAACAATTTGAGCCATTGTATTTAATTTATATTTTCCTACATGTGGTAAATATAATAAGCCTTTTTAATGTTTAGCATAAAGTATGAAGACAGTGCTGATTAGTCACTTGACTGTGTTTCTTTCTCATAGCAACAATAAAATTTCCAGGTATTGTTTTGGTTGCAGATATTTGTTAACTTGTTTCTAACCAACTCACACACACACAAAAAGATCTCCCATAAATTTATGAATTTCTTCAAGAAGAATACTTTATGATAGAATGACAGAATATTGATTCTTATTTTGGGGGAAGAAGAAAAATGTAAAATCAAAACTCAGGCTTTTGTTCTGCAATGGTTGAATTTAAAGTGTGGATGAAACTCCAGAAGAGAAACATTTAAAAATAAGTGAAAAGTTTGAAATAAACATAGACACACATTTAAATCTCATGAAATCTTAATGAGTATAGAATATTATTACTACTTAACTAATGAAAAGCAATCCATGAATGGAGCTGAAAAATATAATTTTTAGAAGGCAAAAATTGTGTTTTCAAGTAGTACATAATGCTTTTGTAGTGAGGCTTAATTATCTTTGATGCGTGTGATAGAGGACAGAACCACTGCCACTTAATCATTGGCCTGTGGCATGATATGCTTGCTTACCAGGAAAGTCACAGAAGCAGAATTCATCAGGGTTTAAAAAGAATGAGTTGAGAAAAGAAATCCAGAAGCATTCATTATTATTATGCTACTACTTTTAAGAGTAGTTTAGATATTATTTCTGAAACTCTGAGGTCTTCAGATTAGAAGAATTGGTTAAATATTTAAATTAATCATTGTAGATTTGGCCTTTTAATTATATATGTTTTGCAATTTAGAAGGTAAAGGATAGCAATACATATTGGATATGCTGGAAATAGATGCATATGAATGAAAAACTTCCACTAAATGGCCTGCCAATAGTTGGTTTAGTAGCCTTTAATAGCCTTCTCTTTGTCGATCTGACTGTCTTCATTTGGACTTCAGCACAAGAAATGTTCCAGAATGCTTTCTGCTTTCACTTCTTGGTTCATTTATTTATTTGTTTGTTTATGTTTTGCTGGGTGAGTCTCATTTCAAAAAGAGAAACATAATAACCATTTTTTAAAAATTGTATTTGATTGCAATTTCACCTATAAATTGTTAACACATGCATAGTTTTACATATAATCTTGAAAATAAGAACTATTTCCAAAGGCATAAAAAACTAGTCATAATGAATTTACATTTTATTCCCAGAACAAAATTTAAATAAAAATGGTAAATTTGGTATTTTTTATACTTTTTTGATATATCATTATACAAAATTGCTTCACAGCAATATTGGTATGGATTTATGAGGAACGGACAAGTGAAGAAAACTGGATCTCTGATTCTTGTGCCTTCTCTTAGACTCTTGCCCTTCTGTTCATTTGCCTTCTCCAACTTCAATGTGATGGGGTTTGTTTTACATTATATTTTATGTTGTTATGTTTTGTTGTTAGCTCTTAGAAGCCTGTCCTTTTCAAATGAGGAAAGAAAGGAAGTAGTTCTATTTTGGAGAAGTGATGGGGAGGAATAAGGAGGGAACTATAAACAGGATATATCATGCTCTCATGCAATGAATTTTCAATAAAGGGGAAAATGTACTGATATAATAAATGACACAAACTATTTGGGTATTTTGTCATTATTTATTATTGGGGAATATGTGATTTATTAGTTTCTTAAAATAATATATTCTGAAACACATTACAATGACTATGATGATTATAGCAATTTTTAAAACAAAAGAAACAAATATATAGCTAATTTAAATGGAAATTGTGTTATTTTAATTTATATTTGGTTTTCATAAGTGTAGATTTTGTTTGCTTTTGACATAAGGTCCACTCTATAGTCCAGATTGACTGGAAATTTACTATGCAAGTCAAGTAGGTCCCAAGTTCTTGTCAAAACCTCTCTATTTCTGTGGCACAGAAAATACAGTGAACAGTAGTTATTCATAACCAGAAATGTATTTCTTCAAATAGAGTTAGAAGAAAATAATAGTAACCTAAATGATTTCCTAGTGGCCAATTTTTAAGGCATGTTGCTAATAACAATATAGTTATATAGTGTTATAAAATTATAGAGGCAAACAATACATAATTTGAGGTGTATATAGTATGTAACATATTAGAATTATTATCAAATATTAATAAACATGGTAGAATTAGAAATTTATACTACATTTATTTAAATAACTTAAAATTATTATTTAGCTAACATGATAATTAGCTACATTAGCATCATTAATGAATTAAAAGAGATAGACACATGGGATTACTTAACATATAGTCAAAATTAAAACCATAGCCAAGTAGAAATTTACATTTTTATAGAATGTTCCACATTCCTAGACAAAAAAGGAAAACTTGTAAAATACAGAAAAGTAGTTATTGGGAAATAGTCCACAATTTTCTTTTTTTTCTTTCATGTGTTCTTAGTTTCTTAATGTGGGAGAAATAGTTTTCCCAGGTAAAAAGCACAAATGATTATCCAATACCAAATGATCTGGAGTGGATGAAAAAAATAAATATGGGTAACACACACACACACACACACACACACACACACCAGCCATTAAAAAGAGGCCATAGATTTGAAAGGAACTGAGGTGAATACAGAAAAGGGTTTGAAATAGGTAAAGTAGTGAAATAATGAAACATAATTTCAAAAAATAAAAAAAATTCTTAAATTAAAAAAATCCATGAACAAATGAATGTTGCCTCTTTACACTTATGCTAACACACCCAAATCTTATTCATTTTTAGTCAAATATGCAAAGTAAAATAATGAACTAGGATGTATGTCTGTTAAGTAGTCAGGTATTGGCAACAGAAGCAGATGAGATATGAGTGCTCTTCCATGTGGGAAGCTGAAAGAGGGTATCATGACTCTTGTGGTTCCAACCTGGGTATTTCAGTGTATTTGCTAATGATGTGGACTATACACAAAGAGGTAGGTGGTAAAATATTCTGACAACATTATGCTACTTTGGTTAGTTAAAAACTAATGAGGTTTGGGAGATGCTCCAGATGGCTCTAATCATACTGGAGAATTGTGAAACCCAGTGGCAGATGAAATTCATTTTTGATAAATGTACATGAAAGAACATAGGAAAATTATAATCTAAGCCCTCCATGTACACCACAAGGTTTTGATCTTGCAAATTCTCTGAGGAGCGAGGCATTTACTACTACCATTGATGATTCTGAGAAGGTGTCCCCTAAGCACATTTCTTTGGAAACAGCCTAGGAGATAGTTGAATGTATTGAGACAGTGTTTTGAAAATGCAAATAATTAGGAAAGCTGTTTTGAAACAGATAAAAATGTTTTGCCCATTGCACCAGGATGAATTACTTTTGGGTAACAAGAAGTGACAGGAACAAGCAAGTGATAGGAGCTTGATGAAATAGTGACTTATTCCTGGAGAATGACTGACAACAAGAGATCACTTTTGCATAGAGTGAAACTGGTTACTCTTGGAAAGCTTTTCAACCACTGAGAATTTAATCTTATTAACAGAACAGCAACTGTCTGACCCTGACAATTAATAAATTAGTTTGAGTATTTAGCATTTGAAATTTAAATATTTATAGCTTTGGTTTGGTTTAGGTACTGAGATGTAGGGGATAAATTTTGAGTATGTAAATTATAGCTTCTTTGTGACATTCATATATAAGAAAAAAGATTATATTATTATATTAAAGGAATATGATTTTAATTCACCACTGTTTGAGTAATAGATGTAATGGCAGGAAAATGTAAGATGAATTATATACACATATAACTTAAACATATAATAACTTTTTGTCCATAAGAATTAACAAAATTGTGTGAATGGTTTATTTTTAAAACACACACAAGGAATATAAGACAAAGTTTCATACAAATCCAAGGTGCATCTATAAAGTTATCAGCTTTTAAAATCCTTAGTTGAATAATTTAATTTATTTAGTTAAGTGCTAGGCACTTCTTTGAAGAAATGTTGAAGTTTTAAAAGACTTTCAATGACCTATTTCCAAACATATTTCTATAACAAAGAATTCTTGACATCATCGATAAGCCATGCACCAATTTCTATCTTTATAACGATTCACAGAAACGTATACAAATCCATAATCTCACAGAGAGCAAACATGCTCCTTGCTTCTTTGTTTCACCTACACAATGTGTTCAGGAAAAATATAAGAATTTTTAGATGCTCATAAGAAAAAAACCTATCTAGAAATGTGAGTTTAAATATTGCTCACTGTTCAAGAATGTCAATAAGTTAAATAAAATTGTCAGAGCAGTACACAGAGGAACATGTGTTTATGAAGTGTGGAGAAAAGTGACTATTTAGTATCACTTCTCATCACAAGTGTGTCCCTCTGAATGATACCTAGTTTCCCATGAGTTTGAGTAGACAGATTCCGTGGGCATTCCCTGGTCATCAATAGCACGTGAAACCATGATTAAATCATCTGAGTGAATTTGCATGGATGCCCTCTGACTCGCAGCATCCCAGAAGCCAACTCTTCTCCAAGTACTCCCCAAAGAGAGTGTTACACGAATGTGTTGTGTTCCTTTCACTGAAGTGTGCAGAAGATGAATAATATGGGTCACAAGACTCAAGTGGCTTTATTGCACTTTCTCAATGTTTGATTTTGCTCTTATGAGAAAGGCACAGCAGAGAAGCAGAGCTTAGGGCATTCACTAATAATTCCACACCTTCTCTAAATCCACCTCAGCATTGACAAATTTACCTCATGAAAGAATTGTTTACAAGGTATGTTAGTTTGAAATTTCTAAAGTTGTTAAATACAAAAATTAATGATGATAGATACCCTCATAAAATAATAATTTGTAAGAACTATTATGCAAGCCAGTGAGTCTAAAAATGCCATTGATATGGGAAACTTTGCTCAAATCTTTCGTCCTATGTCACAAGCAACCCAAATGTTTTTAAGTACCTGATTTATTTTCTATCTTAAAAATAATTGTTAACTTTCACAAGAGCCCTGGGCTCAAAGAAATGCACACCAAAATGAATGTATGGTTCATTCAGTAGACCCTGTAAGTATAGGAAAAATGCCAGTATCTTATATTTCCCCCAATAAAAGTGAAAAGAGAATCCTATTTCAAGGGCACTTTACCAAATCACAGTGTGTTTCATGTGAATGATTTGATACATGAAACATCTATTGTTCCTCTTCAGCAAAATCACAGCTAAAGAAATGGAGTCCACAGCATTGGAGCTAAAATTGTAAAGCCAATTGAGCTTTATCTAGCCTTCCACAGTGAAGGAAGATGGGAAAAACAGGGACATCTTACACATTATTGCTTATTTGATGTGTGTGACCAGCATTTCTATAATTTAGGTCATACATTCCTACTAGAGAGAGTTAATCTCTCTGCAAGAAATTTCTTCTTTTCTTTTCTTGACTTTAGGCAGTCTTCAATATCAACTTACAGAGGAAAAGTCTACTTTTAATTAATAAACAAATGTGTATTAAAAGAAATGAATACATGAGTAGTTTCATTGAAAAATGCATGGAAACAGGATGTGAATCTGTAGTAAGGAGGGAAGAACAGCATAAATGCCTGAGCCCAGATCTGTTTTCCACGTGTCATGTAAGTTTGGCATTAAGAAAAAAGTTTCTGATTATATGCTAACCAAAAATTAATTCAAAATGGAATCATAATGAATCTGTGATATTTCTCGCATCACTAAGGCAGCCTTGGTTTGAAAATTCTTTGCATCGTATCAGATGTCTTACATGCACAGAACATACACTTGCTGGAGCACTTCAGCACATAGCAGACTACTGAATGCTATGGAATGTCATGGTTTTACAGCACATACAGAAGTTTTGGTTCTTACAGAAACTCAGTGAGTTAATTATGAAAAACAAACATACATTTTCTTACTATAATTTGTCAGCATGCAAGTATCAATGTAGTATATTTTGGATCAATTTGTGTTATAACTTTTTATTTTATTTTAAAAGTTACCATGTGAGTTGATGACTCGGGTTTCATGAAAAATTATTAGAGGTTTTAGCTTAGGTTTAAGACATAATCTAACAATATCTAATACCTAATAATTTGTGAAATAGTTCTAAATATATTTCTGCATTTTTTTACTTTGTATTTATTTGAAGTCGTTTTCAACACTGATGATTGTATAATCAAAATATTGATAACTCTGAAAATATTGAAGATGTTTTATATCTTAAATATCAAATATTCAATATTTTAAAATAAACAAACACACACATCTTTTTTTCCAAATTGCTGTTCTATTATATTTAACAAATTATAAGACTACATATATGTAAAATAATTGTTTTAAGAAATTTTTCTCCTGGGAAAGCTCAAATATAGAGATCAAAGGACAACTTGTAGAATTTGGTTGTCTCCTTCTACCATGTGAGTCCTTAAAGACCCAGCGATCAAACACAGGTTGTCAGAATGATAACAGGTACCTGCATCCACTGATACATTTCACTGTCCTTGCCATAAAAGTTATTACATATTAATTTATTATTTTTAATCAGTAAATGATAATTTTACATTTGATATATTTTATATGAAGTGCCTTACAAAAATCTCCCGCTGAATTAAAAACCTTTGATATAGAAGTTAGAAAACAAAGAATGGTGACTCTAATGGTGTCTTTCACAGCCGCAGGTTGAAGATGCACCTTCAGTTTAATCCATCAATCCATGTAGATACAATATTGCTGAAGAGAAGAAATTTGGTCCCTTGTAATTTCTATTTAGTAGAAACTGTCTCATTTTATCAGTTTATGCTAGAAATAGACCTTTCTCATTTACTGACAGTTTTTTTCTGCTGTTTGTTTTCATCTGGATTACAGACTGACTTGTGTGATTCATTTTCCTCTCAGGTCACAAAGACTTTCCCAGGCATAGTCTATGCTCATCTCCCTCTTTCTTGTTACCCATGGAAATCACAATTCAGTTCTGAAGTCCTTTTACCTACTCTAATATCACATCATCTATCAGCGAGATCTTATATCCCTGTGAAACTCATAATCGAGGTCATCTACTTTCTCATTCTTATTTGTCAATCTCTATGTCACATTGTCCTCCCATTATATTCATCAAACTTATCCTATTAACTCTATTTCCCTGCCCACCACTCCTCTGCCTTACTTCACAGTTGCATATTTCACATTGAAACCTTTGCTTCACTATTCTATGATAAAAACTCCCAACTCAAGTCTGTTTTTAGATTTACATCGTTTGGTACCTGATTCTTTATACCCTAATGTGAAAGAGTGTCAGTCACTAACAACATTCAAATAACTGTACGATCTGGATATTTCATCTACTAGCATCCATATTCATATGTTTATATTTATGATACAATCATGGAATTCCTATAGGGCAGTTTTGAAAGAATGAATGGTTAGACCTAAGGGGTCTTACATGGAAACTGAAGCGTACCTTGGTGATGAAGCCTCTTTCCCTATTATAACTTGAAAATTATAATCTTAGCTTCAAAACATTAAAAACAATTTAACAAGATGAAGAATAAAATGTATTAATACCTGTTACAATCACTTATTATGTATGGAGCCTTATTCAAAACCACTCTAGTTTTTGACAGTTAAGTTACCAGAGAGTAAGAAAAATTATATGTAAAAAAGAGTGAGGTTTTCTGGACTATGTAAGGTATTTTTTCCTGTTACAACCTGAATTAAGAAAGTTGATTCACACACTAGAATGTTCCCTGTCTTATCTATTAAAAAGAAATCTATGTTCCTAAAATGTGGTCAAGGTTGAGTGAGATACCATTAAATGAGATAGAAACCTTTATGTCATAGTTCTTCTATAAATATTGAATAAGTGGTTTTCAAGTGTGTTGAGATGTGTAGAGATTTAACAATTGCACACCTAGTTTTATTGTGTTGCTCCGCTATTATAGATTATTTCTTAATATCCTTTTACTCTGAAGTTTCAGAACTAGGAATAATTAACTACCAAAATGCAAATTTGATGTGAGAATAATTTTTTTTTACCTACTCTGGTTTCAGAAATTTGCCAGTAGTGTTACTTCTACCAAGTCTTTCAGAAAAGCTCAATATAAGTCAGTGCTTCAAATATCTTTCCTTGCATTTATAACAATCAAGCATAGATAAACATATTTGGAATGTGTGTGTGTGTGTGTGTGTGTGTATAAAATGCCTCAAAATAATCAATGAACATTGTCATAGTTACTTTTTTGATAGCTGTGAAAAACTGCCATGCTGAACGATGCTTATTGGTTTGGTAGTGATGGCTTGGGTAGCCTACAATCTTATACAGCTCTCAACCACCTGTCAAAAGGTAGCACCATCCAAAGTGTGCTGGTTTTTCCCACATATATAACTAATCAATAATTGCCCTAAAGATTTGCTTACAGGCCATCTGCATGAAGGCATGGACACATACTGTCAATAGAGATTTCTCATTCCAGATAACTCTATTTTACCTCAATTTGACAAAGAAGGAGGAGGAGGAGGAGGAGGAGGAGGAGGAGGAGGAGGAGGAGGAGGAGGAGGAGGAAGAGGGGGAAAGAGAAAGAAAGAAAAGAGCCTATAGTCATATGAAATAATCCATCATGTCATTTTATTTCAACCTTTAATATAGTGAACAAGCAGAGTAGAGAGGATTATTTAATTATGTAATGCATTTTCCAAGTTTTTATTGATTCTTGGTGAACCTAACATCATACACCTAAATCCCACTCATCTCTCTGGCTCTCCATATCTACCTTTTGCCCTTTGAAACTTTCACCCAAGAGAAAACAAAGAAACAAAGAGACAAACAAACAAACAAACAAAAATCTTGCCATGGAAGCTGCAGTTTGTCATGCTGTGTCACAGAGTACACCCCTTTAATCAAATAATTTTACTGGTAAGTGTTCATTGCAGTGAGTCATTGGTCTGTGTCCAGGCCTTTGGCTTCTGTTCAATGCTATCAATAGTAGATCTTCACCCTGAACAACTCTTGGATATCTTGTTGTTGTCCTGAGTCATGATGATCTTGCAGCTTTGATTCTGGAGAACAATCCCTTCACACACCTGAGCAGTTCATAAATGAGGTAGATGAGGAATATATAAAAGACCTTTGGTGGTAAAATGGGTCAAGGGCATCACCACAAACCCTCTATTTCTGCAGGCTCTCAGACCCTGTATGGCCCTGGGTGGCAGCATGGGTCAGGACCTCAGCATGGCTTCAGGTAGCATCTCAGGCTACTCAAATCAGGCAGTTCGTCATTACCCTCGAGTCTCCAGTTCTGCCTGTCTATTGTGCATACACTATTCTGCTACTTCATTACCTACATGCTCATCTTAGTGGTACCCGGGCCTCTGGATATCTTTTGTGTGATGACAGAAGGAAGGCATCTTGTCTGGGTGTGGCTTGTCTCGGGCTCACCAATGTTTTTAAGAAGCAAGAAAAGCCTCATTGTTATTCAGCATTCGTTTCACCAATATTTTGTTTTTCATTTATTAGAGAAAAGCTTCATTACAACCACTTAGACTTGATTAGTAAATCTGGGAGTGCCGACTCCATCCACACAGTTTTGTGACATTTGGCACATAGATCTGTTTTAATATGCTGCAAGAGTAAAGACTGAAGTGTCCCAGAGCTGTCTTTGTGCGGTAAGTGCATGGGAAGACTCTATTGCTGCAAATGAACTGAAATGGGTCTGTTTTTCACCAACCACAATTTGGTAATGCATCAATACATTTTTAATTAAAAATATGTCACAAGTACAATAGTGAAGACATCATATATTTTCTTAGACAGTCCATTTCCTCCGACCGTAGTCAGAATCTCATGTCTGTTAGCTGGCGACAGAATATTTTTATTAAGATATTTGAGTAAAATCTAGAAACCGGGTGTTACACAACCGCATTTTAGTTTACATGTACTCTGCCACAGGCAATTTATGTGAGAAAATCAAGATCTAACATTTGTCCTTGACAATACAGCAGTAGGTAGCGAAACTCTAACTGGCACTTTTATTATATTTCAATGCTTTTGCTGAAGAAGTGACAAATAATCCTGGTACTCCTGGTGGAGTCAATTAGCATGATTATTGCCATAGGAGAGAGGTCAGAGTGGTGCATGTATATGCTGAGGATGAGAGGTTTATAATGTGTGTGACAAGTTCCATGAGCAGCAGAGAGTATGGTTATTGTCACCTAGAAAACCTATGGAAAGGTTGCCTTTCATCTTCTAACATCTTCACTTTCTTTCCTAAGTGTCTTGTAGTTTTTGTTTCCTGGGTTACAACAATTTGATCTTGGCCATTTTATATGAATGAGATTGATGAGATTGTTTTCAGTTTTTTTTCTTTTCAGTATGTCTGACATTAGTAGGTAGGAAGACTGCTGGTTTGTAAGTCTAGTGTGTGCATGTTGCTGTGTGTGTCTCTCTCTCTTTCTCTCTTTTTCTCTCTCTCTCTCTTTCTGTATGTGTGTGAGTATGTTCTCTGTGTGCGCATGCATAGTCGTATCTGTACATAGTTGCAGCAATAAAAAAGAGAAAGTCTGAAGACAACTTGCTGCAAAATTTGTTTTTGTAGACAGGGAGATGGTTCAGTGGTTAAGAGCACTGGCTGCTTCTCTATAGGACATCACAGGTTATAACAAACAGTGGATAGGCTGCTGTGGAAATTTCTTTGATGAATCCTTAACATTCTTTGATGTTGTGCAATTCTATTTGCCTATATTTAGCAAAATATTGAAGTAGATACTCTTCCACATAAACCAATATTCACCATGGTTCTATTCATGAGGCAAAACATGGAAGCGGTTCAAATGTTCTTCAGTGATTAGAAGGCAAATAGTTTTTATATACACAGTATATAGAATGAATAGTACTCAGTCATTAAAAGACCACAAAATGAATAAGCAACATTTTAGTAATTGAATGAAAGCAGGTATAATATGCCACATGTGCTGGTAGTTCTTGTATGAAATTTAAGCAAACTCATGGGCAAGTCAGTTACTTGATAAAGAGCTTAAAGATGGGAGGACAGTGAAGTATTTTCGGACTAAAGATTTTTACTTTGGAAAAATTAAAATGTTTGGATTTAGTGGTTATAAGTGCTCAGAAGTGTGAATGAATCAAAAGCCTTTGAAAATAATTTCTCTTTCTGTTAGTTTTACCATAAAAATATTTCAACTGAAAATACCCAGCATGTGAATTGATGTTCAGTTATGTATATGACTCCTATTCACTCCATCATTAACATGACACAAGTTTTCCCAAACACTGCAACATTTCCAATAATGACTGGAAACTTTATTATCATTTGCCTTGCAGGAATATTGGCTGATATATATATATATAGTACAATGAAAGATAAAATGGTCTCATTTATGTGATGAAATATCATAAACATTTTCAACTCCAAAGTAAACTGGTAAAGCAACATTTAAATTTAACTTTTAACCTATACTGAAAGGTACTAACTTTTTACAATGTCCAATATAACCATCTGATAAAAATTAGTCAAGACGTGATTTGCATCTTTAGAGTGATGTTTCACCTTTGATTAGTGTGAGGAAACAGTATATTGGGGATGCATTCACACTTGGGTGTATTTAATTCTGTCAGGTGGGATAATCATTCTCATAAACAAATTGAACTTGTTTTTTCCTATCCATTTTTTTAATATTAACTATGTTAAAGTAATTGTCAATTAGGCTTCAAATAAGTTTTAGTTGTAAAGCCTAGTATTTTTAAATAATTCTGCATTGCAAGATGACCACTACTCATTATACTAATTAATATATCTATGACTTCATTTAGCTGGAGCTTATTCATGAAAATTTGGCTTAATAATAGTAGCAGCTATATAATTTATTAAAAATAATTTATATTTTATGACATTTTGTTACTATGGTGTGAGTTTGTAATTGGTCTATTATTGACTTAACTGAGGATGAGAACCCAATTGATTAGCCTTCTAATAAATTCCCATTTTGATGTATTTATCAATTTAATTACTATTGGATTTAATGATCCATTTTTGATTTCTTAATCTATTTTAATGGATTGCAGATACATTGAAACTCAATACAGTAACCAAAAATTTAAATGTAACAATATAGCATACAAATTAAATATTAAATTGAAGGAGACTGTTGCTATATTGATTGAAGATAAATCTTTAAAAATAAAATAATTTTGAAAAATTGTAATGGCAGTTTTTGAAGATAGCAGAAGTTTCTTTCAAAATGAACAAGGAAGATGCATTTTACAGGCAACATTTGTAAAGAAACAATGTTTTCATTCTGAAAACATGATGAACCTCATGAACCTCAGCTCTTCCATGTCCCTAATGATCCATGTACCATATTTTGTAGAATCCCATATTGCAACAGAGTGTTACATTTTTTTAAAATTTTAAGTTGGTTTTACAATTGTTATCATACTGTGAGTTTTTTCCTTACTTATGTGCTACTTGTTTCTGACACTCTGGTGAGTAACTGCTGATCAATGCTCAGTTTGCCAGCTTGGGCAATGTTTTAAAATATGGGTACTATTGATGAAACAGAGACTTCAGAAAAACCTTCTCTGCAATAACTGCCTCTCTGTATATACCTTGTAAATTTTTGAATGGCTTTTCTTATTTCACATTCAATGCTTGATATTCAATAAATCTAGAGGCTTTGACTTCGCCTTGTTCTATATCTGAAATATAAAATCATGAGGTTAAATTTTGCAGTTATTCATTCTGTTTAACTACTTAACTGAACTTTTACATGAATTCATCTACAGGAAATCACTAACAGTATATTTTGTTACAATTCAGTTTAGGTTTTTCTATCGTATCTTCCATATACTTATAATTCATCATAAAGAGTCTGAAACCTTTAAAAACATTACACAAATTTTCAATGAATTTAATAACAAATTAACCTAATTTATTAGCTTCTACAAAATTTTCTACTCCTCTCACAATAATGATTGAAATTTATTATAATTTCTTGTTTGTTTTTTAACAATTATAACCAATGTCTAAGGTTTAGGCACAACACTGAGTTTCAGTTGCATTTCCAGTACATAACAGAATGCTAAATCATACAGGATGGGCATTAAATAAATCTTTTAAAATTAATGAAAAGGTACAGGGAAGAAGGTGATTAAGCATATATATTAACTCATTGATTAATAATTACCAAATTATCTTATTAAGTTTCCAATGTTATTAATAGAAAATTATTCATTTGGAAGATTACAAAAAGAATATGCAGATTTTCATTTTACTCTTTAAATTTTATTCCACTGTTTCTTTTAAGTTTTTGGAAGGATTTTTACTTACTCTTCAATACACTGATTTTAATATTTTTATGTTTGTGAATATACATGTCTGTGTGTGTGTGTGCATGCTCAATATACAATACTTGGCAAATATCATTTATGTAATATTTAATTACTTATGTGATCATTTTTTTATTTACTTACTTAGAATCTGTCTGTATAGGTGGGTTAGATTTGACAGTGTTGCAGCTCCAAGCATAGTTATCTCAGTGTCTTTTCTACCAGGTGTCTTGGAGGATCCCATGCCCTGAGGCAGGGAGATACAGAACAACAGCAAACAACTAAGGGTACCCAAATCACTGTGCCATGAAAACAGCTAGAAGGTATTGAATTTCTAAGAGTGGTTACTGGTGCTTTTCCCATGGCAAATAAATAAATAATTAACAAATAAAGACCCAGTGAGGATATTAGGAAGCCAGAGGCTCACTAATGTAGAGATCAGGTATTTCGGCATAGAAGCTTTCCACCACTCAATTGCTTTTAGACATTGTAAGCTTCAGATTTAATGATGCTACCTTTGGCCTTTTTTTTTTTTTTTTTTTTTTTTTTAATCAGGCTACTCCATAAGTCTACTGAATGGATTTGGATTATTAATATAGATGCTGTTTCTATTCATCTGCTACTTGATATTTTTATTTTACTAGATATAAAATCAATATAAGTCACTCTTTTGAAAACAGAAGTGCAGTGGATGTAGACCGGTCTCAAGACTGTTCAGATGAATATACATACTCACATTATATCAACCGATGCCTTTATAAAGTGTTCTGTTTTTAACAATTTAAAACATCTTACTGAAATATCTAACCAGAGTATTCTTGAGCTATATGCAATGCACTTAGTTACAGCAATGTGTGGAATCATTCTTTTATCGATGATAGGAGTATAGTGTCAGGGAAGTGTTATTGAGCCCCAAAGACCAGACAGGAGCTGATCTGATGCAAATCATATCAGGACCTTTATTTGAGTTAGCTCAGGCTCAGCCCACTGCCAACATACAGGATGGTTTTGCTAGACAGGAGCTCCAAATATCTATCGGGGTAAGGTTTTATGGAAATCAACAAACAGGGTGAAGGTGAGTGTTTCTAGCTTGACAGCATCTAATTGGACAGCTGCTACATTGGCCTTTAGCAGAGTTAGCTGGTGTTGCATGTAGCTTTTTGCTATGCTCAGTCAACAGGCGGAGCTACCAGACCCCACCCAGCTTCCCTTGAGTCTCTAAAATGGGAGTCTGAACTTAAATGATTTGGTCTCTCAGGACTATGGTATAATGCATATGCAAGCAACAATTTTGATTTCCTATTGTAATATTTACATGCTTCTATAGTTTAGTGAAGTATTTAGGAATTAATTTAGACTAAATATTTCTTTTTAGTGTAGCTGTTTGTATAACTTAAAATTTGCTTCAATTATTTTCAAATCCATTGCTTTCCTTTTCTGAATTAAACCTGAAGCCCCAGTTTCATCATAGTTTATCTTTCATTTACAATAATTATCCAATACAGTGAGTGTCCTATCAGATAAATATGATTAAATAAAAAGCAATTATAAATACCATTTCCTAGCTACCTCTAGCATACAATTCTGTTTTTGATCTTATTAATTTTGAATGGGAAATTGTCAGACATTGTTGTTGAACATCCACTGAAGAATAACAAAGGCAGAAAAATTGTGGAAACTATCTGTGACAGGAATGGACATTAAAATGAGCCCTTCCTAGCTAAAGCATAGACATGGGATGGCTATGCTTTAGCTAGGAAGGATACCACTTTTGATAGCTTCTGTGAAACAGAAAAATTATTAAAGACATGAGATGTAGCCTGGACTATTTTTCTCCCCAAGATTCAGGGAAAGCCCTTGGATTACTTTTGCAGGGAGTAGAGACAAAGGTGTCTGCCATAGAAAGGATGTCAAGAAACTTATTTGACCTTACTTCCACTGCTAATAGAAAGTACAACTTGGCTCTCTAAAGACTGGACAGGGCTGCAGCTAACCATAAACCCACAGACTTGTAAAAAAAAGTATAAACAATTCAGAACTGTAGAGCACAGGTGACATATTAGCTTTAAATGTGAATAATCTCAGGAATGTAAGGTGCACTCACTACTTAAAATTTATAAATTTGTCACTTCTCTTTAAAATAACTAATTTGTGTAATCTCATAAACTTTAGAATGATAATTTTAAATATTCAAAATGTATTTACTATTGATGCCCCAGGGAAAGGTGTGTGTGTGTGTGTGTGTGTGTGTGTGTGTGTGTGTGTGTGTGTAGTGGGGAGAGTACCACTTCATAGGCAAAGGGAAACAGGATGCTTGAAGAACTCTGGGAGGGGGCACCTGGAGAAGGACCAACATTTGGAATGTTAAAAGAAAATAGTTAATTAAAAACTTTAATAAAAAAATGCAGCATAAGCGCTTAAGAGAAATTTTCAACATCTTATAGGATATTTATAACAATGACATTTAGTACACTCAGTGCTGAAGATAACATTAATGTTATGATTTTAGGCTGGCATGGTAGGGAAAATGTCTAGAGTGCCAGGACATGACATTTTGAGACTTGGTAACAGTAGAGAGATTGAAGACTCTCTGGGCAACAAATGAAGGAAAACATAAACAAATAAGGGTTGAAATAAGGCAGAAGTATCTAATTTCAAACTCTGGCATTCTTATTTAAGAGAAATAAAAGAAAATGAGTACATAACTGACACTGGAAAAAAACCCTGAAATTATTTAACACATTTTCATAATAAAGCATTTGTTGCAAGTAGTTATAGATGAAAATTATCTCAATTTAATGGAAGAAACACTTATAGCATCTACATTTAGCAAAACCAATCATAAAGAAATGGAAGATTTCTCTTTTAGATGAGTTCACCTTCTATTGAATATGTTTTTTGTTAGTGCAGCTCAGAGTTATTTAAAAAAAAGGTATAAACCTTTCAAATGAAAAAAATGCAGTAAAATCATGTTATTTAAAATTTACATGTCCCTATAGGAACACAGTATTAAAATGTTGCTTTTGATTTATTTTTGAACAAATAAAACGTATATTCTCAAATTTATGTGCAATCTCAATGTAACCTAGAAAGCCAAGAAACTCCTGAAAATGAAGAAAATGTAAACAACACAAACATTCAGAATTCTAAGCAGAAGTCCAAATTTATAATAGTGAATATAGTGTAATATAGTATGAAGAAACAGAGAGGCCAATTATAAATCATCATATAAGTATGTTAAAATAATGTTCAAGAAAGGTGTGAGTACAACTGAATGGCAAAATGGGATGTTACTTTCAGGAAAGCCAATTAGCTCAAAAAATACTTAAAACTATTAATCATTGCTACTATTAATAATTGGGAAAATACTATTGGTCAGGATTTGGAGAAATTGGAATTATTGCATATGGTTGTTGAAAATATAAACTGGTACAGAAATTCTTTAAATTTATTTAAAATGTGTTTATTCTATGTCCCAGCAATACCACTTTGAGTCTTCAATAAATGAAAGCATGCATTTGAACATTCATTTAAGCTAATATGATATGAGCACAACAGAGAAAGGCAAAAGCTGGAAACAACCCATGTGGACCTTCATGAATGAATTAAGAAACTAAATGCTATATATACATATAGTAGAATAATATTTAGCCTTAAAATGAAAAAAATCTGGACACATTATACAACTTGGAAGAAACTTCAGGACATTTTGTTAAGAAAATTAAGCAGTAAGAAATTAACAGATATTATGTTTCCAACTAGGTAAAGTCTATAAAATAATCAAAATCATAGAAAGAGAAAAGAGAATAAAAGATTGCAGGAAGTGAAGAAGAATTATTGACCGTCTGGGGGATACAGAGGTTCACTTTCTAATATGTAGGGTTCTAAAGTCAGGTCCTGAAACAGTAGGCACACAAATTGCATTATAAAGTACATTTATAATGGTTAGAGTACTAAACTGTGTTTTATGTTGATTTTAAAATTACAAAGAAATTCAAAATATGTCATAAAAAGATATAAAGGTGGTATCATTTTAAAACATATAATTGATAAATTATATTTACCCAGATTACAAAAAAGAATCCTTAAAGGCTTAATATTATTAAATGACACAATTTTCTACATTCGCAATTTAAGTAAATAGATCACAAAAAGTTTACTCACATTATGATTAGGAAAATACCACTTAAATATAAGTAATTTGGAGAGAAATTAAATTAAGCAACAATGCAATAGAAATATTTATCTGCTAAAGTATTCTATAAGGAAGTAAAAGAAAAACAATGTCAATAATAGCAAGTGCTACACACACTGAAAACCAAATGGAATTTTACATATTCTTGATCTAAATTTAAATAACACAACTGTTTGTAAAATTCTTTCATAGATTTATCTCTGGTTAAACTGATACTGTATAACTTCAGAATCAGTTTATATGTTGGAGGCAGAATAGTATTTTACTACATCTACATATGCTCTATAAGGATGCAGAGTAGTTTTGTTTACAGTGTCCCACATGAAACACAGCCAAAATATCCTCAAGGAATTATTAGTTGGACAAGGTGATTGGCATCTACATAAGGAAAGACTAGCAGTAATAAATGCGAAAATGAACAATAAACATAACATCATAAACACACATCAGAAGCATTTTGTGGCTCTGTCCTTCCCTCCATGGTTCCTTCTGAAAAAGGCAGACAATACAGAAAGAATTCAGATTAGAGGTGGCCAGGGATTGTATGCAAGAATTCAGATTAGAGTGGGGTAGGGGTTGGGGCAGAGAGGTTGCAGGGAGTGTCCTGCAATGGGTACTGAGAAAACTTTGAAGAAATTAAGGGACAACTCTTATCTTGTTTTTGATATTCTTCTAATAATTATACATTTTGTTGAAATCCATGTGACTTAGTCTGAGAAATGCCTCACTGCTAACTGACAATTGTTATTTATTATACCTTAGTTTTAAAAGGAGCCTGCAAAACCAGGAGCTGCAGCTGGAAGTGAGGAGGAACTACCTGCATCACTGTGGTATTTTCTCATGAAGGCCTTTGCTAATGTCACTGTATTAGAGTATATAAAACTGAATTATTAGATCTTTCTATTGTATTCATAAAGTATTCTTTTTCTAATTTTCAGTGCTCTATAAAAATCTTTATCCTCTCTTTTATTAGGTCCATGTACATATATATTTTCAATCTACCATTAGTTTATGGTTTTGCATAATGTGAAACTTCTTCACTATGGCATACTCCTGTTTTTATAATTGGATGAGTTTTATTATATTACAATATTTCTGGTTAATTAATAAAACCAATTGGAAGTTTTTAATAACAAGAATAAAAATAGTAAAATAATTTCAGCCATGCACTTAAGAATTCATTTTAAATTTCACTTCTAAGGTACAGGGGAAAATACTTGAAACTATCAAAATTCTGTGTTGTTGACTATGTATTACTTGCCTTTTAAAAAAAGACCCCATCTATCATTTTAATAAAAATACCCCTACGCTGTAAATAACGGGGAGAGGGATGTATGCTGTCAATGCCATCTCTTTACTGTCTACCGGACACAGGTAAGTTCACCATGAAAAAGTGGGAGGGGAGATATGAAAAAATGACTTGAAACCATGTGCTCTAAATCAGTAAAGATATATGACACAGGCTTGAAGTAATGGAGATTCTCCTCATTAAAATTCACTGATTTCAACTTAGTTAATTTATTCACACTGTTCGTCAATTTTGTTTTGTAGACTTAGTGATACAGTTATTACCTGCTAAAAGAAGAGTTGGGGTTTCATATTTGTATTCTTCCATAAATATTTGAAGTCAAGGAAACTGAGAAATTTCATAACATATAAACATGGAAACAGTTGGTCACTTTGAAGAAAAAACATTGAAACAAGGCACTTGAAATATACAATGAAGTCATGTCTAAATTTGAATTCCCAATATTCTGTCAGCAGGAAAACAATATTGTCTGGGAGTGCAAAATGACTCCATGTGTTGTTAATCAATCATTCAGTTAGCTTGCTGTTTGTAGTTATGTAAGATCTATCACCACTGTGACTATTTTACCTGTGAAATCCGGGAGAAAAGGTAATTAAACACACATTAACCAGACCTAGGGGTTTGGGTACAGCACTCTATTAATCAATATTGAGTAGGTATTGTAATAACCAGAAAAAAATGAGTTTTAACTTGCCATCAAATATGAATATGAAGAGAATGTTCAGATTGTCTTAGCATGAACAGAGGGTGTAGGAGGGAAAATTCTGGATTGTGGAAAGCACAGATCCCACGTTGTTCTTGTTCAATGAAGAAATTATAGGACTCCTTATGTATGTTTTCATCTCATTCTACCTCACATTTATAAGTATATAACATACTATTGAGTACATTGTGAAGTTATTTGAAAGATGAATTAGTCTTTGTGGTGGTTTAAATGAGATGCACTCCCATAGGTGTGGGCATTTGAATAACAGATCCCCAGTTTAGTCTTGTTTTGGGAAGCTTAATAAGTATAGCCTTGCTAGAGAAAGTATGTCATTGGGGGAAGGATTTGTTGTTTCAAAACCTATGCTCTAATTTTAGTTTGCTCTTGCTCCTTTCTGTTTGTGGATATAGATTTGAGCTCCAAGTTCTCAGCTTTGAACTACAGCTGCCATGTCTGATACCTGTTGTCCCCACTATTTCGTATGTTAATTCAAGGACAAGGTGATTCAGAAGTCAGGATAGATCTCTGCTTATGTGTTTCCCTTCCATAGCTTACTCAGCCTGATTTCTTATAGTTGTCAGGAACAACAACTCAGTGGTGGACTGCCAAAAGAGAGGTGGGACCTCCTATAGCAATCGTCAATTAAGAAACTTCAATGCAGTATTGCTGACAGACCAATTTGATAGGGACATTTCCTCAGTTGAGTTTCACTCTCACAGAACGACTCTAACTTGCGCCAAGTTAATATATGAACTAGCCAGCACCAAAAGTTTCTTTGAAAAGTGACAATTGGCTCTGAATCTGAAGAACAAGGAGAAGCTAACTCCAACAGAAAGGGCATCACACTGGGCAACAAATCACACAAGAACTTTGCACCAGATATTTTCGCAAGAAGTAAGATCTTTAAGATGGAAATATGGCTCAATACAAAAAGGAACAAAAGATTTTGGTGTGAGACAGGCTTTGTAATTTTTCTGTGATTTACTGGGCATCTTCTAGATGAACTTCAGAGTCTCTCCAGTTCAGCCCCACCATCTGTGTCAACTTAAGTAAACACCATCTTGTGACTTGCTATGTAAACGTCTTCCCACACCAACTTTGGAGGCACATGGCACTCAGTCATTGGTATGGTTTTTCTTTGCCACCAAAACACAATCTGCTTTTAATAAATCTGTTGATTATATTTCCCTTATTATCAGCCACCAGCCCAAGTGCTTAATTTTAAGATAGATTAATATTTTTTAAAATAATGTAAAGACTGAATAGATAACATGTTTAGTGCAAACTGTGACAAGCTTTTAACTTTCCATATTCATTCCTGTGCTTAGATGTAAAATTGACAATACTGCTGTTGTTTTTTTAAGATGTGATTCTTAACAATTTACTAAAACTCTGAGAGGCAGTTCTCATCTAATTTCACATTTTCAAAGTAGAAATAATAACAATTCTAGTGTCCCCCCCATGCTTAAAAATTAACTGAATAGCTTCAAAGTGTTTTCAGTGTTAACAAACAACAATTGCCACCACTGATCTTAAAGAAATGAATAGGATTAGGAGTTTAAAGTGGAAATTTCTGGTGGTGTCAAGTGATGTTTTGCTGAAGCAGACTCATGTGATATCTTGCTGAAGCAGACTCATGTAATATTTTGCTGAAGCAGACCCAGGAGAGGAAAAGTGATGTTTAGAGGCAGTATAAGTAGGACTCAACAGACAGTGATGAGCTGCTTGTATAGCTAGCTGAAAAATGCTTCACTGTCTAGTGCTTTCGCTGATCTTCACTTTATTGAGAGAAGCATGGCAGAGAACTTCTGCCATTCCTGCTGATTCTGGTTGCTCCCACTGACTCATGCCAATTCAGCTGAGGCCTGTCTGTTTCAGCTGGATCTTGTTGTCACTGCTGATTTTTTTTTTTTTTTTTTTGTGACACTTTTTGAACTGGACTATTGGTATCCAGATACTACCAAACTGGACTGCTCATATCCTGACAGCAGAGATTAGAATCATCCCAAACATCTACTTCTAAACAGGTCTACATGCTCACTGTCTTATTATTTATATTTTTATCCCTCCTTTTGGATGGTGGGTTAGAAAGAGGGTTGAAACCTTTGAGAAACCTTATTACAGTAGGTTTTGAAAAATCTAAGCATACAGGAGTTGGCAAATATTTCTGAGAAATCTCTAGGGCTCTCAATGAATCCCCTTTAAATTGTCCGTTTGCTTGTTCTATTTCTTCAATACTTACATTCATGCAGTCTAGGGAGACACTTGCATCTCCTTTCTTCACAATTCCAGCACCAGATTAAAAAAAAGACAACTTTTTTTGGTGTGTTTGTCTTCAAAATCTGTCATATCTGAGACAAGGGTTGAATTATGTGGTTTCCTTAAGTCTCTTGAATACTGGTGCCAAATGTTTTTCTCTAAAATGCCTGGACAAAGTATTGCTTTCCTTTATGTCTTGCCCACAAACTCCAAAAGTGTACCTACTTCCAGAGCAGCAAATGGAAATAGGGCAGTAAGGAGAAAACAAAAAACAAACAAACAAAAAAAAACCTCTGTGTTCTTTGATACTGCCCAATATGACAGTAGCAGCATGTGGACTTTGCCGTACTTCATCATATACTGAGGATACTGGCATGAAAGATGAACTTGGAGAAGCCTTCACCATCATCTGCTAAGTCACAAATGGAACCAAAAGAGTCAAATTAGTGCTGATGCTGATCTATCCCATGTATTCCAACAATAATCTGCCCCATGTATTCTAACCTTTCTCTCAACAGGGTCCAGGTTTGAAGTGATAGTTTTGAAATTTTGGTTTCTTTAAAAACAGAGAAATATCATGGGAATATAATTTTTGTTTTAATCCCAGGTATTGGTATATTAGGCTACTTTAGATTGTCCACTGCAGCTAACTATAATTTATTGCATGTTCCATCAGGGCCATGATTTTGCCAGATGCAGAAACTTTGTTCAATTGTGTGACATTTGTAATTCTGGGAATTTTTTTTTCAGGAAATATACATATTCTAGGACCCTGAGAGGTGGGCTGTTGGTTTTTTGTTTAGTTGTGATTGGTCTTCTTGGCCTCTGTTGGTTCCTGTTGGTTACAATTTGTTACATAGTCATGTACAAAGAAGAAACAACAAAAAGAAGAAATTATATACCTTGAAAAGCAAACTTTCCCCAAGGAACACTATACGTGTCAGTATTGTCTGTGAGTATGACAGAATGTTCTGGAGTCATTTTGTTTCTGCTTCTTTAGCACAGTGGTTCTCCATCTTCATAATTCTGTACATTTAGGACAGTTCTTCATGTTGTGGTAAATCATTTTCAATGATTCTTCACAGCAGGAAGACTGTACCCAGTATCCTTTCTTCTCTTCTATCTTGGATTTTTAAAAAGGTGGAAAAGAGTGGAGAAGGGTGGAAAAGAGAAGAACAAAGTAACTAAAGTCTGGCTACACCCATTGCCTTTACAACCCTGACTTCCCCCAAGATGTAAAATCCATAGCTTAAGGAAATGAAGAAATACTGAAGCATGTTATCAGCTATAGTTAGCAACTTTCCAACCTTAAGAGAGCTACACATTGCAATTTGCAGCAAACTACAAACCAGATTCCATGCTTTGTTTCACTGGCCTAAAGCTTTAACAAAGTAGCAGGTGACCAATAAATTCTCGATGTATATGAAAATGCATAGCCACATCTTGATACAGGGATCATGTTTAACAATTTATAATTTGCCTATGCCAGTCACCAGGTCATCAACAAATTCATAGGAGGAAGAGCAGAAACTATCTCTCTTTCAGTTTTTGCTCCCATGAGATTTGTAGGCAGGAAGAAAGAGAGGTTCTATAGGAGTGAGAAAATCATTTATTTAAGCTACAATCCATAGTATGTAGTAACAATTTCTGGTTAACAGAAAGTATTCTTTGGAAAACAACATGTAGCCTAGTGAGACAGAGGCATCTAGTACTAGAAACAGTGACTCTTGTGGACCTCAAATAACCATCACTACCATTCTTTGTATATGTTTTTCAAGAATTTATAAGCTCACTAAAGTCATAGAACCTAAGAGCTTGTGTACAGTATACTGCAATTATTTCAGAAATAAAAAAATATCACCCAATGTTAGGGATCCTCTGTGGATTCATCTGAGATATAGTTCATATTAAAGTCTGTGTGAGAAATATCTGGCTCTGTAATTAACAATAGTCCCCAAGGATTTACTCCCAATTCAGACAGTTCAAATATAGAGATTATGCTTTAGAAACAAACAAAAAACACACTAACAAACTCACAAAAATTCCAATTAGTCCATTATCAATAAAACAAGGACTCAATAGATGCTAGATCTTGTCTTATTTAGAAGAATACTGTCTCTTCTTGTCATTATCATATATCCTAGCCTTTTGTCTCATTCTGCTACATGATTTCTTACCAACCTCATCTTATCAGGATTTATTGTAGAATGGAGAATGCAATTTACTGTTTATTCCATACCCTCTCTTTTTAGCCAGGAGCTGCAGAGAGTAGATAAATATAGTTTATTTTGGTGTTCTCTTCTGTGATCTATTTGTACCTACTGGGATGGAGACTCAGTGTTCTTCCTCCATTCATCTGGACTGAACATTCTGTTCCCCCATGTTAGTTGATCAGTTCAGCATAGAGTCAGAAAAGAGTCATTCTGAGGTTTGTGTACTGTCATGTTGGCTATGATTCCAACCTTTGAAAGAGCAACCATCTGCTTGAACCGTGTAGACTTACTGCTACATAATTTCTCTGGCACAATAAAATTGCTATAGATGTCCCCTCAGACACTAAAGTTCTAAAATCAAATAAAACCAAAAGTGTAACATGCTGATGCAGATTATGTACAGGTCCTAGACAAGGGTCTCCTGCAGTTAATATATTAAAATTTGGATTGCTGCTTCTCTCTCCAATGCTATATAAGGACTCTAATCTATTATAGCTAATGTCCTTCTACAAAGAAGCAATTGGGGCAAAAACCAATGGAGATATTTGATTGTCGTACTCAGATATTCGGAGATTGAACATATGAGAATACTGTAGGCAGGTAACCATCTACTCAATAATAAGAAAGATCTAAAAGAAGCCAAATTTTAAAAACCTTGATCATAAAGTCTCAAAAAGTGGTAGAAAATGCCATTCTGTTGTTTAAACCATTAGTCTATACCATATGTTGTGGAAGTTAGAGAAACATACTACACCTCACATAGGAAAGATATTACCATCTGTTCTTTAAGAACCCCACTTTCCTCCAGCTCTCAGTGAATATTCTACATCACAATGTAAATTCACATTACTTTCATTTAAACAGAAAACTCACCACATCTTCCTCCTAACACAACTTTCCTCTATTCTCAGCATAGTTCCACCTTTACAAATGTTATAATCCTCACCTTGAGGATGTTCCAGAAAGTCTTCTTTCTCAATTTTCATGAAATTTTCAATCCGTAAAACATAAGACTCGTTGATTGCTCTCCAAAAATTCATGCTAAGCCCTATTGTCGATGACAACTTGTCCACAACTTATTGAATCTGGAGGAGTGAAACTGGTGACTTTCTAAAGCCTTTAACCATATTGACCAGTGTTCATGGTACTGGAAGGTACTCTCCAAGATACCAAAGGAGAAAAGTAAACACCAACTGAGTTAAATACTTCCATCTAAAATGGTGTCCTGCCTACAAGATGCACTAGTATAGTATTGGCACAAATCTTTGGGAATATCAAACCAAGATCATAATGGATATAAGGCCCACTACATGAAATGGAATTTATTGCCCACAGGCTCAGGTGATTATATAAGCCTGATTCTAGATTGGCTATGAACCTTGGGAAAAAACAAATACTGTTTCTGGTAAAACAATAGATCTCTTTATAAATCACAACATCTCTAGAGGTCAGATTACCTTTTCAGAGAGGTCACTAAGACTATCAGAAAGCAGACTTTTACATTATAATTAATAATAATAACAACATTACAGCTATGAAGAAGCAATAAAAATAATTTACCATAACATGAAGAACTCTACTAAAGGAACAGCATTATGAATGTGTAGAACCACTGTGTTTAAGGAACATAGCAACAAAATGACAAAAAGACAGTGTCTTGCTCAGTCATTCTTAGAGAAGCTTTGTCTCACATCGGATGACAATAAGTAGAGAATCACAGCTTGACAATGAACAAAAGGTGGGAGATTATGGGACACTCTGTACTAAATGGGAAATCTCCATCAATTCCCCTAAGAGAACCATGCAGAAGAGAAGACAGAAAGATTGTAAAACTGGAATGGATGTAGACCACCAAGTAAACAAGGCCTTCTTAACATAACAGCACCACATATAAACTCACAGAGAACATAGGCATGCACAAGACATGCACAATTGATAACAGCTCTCAGACAAAAAATTCATACTTTTCGATGGAGTTTTACCTGATATACAAAACACTCTTAAGACCAGGTCACATGCCAGACAATAGACAGCCAACACAAAATGAACTCAATGGTAGTTTTGGGTGGTTTTGTAGTGTTTTTCCCTTACAGGTTTTATGGGTTTTGTTTCTACCTTTGGATCATTTCTTGTATTTGTTTGTTTGTTTCCTCCTATTCTGGTTTGTTTGTTTTCATTTAATTTAATTTAATTTCATTATTATTTTCTTAGTTGTTTGCTTGCATCATAATGAGAGAATGGACGTTAGTAGGTAGTAAAGTGAGAATCTGGAAAGACTTGGAGAAGGAAAAATAACAATCAAAATATAATTTATTAAAGATCTATTTTTTAAAAATTGCAAGATTTCTTAGGGTCAGTACATACTCCATGGTTTTAAGCAAGTTACTCATTATATATTTCTTACCTTATCTGTCCTCTAAACAGTACTTAATGGGGAGAATTGAATATCCCCATTTTATAAATTGTTTGATGCATTGATTTTTCTCTTGTTTCACTATCATTTTTGTATAATATTCTTCCCACTTTTCCTCTCCAAAAATGATTGTGATCCAAGAGCTGATCTTTGTTTCCACTATTTTAACCATTAGGCCATCATATTCTTAGATATTGGTCAAACGATATGACCTACTCTTGTCAGATGGATGTGTTTCTCAAATTCAAAATGTCTACTGTAACATTCTCTTTTTAAGCTCTTCTCTGCCTTTATTGTTTCAGAAAAAAACAAAACAACCAAAAAACAAACAAAAACTCTTGGTACCATTAATCTATTCTTAAATAATTCTCAAACATTTTAATGGAGTCACAATTTGCACAAAGCATCCAACACTACTTCCTCCTTTCAAACTTCTTAATCTTTCTTAGTGTGAGCTTCCTGAGAAGTTGTTGCCTTGTTCAATATTTCACTATATCTTCATCACCACATGTGAGGATGATGTTCTCTAAAATAAACCATAATGCAGGTATCATGTTTCCACAGACTCCATTAAATTTATCTACAGTAGTGGTTTAAATATCCTTGGCCAATGGGAAGGGACATTTTTAGGAGAGGTGGTCTTATTGGAGGAGGCACAGTCTTGTCAGAGACAGGGTCACTATGTAGTCAGGGCTTTGTAGTCTCATATATATGCTTAAGTCTAGTCAATGTGATCCAGCTCCTACTTTCCTGTAGATTACCGTTTTCTTCTTCTGCCTTCTGATCAAGATGAAGAACTCTTGGCTCCTTCAGCACCTTATCTGCTTGTAAACTGTCATGTCTCCTCTCATGAAAAAAATGGACTAAATCTCTGAAACTGTGAGCCACTCTCAATTAAATGTTTTTCTTTATAAGAGTTACTTTGGTCATGTTGTCCCTTCACAGCAATGACACCCTAACTAAGACATTTACTTTAGATAGAAAAAAAATAGAAAGTTTTGACTGAATAATATATATTTCTTTCCCAGTTTCTCTGTTCCTTGATGACTTCATATACCTCTCATGCAATGAGATTTAAATGATTTTTATATATTAACAATAACAATTATATAACATGCTGGAATCATTCTTACTCTGTTTTCCACCACTGTACATAATAACACATTTTGAAATGTTATTTATCTTTTACTATATTTCTTATCATGAAAGCTGGAATAAGATTATTAGTCCACAGCTACATCATTAAGCATCACCAAATCCTCAGGAATAAATAGTAAAATTCATTTGTGAGTTAAAATCATGGCATATTATCATTTTTAATATGATTATACAACCATACCCATTCTTTTTTCACTGACATCATTTGCTCAAAATGTTTGATTCAAGCTTCATTTGATGAATGTTATGGACAGACTGATAAGAAAATCACTTACATATTTTGATTCCTGTACAAACCTAAACTGTTAAGAGAATTAACAGTAACTTGATGATATATTGATAAATCTATCTATTGATTAAAAATAAGGATAGATAAAAAGATATAGATGGGTACATATATGAATAAAGTATAAATAATTCTATCAATTAAAATGATATTTTTGTGTTTTAAAATGTCTATTCATTGTAGAGTGGTACCATAGAGCTAATTAACCTATAGTTAATTCAACAATGATACTCATTTTTGTACAAAGATCACATTTGATTTTCTCTCAGTAATTCTCAAGAAGCAGCTGTGGTTAACTGTAGTTAAAATGTTTGTGCACCTCATCTCTAGAATTCTTTCAACCCAACCAAAATTTTATTTCCTTTGACCAATATCTACTCACTTTCTTATAGTGGTTATCATACAACATTTTTTATGAACCTTCAAAACAGCAGCACTTTAAGTATTCACAGCACAATCAAAGCAGATTAAGCCACATTTATGTCTTTCTTTTCATTGTTATTATGTTTTGACAAATCAAGTGCTTGCTTGCATGTTCTTGAATTCTAATTCCTGAAGGGAATACAATCTCTTAATTTTCTTTTTTTATGAAGCAATGATATAAATATTCTGTTGTATAATATACACTGAACAAGTATATGAAAAATAAATAGACTTGGTGATGCACTCTATTAACAGGAGCTATTTTTACTCATTTCAGGTCAGTTTTACAAGATTAAACTTGGCTTACATCATTCCCCACTGCTCCATCTGTATCAAATACCAGAAACCCAATGATCCGGAAGTCACAAATCTTTTATATATATTTGAATTGAATATATGTATCATGAAGTGGTTATATTTAGAAATTTAGAATACCTTCCATTTTATTGAGAGAAAACAATAGCATAAAGCATTAAAAAATTTATTAGTTACTTCTACTAAATTCTAATAATCAGAAGACTAAGGATATTTGTGGTTTACCTATAAACCTCAAGAACTTTATATTTACTTCTCAAGAAAACAGTTTCCAGCCATTGAAATTGAGCAAGTTACTCAATGGGTGTTAGTCAACCCACAACATAACAATGAGAAATACATTACTTCATATATGTGGGCAAAGAGGAAGATATGATACCATAGTTAAAAGTAGTTTAAAGTACCCTTTATAACATTTATTGTCTTTTCTTTCTTAGCAGTAAAAATTGAAAATGATTTTTCTCCACAGTATGTTGGCAGCTGAAATGAGTGACACCTGTTAGTTCTAATTTGCAGACTGGATGTAGTGGAAAGACTCAGATACCAATCAAACTAATAATGTGCACATTACATGACCACTAACACAGCATAGTCAGTTCCATGTTTTTATCAAAGCTATCCCAGTACCAGTTCCCAAAATCTATATATGTAAGAGACAATTGATCTAATCGAATTTATGCTTTTAGTGTTCAAATATTTTCACACACTTGTTACTCTATAAGTACCTTACTGAGAGTATTTAAACTGAGAAGGAAAACTAGGTTTCAAGACATTCCAGTATAATCATTGAGAACGTAATACAAGTTGTAACAAGAGAAGGACACTGAAACTTTGCAGAATGTTTTACATTTTCTTGATCATTTTGATGAGAGTTCTATAACAATGCCAAGAGCATTGCAGTTAGTATATCTCATAGATATTATTAGGTAAGATAGACAGATATTTAAAACAATTAAAATAAAATATAATGAATGATGGTCTATGGTAAAAGATAGTCCTGTAACTCCTTTGGCATTGCTTAAATTCTGCTAGTTTGACTTGAGATTTTAAAAAAGTAACTTTCTATTCTATATTTCCCTAATTCTAATTTTTCAATGCATGCTTCTTTTGGTATGTTTCAGTGATAAAGGTACCATATTTGCCACATTTGACATATTTGTGAGGTCCCAAAGAAACTCAGGACAAATACATAACTGAAGTGCCTTTTAGCATATTAAAATGCCTACTAGGTGCCAGTCTTACTCTTTTCAGGCTGCTCTTCTCTGACCTTTTCTGTTTTCCCTCCCCTAAACCTCTCCAGCCCAGGACCTTAGCCTCCTTGCCCCTGTCTTTCATTTCCTATGTAATCCCGCCATTTCACTTGTGGACATTTTTGTTTAGCTTGTCACCTTCTATCTTCTCTTTTCTCTTCCTATCTTGCTCCCTGCCCCTGCCCTCATGGACCTATCCAATCAGCGGCTCATGTCAGTATACTATCTTTCCTTCTTGTTCTAGATTCTTCCAGATGCCTATGGCTTTACTCTTCCTCATATGTAAATAAAGACTTTTGCCTCAATCATATATTGGAGCAGTCATGCTATCCTTTCCTAAAGTATTAGAATGACATGAAGCACCATCCTAGAAGCATAATATGACCTCAACACTTGCATAATTTGTAGCAGTGGTTGCTCAATTTGCCCCAAACCAAGCCTCTACATGGAAGTTATAGAGAGATGTAAAATTAATTTCCAGGGTAGATGCTGACATTCTAGTGCGGCTGAAGGTCATTATCTGCTTCAGTGGCATGACCTTTGATGCGTTGTTCATATTCCAGTGGACAGCCTAACACCCATGATCACAATGGAAACTCAGGGAAACAGATAAGATGCCATGGAAACAACAATGCTGAAGATTATAATATGAAGAAAGATTTTTGTTTTGTCTGAGAAGTGAATACAAGCTTGAAGCATTTGTCATTTAACCCTGTTCAAAAAAAACAAAACAATCAAAATGAGCAACACAACAATAAATAACTGAATAGGAGTTGCAGAAATATGCCAGGGAAAACATTAACAATCATATAAGATTGTTGGTGAATGTGTTTTAGTACAAAAGTTCACTTAGTATTTCAAATCTCAAATCAACACTATATTTATGATCAATAATGTAATATTCATAAATTATATATGGAGGTACAACTTATATTCCAGAGTTGCTGAGGGAGAGTGGTCAGTTTCGTCAGTGTCGTGGCCTTCTATTTATGATATATTTTATTAAAGTTTGCATCTCCTTGCTACCACAAACTGATTTCTTATTTGAAGTTTTGTGTATTTATTTCAATGTATGTCATTTAAATGTATGACATTTAAATGACAATAAAATGTAGATTTTAATGTATACATATATACATTATGAGGAAATGCCTCATTACGTCGCTTGGTACTTGCTGTGTAAATCAGGCTTGCCTTGAACTGACATCAGTTCATCTGCCTCTGTCTTCAAAGTGCTGGAATTAAGAAACTTTCAACTTTTAAAAATGCCAAATGAAACAGACCTTTTTGAATAAGATCATATGTTTAACCTGGACTACTCTATTACTCAGTATGAAAGCTCTATTGTTTAAGGTTATGTGAAGACTTCTAATAATTAGTTTCTTATTTAAGATCAAAAGTTGTGCAATTTTATTAAAATAAATGATAGTTTTGGTTTAAATGACATATATTATATATTGCCATGAAATTTTCATTGAGTTTTTAAACAATCAGGACATGTGAGGGCAGGTCTCTTACTTGTAGAGGAATTATAAAATGAAATACTTTTTAACAATAACTTTTAAGGGATTTGATGACAACTGGCCTCTTTCTGAACACAGAGAGAATGATAACCTAGAGAATTTAAAGTAAATTAATTAAGGGAAGGCTGGGAAATGAAGGTAAGAGAAAGGCAAGCAGTTGAGAAAGAGAGAATGAAATACAAAGAGAAAAACAGAGAGAGAGAGAGAGAGAGAGAGGAAGAGAGGGGGAAGAGAGAGAAGAAGGTAATGGGGAGGGGGAGACAGAGGGAAAAGACACATCCTAGAATCTGAAAGATAGAAAATGATTCTTTTAGTCATAAGAAAATCTCTTTTGATAGTCTTATTTTCACTCACAGATTTTTAAAAGAGGGAAAAAGTTGTTTCTATTCTGTTTTTTTTTTGTATTGTTTTGTTTTTAGATTTTTTAAATTTTAAAGGAACACATTGAAGAAACACTCTCAACTTGCATTTTCTTGTGAGTGGTTAGCAGATGTTTCCACAAGTTAGTGAGTTTACTTAAGTGTCAGAGGCTGGACATTTGTATATAAAGTTTCCCTTTAGTCAAAGAAAAGCAAATTAGAGAAATCTCTTACAAGTGTAAATATTTCAGCCTGTAATAAACTCCATAATGTAATGGCATAAAGTGCTGCCCAGAACACATTAACTTGTTCCTTCCAGTTTCAACAACGGTAGTATTTCCCTTTTTTGAGTTTAAAATAACAAATCACACATAGCCAAGAAAGCTGGGTTGGTGGTGGTGGTGGTGGTGGGGGTCGTCTAAATATAGAAATCTTTTGAAACTCTGATCCTTGCATGTTAACCTGATTCCTAAGTAGTTAAGTGGTAGACTATTAATGTTGTTTTCCACTTTTTTGAGTCATGACTTGACTTTCAAAACATCATGGACAACTAGACTCTAAGTCTCCTTGCAGAAGCTGCATCAAGGAATCAAGTGAACTGGGCTCCCTCTGCAGTTCCCCTTCAGGGCAGGGCACGGGAAAGTGACCCTGGCTTTTGACAAACCATGCCAGAGCAAAATGTAACAAGCCCTGTCTTTTTTGAGCAGAGTTTTCTATGCTGACAGATACAGCTCAGGAGTATTTGATGTCTGCTTGCTGGCCATAAATAATGGTGCATCTTGGGACTACTGTCATTCTTGTCAATAAAAAGGCCTGGGGGGACGTGCAGAAAAGCTACCTTTTGATTCACCGTTTTTCTCTTCTTCCCAGGACAATTGTAAGCCTGTGGTCAGCTAGGTCATTTTTATTTTATCCTGATGTGCCTTGATAATAGCATCATGTCTACAATATTTTTGACAAGCCATCGGTGTCTCTTTCACTGGGTCGTGTGTTGTACAGTCCTGCTCAATGTCAAACACTCTTTGAAAGCTATTGACTATGTTGGTGGGCAACACACTTGGCATTTCTTTCCTCTTTGATGAAATTAAGCCCATGGGAGTTGATCTTTGAATTTAGGGTAATTTTTTTGGAAGGGATGGGAAAAATGCAAGATATTCTGTCACTTTCTTTCTGACACTCAGAATGTTTGAAAAACTAAATTCTGTTTTATGCAGTCAAACAATGTTTTGTATTGGGAGCTTTGAAGATTAGAAGATAGAATTTGGTGAGTTAAAAATGAAAATTTCTGGTAAAATTAACTATAATAAAATATGTAGGCTTTTTATGTGTTTCTTTATAAGAGTTTATATAGTGATTAAAGTGTAACCAGAGACTGGCTATCATTTCGTCTCTTAAATCATCCTTAAAAGCATGTTAAGAAATTATGTACATACATAACTATGCACAACAAATAATCTACTCACATATGCAGCTAAGCAAAACTGCTAATAAAATTTATGCCATGGCAAATGTCTTACAAGTGCTAGTGAAAGACAGCTCAGCTGACAAATGTCTCTGCACAATCCTAAGGACCAGATTTTATCTTTGGAAGAAGAAAAGTTTCTCTGTCTCTCTGTCTCTCTCTCTCTCTCTCTCTCTCTCTCTCTCTCTCTCTCTCTCTCTCTCTCTCTCTCTCTCTGTGTGTGTGTGTGTGTGTGTGTGTGTGTGTGTGTAGCAGGGGAAGCCATGTATCTTTGTAGCATCCGCCCAGGAGAGAGGGTACAGACTGACAGATTTTCAGAGCTAACTGGCCAGTGAGTCTTCTAAGTTGGTGAGCTATGTCATAGTGAGAGACCCTAGGTAAATCATAAAGTTGGGAACAGTTTTGGTAGACACCTGATGTTGATCTCTGTCACCTATTTGTGTGAATACATACCTGTGCATGCATTGCAAGAACACACACACAAACACCTTTATACAAAGACACATTCACATATAAACTAGTCCTCATCCAGGGATATATACACACAAACACGAATACATGTACACCCAAATAATTCCTTATACATAAAAATAGTCTGCCAATGTGCAAAGAGATATGCAAAATATATGATGCCTTTTATCTTAAAGACTTAATTTCATATGATTTGGGAATATTTACATTTCATTTCTGGTCAGTTTCTCTGAGATATTCATTCTCCCTTTATGGATGAATTAACAAAATCTTAGAAATCATGCGTGAGTTTCCGAATTGATACATAGTAAATGGCATAGTTGAGCATTAAAACCAAGTACTCTCTTTCTGAGTCCAACATTCTATCACAACACAATAATATGTTCAAGGTTTTTGGCACACAATTTGAGTTCAAAAAATGCCAGCTAACATCATCAGAATTAGATTTTTATGGTCAACTAAATTATTTCATAACTTTTTCAGTGAGAGAAGGCACTGTCTACATTTTGACATATGCTGAGAACTATATAAATCCATGTGTGTGTGTGTGTCTGTGTATATATATATATATATATATATATATATATATATATGTATATATATGTATATATACATAAAACTTATTCATATAAAACTACTGTTGTATCTATAATGTGAATGTTCAAACATTCAAATATCTAAACATTCAAACCTGAAGAATCACTATTAAATTGGAATGTATATTGGTTTGATAACTGATAGAGGAATATGCATTTTTAATAGTGGTTTCAAAATTTGGTTCTTGAGCTTTGAATGTTACCATGGCTTTTTGAATAGAAAAGAAAATGAAATTATACCTAGAAGTTAACACATAAGTTAACATAGTATAAAAGGGATGTATATATAGGACATTTCTTTACAGATAAAATCTTTTTATCCCGTTCTTTATGCTGCTTTATTGTGTTCAAACCCATTTTACTCTCCATAGCAACACAGTTTACATAAATCTTACATTTTCTCATGGATGTCCAAGAAGGTTCTACATGGAAAATAGCCAGAGAAATATCAGGTAGATGGAAAATAAGTTATAATCCTTTAAGACAGAATGGAAAAATCTTATAGTGAATTAAACAAAAAAAAGTTCCAAATGTCACCATAATTATGTAATCAAATTATTCGTTACCTCATACTTCAAAATGAAGTCTTAAAGTCATTTGAGACCTTAATTGGGCCAGAAAAATGTGCACTATTTTACACACACACACACGTAAACATTAATGTAAGTTTTTAATGCCTTAATTTTCTCTGATATCTCAAGCACAGTTATCATTAAAAAAATAAATCATTGATCCTAGACATATGTCTTAATGGTTAAAAGCACTTGGGTCTCTTGGAGAAGATAGGGGTTTGTTTTCTAGCATATACATCAAGCTCTACAAACATCTGGAGCACCAGTTTCAAGCATCTGGTGACCTCATCTAGCCTCTACAGGTACCAGGCATATACGTCAGTACACATACACATATTTAGAAAAAAACACCTTCACACGTAAATTAAATCTACAACAAAATTTTAAAATAATAATAATACATACATACATACATACATATATAAATTATGATGAAAACATACCAGTATTAAGAAAGTAACAAATGATGATATCAGTAGGCCCAGAAAAAGGGATTCACAAATCAACATTATTCATCACCACAACTTGCTGCAACATAAGAAATTGTTTAATCAATCTGAAATAAAAAATGTAGAAGTCTACGACTGATGAGAAAAAGTACTGTTTATTCTATACCATCAAACAAAAAGTTAACAATTATCTTTATCTATAGAATCTAATATTTTACCAAAAGTTCTAGTGTAGGCAGAAAGAGGAGGATCTACACAGAACAAAAGAGCTTGCAACCACTGCAGAACTGTCTACAGATAAAGTAGTGGTCTTTGGTGGCTATGGGATCTGTAAGTGGTAAAAATACTACCTCTCTGGAGGGTTTTAAGATTGTAAGTTCATCACAGAACTTTAGTATATTTCTCTACAATAATAACAAATTTGAAATAGGCAATTAAAAGTATGTTAGAATTTAATTTATCCCTTGAAAATATATTGAGTACTGTATCTATAAAAATCTCACTTCTTTTTTCTACCCCCTATAACTCCTACAGGTGTCCAAATTCATTGTCTCTTTTGTAATACAATTGCAACTTGTATTTGTATATGTATTTATTTATGAATCTATATATAATATTCATACATATATGTTTCATCTTATTTCTAAGGTGCTTTATAAACATGTGTATGTATATATAAATATAAAAATATGGATGTATAAATAAGATATATATCTTACTCACCTCTTCAGTACATTCTGCTTTTCATATATGTACAACTACTGCCTTCTACATTCTATGATGACCACTTTGGGTTGAATGGTTTGCATGGGTGCCTTTTTTGGAGGAAACAATCTTTTGATTGTTTCTCTGTAAGCATTTGCCACCTGTAGCTTTTATTTAGAAATGTGCCTCTTTGGAATTTCTCCTGTTTCTGTTGGCATGTAATCTTGTTTGCTCATTATGTTGATCCTGCTCTGGCAAGCATGTTGAGAGTTCATCATTGCAACTTTACTTTCATGTATAGAAGACACTAACAAATCATAGACACTCTGGTCTCCTTGATCTCACAGTAGTCCTGTACTTTATTAATGATTTTTCCTGAATCCTCTGAGTGTGGACTTAACTGAAGATGTATCAGTCGTTTATGCTCATTGGAGTTAAGCTTCTTTGAATTTTTCTAATCACTGCTCAATTTGTTCTTTTCTTTCATGAAATGATCTCTATCAACAGGAGTTATTGAGGAATACAGGACGTCTGACCATGCTGTATGAAATTAACTGGTCTTGTGGTCTTTGATGTTTAACTATTAAATAGGACTTTAATAAAAAGGAGCTTCAGGAAATTTCAATATGATACACTTTATAATATTAGTTATATGGTCTGAAATTGTGTCTCCTGCATATTTCGCTGCTTGTGTGTGCTTTACTGAGAATCAAAAGTAAATGAAACATGTATAAAAGTTTTCTTTTCTCAGGACATTTCACTTAGATATACAACTGAGAAATTACTATAACATTTAAGGCAAAATTGACCTTTTTTTCAGTAAAGTTCGTTCAGTGTGATGCATGTGAATGTTATTTTCTTTAGAATGTAAGAATCTGCTCTGAGAAATAAAAATTCTAATGGCAGACAATATGGAAATCAGTGAGGAAGTACCTCAAACAAACAAACAAACAAACAAAATGAAAAATAAAACTAAGAAGTTGCTTCAGAGTATCTCTCCTGCTATATATCGAAAAGGTGATTTCTTACTACAGAGGTGTTAATCAGTGCAGATGCTAAAATATGTTCATTGTTATTTGATCAAAAAGAGAACTGTGAAATAATATCAGCCCAAATGTCCCTCAATGGATGAATGAATAATTGAAGTATACATATACACAATTGAACTTTATTCAGCTGGTAAAAGTAAAATAAGGAAAATTTCAGGTAAATAGAACTGGATAAAATTGATACTGATGTATGTAACTAATGCCCAGAAAGACAAATGCTGAATTTTTCCTTGTATATGTTGACACAAACCTCGAACATCTATATATCTGTTGAACTTGAAAATCTTTTAGAAGCCAAAAAAATTAGAGTAGGGTTATTGGGGTGACTTAAAATTTTAGTGTATATGAACCACTTGACAGATGTCTGTCAAAAGAAAATAAAACAAAGCAAATACAAATTTCATTCAAATTACAAAAAAAAAAAAGTTTTATAAGATTTCAAAATAAAAGATTTTTTGAATATATATATATAATTTATAAACATATATATTAAATAATAAGCATTAAATATAGGATTGGAATTGTTTAATTTGTTACCTTTTATACTTTTAAAAAATGTAGTTCCTTGTTATACGGACCACAGTTTCCCCTCCCTCCACTTCCCTCAGCTTCCCCCTCTTTTCCCCTGGCCTCAACATCCAGTCTATCTTCATTTCTTCTTCAGTAAACAGCAGGATCCAAGATACAATAGCCAAACATGACAAAACAGTCTCTGTGAGCTCATATAAGCCTTGATTAATTTATTTCATGGGCCATGTTCTCTTGGTACCCTCTACCCACCCTGACTACTATAGTTGTTCCTCCCTTTCTTCCTCTGGGTTCCCCAAACTCCAAGAGGACAAACCAGATGGAAATTTTTAATTTAGACTCTCTCTCCACAGAGTGTCTGGCTGTGGGTCTCTGGATCCAAGCCTCTCTGATGACTGGACAAGTTGCCAATCTACGTGTATAACAGACTATCAATAAAAATCAATTGATTGGTTTTTAGTTTTCATCTTTTGCAAGTTGTCTATCCAATCTCCTGGTTCCTAGCCATCCAGCCAGTGTAAGTCTTGGTCTGCCTCTGTTGGCATGGACCTCATGTTAAACTAAAGAATAGTTGGCCACTCCTGCACCACACATGCCTTTTTTGATCTTGCATGCAGGACAGACTTTACGTCTATTGTTTTGTGGCTGGATTGTTTTCCAGGCTTTTCATTGCTTAGCCTGAAGAGCACCTTTTCCCACAAAATAGAGTGGAACAGAAGGGTAAAGGCTCCATTCAAGCACCAACTGGACCTTTCTATTTTCAGCAGTCTGTGTGGATCTCCAAGGAGTCAATCTTAAGGTCAATTGATATCTAATGCTCTGAAGAACTAGCATGTAGGGAAAACCTGCTAATTAAGTTTACAGTTTACCATGATCCTCAGAGCTCCCCATAAAATAGAAGAGTCTCTTTACTAGCAGGGATTTCTTTTCTCTGACCTTGTCTGGGGATCCTGAATTCCTATACCCTCTACATGATTACCCTTTGACATACCTACAAATTTTCTCTTCTCTCCATAAGCCCCCTCTGAGCCCCCTCTCCAGGAAGTACCTGGGATTCCTGAAATACTTCTCCATACAAATGAGGCATTCACAGCCTGTTAAACTCTAACCAATGATTTTCATTTATTCATTTTTCCTGATAACACTTCCAGCTCTCTAAAGTCCTTATATACCACTGGTTCACACCAAATAATGTGTGTACATACAATCCCACCCTGAATAAAAGTATGCACATAAGCTAAGGTAATCTAAAAGAGCTGTTTCTCTGAAGATGGTTGGAGAAGCCCTTCCTCTAAAAGAACTGTAACACTAAGATACTGGGAAGAGCCCCCCGCCCCCACCAGCAACAGCTTCAAGGCATACAAATGTGCACTTCCACCAGCAATGGAGGAATGTTTTATTGATCCAAAGCCTCACCAGAATGAGCTGACACTTGTGTTATTGAGCACAGCCATTCTGACATGTATAAGGTGGAATCTCAAAGAAATTTTGATTTGCATTTTTCTGATGGCTAAGGACCTCATTCATTTGAAAGTCCTCTACTTGAATTCTGTTTAGATCTGTATTCTATTTCTTAACTGGATTATTTGGTTTTATAATATTTAATTTTTTGAGTTATTTATGCATTTTGGATATTAGATTGTTATCATATGTGGAGTATGTTAAAGGTCCTTTTCCATTCTGTAGGATGTTACTATATATCTCCTGGAAATAAAGATACTTTCCAATTTGTATTCCCTTGATCACTTTCAATTGTCTTTTTGCTCTAGCTAGTACTTCAGGTACTATATTGAATAGATATGGAGAAAGTGGAAAACTCGGCTTGTTCTTGATTTTACTGGAATTACTTTGAGTTTCTCTACATTTAATTTGAATTTGTCTATAGGCTTTCTGTAAATCGCCTTTATTTTATTTAAATAAATTCTGTATATCTCCCAGGCCATTATCATGATGTGGTAGTAGAATTTATTAAAGGTTATTTTGCCATCTAATGAGATGATTATTTGTGCTTTTTTATTCAGTTTATTTATATGGTGGATTATAATAACTGATAGTCACATGTTGAAACATCCCTTCATCACTTGGATGAAGCTTACTTAATCATGGTAGAATATCGTACATATTTTGGGACTCAGTTTACATCTATGTTCATAACAGAAAATAGTCTAGAAAAATTTTCCTTGTTAAGTCTTGTGGTTTGGGTAAGAGGGTAACTATTGCCTCATAAAATAAAATGAGCAATATTTGTTCTGTTTATATTTTGTGGAATAATTTGAAAAGTATTGGTGTTAACTCCTCTTTGAAATTCTGATTAAATTCTTCTCTAAAACTATCTGACTCTGTGCTTTTTTGGTTGGGAGAATCTTAGTAACTATTTTTTTTCCTTTGGCATTTAGGTGCATTTCAATAATTTAAACTGATTGTGATTTAACTTGGAATGTAATACTTATCAAGAAAATTATTCACTTCTTTTACATTTTTTTTCAATATGATGGAATACAAGTTTTAAGTATGTCTTTAAGATTCTCTGGAATTCCATCGTGTCTGTTATCTCCTTTCTTGTTTTTCAATTTTGTCAATTTGAACATTCTCTCCCTGTTTTTTGTTAATTTGGATAAAGGTTGGCCTATCTTGTTGATTTTCTCAAAAAACCAACTCTTTCTATCATTGATTCTTTTTATTTTTCTTTTTGTTTTATATTATCAATTTCAACCCACAATTAAGACCTTATTTTGTAGTTAATTCCTTTTAGGTTAGCTTGCTTCTTAGAACTTTCAGATGTGCTATTAAGTTGCTACAATGAGACCTATCCAATTTCTTGATATAGGTGCTTAGTATTATGAATTTTTTCTAACCAATGGTTTCAATGTGTCTCATAAGTTTGAGTATATTATAAATTCATTTTCAATGATTTCTAGGAAGTCTTTATTTTTTCTTATGCCTTAACCCATATATCCTTCAGTAGAGAGTTGTTTAGTTTCCATGAGTTTGTATGATTTTTGTTGTTTTTGTTTTTAAAATTCAGCTTTAATCCTTCTCAGTGGTCTGATAAGATTCATCAATTTTCGTATGCTTGATGGGAATTGCTTAGTTACTGAGTATGTGGTTAATTTTTGAAGAAAGTTCTATGAAGTGCTAAGAATAAGATGGTATATTCCTTTATGGTTGGGTGAGATGTTCTCTGAATATCTCTTAGGTTCATTTGACTTATAAATTCAGTTCCCGCTAACATTTCTCTCTTTATTTTTTTGCCTGGATAACATGTACATTTGAAGTCTCCCACTATCAGTATGTAAGAGTCAATATGTGATTTAAACTGTAATAGTGTTTCTTTTACTAATGTGGGTGTACTTGTGTTTGGAGTATGTATGTTAAGAAGTGAACGTCATCTTTATGGATCATTTTTTTGTTTTGTTTTTTGTTTGTTTGTTTTGTTACTTTGTTTTGAATACATAGTATCCTTATCATTTCTTTTGATTATTTTTGACTGAAAGTTTATTTTCTTCCATATTAAAATGGCTATAACAATTTGCTTCTTAGGTCCTTTTCTTGGAATACAATTTTTTAAATCTTTACTATGAGGCGATGTCTATTTTTGATGTTGAGATATGTTTCTTGGATGCAGCAGAAGGATACATGCTGTTTTCATATGTATTCTGTTAGTCTATGTAATTTTATCTTTTGTTGTGTTGGTAGTGGTGGTGGTTGGTGGTAGTGTTGGTGATGGTGTTGTATGTGTGTATGAGTTTTCCTTCTTTTGTCTTTGCTGGTTGAGATTATTTCCTTCTTATGTTCAAGCACCTTCTGTAATGCTGAATTTATAGATAGATATTGTTTAAATTTAACTTTATAATGGACTATCTTATTTTCTCCACCCATGGTGTTTGAACGTTTTCCTGGATATAGTAATATGGGCTGGCATTTGTGACCTTTTAGAGTCTTTAGCACATCTGTTCAATCTCTTCTGGCTTTTACAGTCTCAATGAAAAAATCAGGTGTAATTCTAATAGATCTGCCTTTATATGTTTCTTGGTCATATTCTTTTGCACCTTTGAATATTTTTCTTTTCTCTTCTCTTCTCTTCTCTTCTCTTCTCTTCTCTTCTCTTCTCTTCTTTTCTTTTCTGTTTAGTGTCTTGATTACTATGTGGCAAGGGGACTTTCTCTTCTGGTTCCATCTATTTGGAAGTCTGTATGCTTCTTGGACCTTTATAGGGGTTTCCTTCTTTAGGTTAGAAAGTATTTCTTCTATGATTTTGTTGAAAATAACTTCTAGGCCTTAGAGCTAGTAAACTTCTTCTTTCATTATTCCTACTACTTTTAGGTTTGGCCTCTTCACATTGTCCAAGATTTCCTTGATATTTGTATCAGGAACTCTTTAGATTTAACACTTTGTTTTACTGATGTATTTAATTCTTCTATTGTATCTTCTAGGTTTGTTTTTGTTATGGGGGTGTTTTACTCCTCTATATTCTCTTTGGGATTTCCAGCATATGTTGGCTGTACATTGCCTATATATTTTTTTTGAAACAGAAAGGACTTTATTAGATGAGTACACACAGTAACAGGTTACTCCCAGGCATTTGCTGTTTGACTCAATCAAAGTTCTCTCAGAATCACTACAGCTGTTCCTGAAAATAGGATCTACTTTTGCTGTGCTCTCACTTTGAAGAATAGGATTATGGATAGAAAACTGTCATTGCCTATATTTTTGGCCTACTTGGTTGTTGTGTGAAAGTGGAATGCTTTGCTGGGGAAGTCGAAGCAAGTGGGACATGATATTACAGCATTAGTGGTGACCCTGAAATTTTTTATTTTTTTATTATTTATTTATTTATTATGGAGAGAGTGGAGAAAGCCAGCAGGCGCATACCTTGTCATCTGGTTGACATTGCCTGTACTTGAGCAGGGGGTGTCTGCCCAATTTGGAGCTAGGACATAGCAATGAAGTTGGAGGGAATGGAGAAGAAATGCTGATGGTGGAGAGGATAAACTGTAGGATCCGTAGAAAGCATAAATAGGGAAAGCTGACAACTTAAGGCTGCCAATGTCCAGACCCAGGACTTTTGTTCTTCATTTCATGTTATTTTTATTCATAAGGAAAGGAAATGTAATATTATAACTTATTTCTAATCAGATGCTTCAGCAAACATATTAAATGTATGGTATTTGTTTAAAAATATAGATACTCAATTTGGGTCAGTCATTGGTTGGCCATAATCAGGACACATTTGAGGCTGAAGGTTTTGTGGGAAGTCTGCTGTCCTTATTTCTCCACTGGGAGTTTTGCCTGTCTATAGGAGGTGGCCACTTCTGAATCCATATCCCCTACTGCTATGAGTCACAGCTAGAATCAACCCCATAGACTCCCAAGAACCAATTCCAGACACTATTAACGATACTCTGTTATGCTTGCAGACCTTAACCTGGCAAAATTGTCCTCTGAGAGGTTCTATTCAGCAGCCAATGGAAGCAGATGCAGAGACCCACAACCAAGCATTAGATGGAGCTCAGGGAGTCTTATGGAAGAGTTGGGTGGAAGCAAATTGAGGAACCCAAAGTGGACAGAGACTACATAGGAACATGAGCCAACTAACCTGGACCTTTGTGGGCTTCCAGAGACTGAACCACCACATTATAATGCGCGCCTCCCGTGTCGCCCCACGCCGGTGGAAGATAAACACGAGAGACGCAGTTCGGGTAGTTACTGCAAACGAGGACTTTAATCTGTAACCCACACGTGGAAAACGCGGAAGGGCTAAGACACGGAAAGGGCCTAGCCTAAATACAGCCTAGAGTGACGTATTCACTTCTGATTGGCTGTTCGCTCACCACCCAATATTATGCCTCGGGATTGGCAGTGACTTTGGCATGCCTTTTGCCTATTGCAACTGCGCAGTCAGTTGATTACAAGTGGGAGGACAGGATGTCCACGCCCTCTTGGAATGGCAAATCACTACAGCTCCCAACACCACACAAAGAGAGAGCATGGTCTAGATCTAGGCCTCCTGCACATATGTAGTAGATATGCTGTTTGCCTTCATAGGGGTCCTCGAACAAGTCGAGTGCAGATGAGCCCCAAATCTGTTGACTGCCTGCTGTGAATCCCATTTCCCTAATTGAGCCACCTTCTCTGGCCTTGGTGGGAGAGGATGTACTTAGTTTTGCAGTGACTCAATGTGATGAGAGGGTTAAAGGTTAGTAGATAGGGGTAATAATAAAGAGAAGGGAACTCCCCCTTCTCAAAGGAGAAGAGGAGGGAGGAATGAGGGGAGGTTCAATATGAGTGGGTACTGGGATTAGATGAGGGACTAATATTGGGATATAAAATAAATACATAATTTTTTAATTAAAAATATGTATTGATATTCTCAAAATGTATATATGCACAAATCACTAGAATAAATCAAAACTGGTGCTTAACTCTTGAGAAACTTATTAAAGACAAAGAAACAGCAAGAAAGTAAATATAATAACACAAGGCATCAGAAAGTAATATAGGCTTTAAAATAGAATAAAGGAAGGAAAGAGTTTCTCTTAAAAGATGCAGGCATGTAGTTCATAACAATTACCATGGACAGAATGAGATAAAATCAGGGCCTTGAAAGTACAAGTGATTTAGGTAAGTGACTACTTAGAGGTCTAAGCATATTTGAAATAAAACAACAGTCAGAGTTTAAATAAAGGTTAAAGTATTGCAATCCTAATAACCATTGAGTGTGGCCTGTGGGAAAGTTGAACATGGTTAAAAGAAGTAGTTAAATGGTGGATCGGTCTAATTCAGTAGTTCTCAACCTTCCAAATGCTGTGATTCCTTAATACAGTTCCTCATATTGTGGTGAGCCCCAACCACAAAATTATTTTGTTTATCCTTGTTAACTGCAATTTTGCTACTGTTATGGATCATAATGTAAATATCTGGTATGCAGGATATTTGATATGTGAACTCCAAAGGGGTTCCAACCTACCCTGGTCCAATTGCACTTCAATGAAGCAAGAACTTTCAAATTCATGACATAGCATTCTTAAGTACAATCAGCTGATGAAATGACAAAAAGAATCACAATATCTAACTGACCTGAAAATAACGGTCTGTAGCTGATATTTCATATAATTACAATTGGATAGTGTAATGTTTTAATTATGTAGAAATCTTTGTGAGGGGTATGTGTTTGAATATTAATGTCTGTATTATTTTACTTGTATATTGTGCAGTAGTAGAATCACTGTTGTGAAGGTCATCAACCAGTTCATGAATGAATTCCACAGTATGATTGAATTCCACAGAAAGAAATTCATGCTGGCCACTGTAACCCTAGTTAAAACCCTCTGGCTGGGATGTTCCATACATAGTGTTGAATTTTCTTTCACTTTTGCTCTTTCCCCTCCTCTTCTTCATCCCCCTTCTCTTCCTCCACCTTTTTCCTCCTTTTCTTCCTCTTTTTTTTCCTCTTTTTCTTCCTCCATCTCTACGTCCTCATACTCCTTATTTACTCGACATGTTTCCCAATATCACACAGCTTTGAAAATCTTTATGTCTATACTCATAAGTTCTTCTGATCTCAGGCAGGATGAGAAGCTTCTTTTTATAGTTTAATTAAATAAATACAGAAACTTGCAATGCTCAAAGGGCTAAAAGTAGCTGAATACTTGAGTAATCAAATACAAATATTGATTTCTATAACCACTATCAAATCCCAGGAATATTCTAGAAGAGGAAGCAGAAAGTATGAAAAGTCAGCTGAAAGGGGAGTTCTCTAAAAGTTTGTATTCTGAGCAGAACATGAGCATTGCATGATGAATACAAGACAGAAGATTTTATCTGTATAAGATCCACAAAATATTGGGCCCATTAAAATTCCTCTATGAATGAAGAAGGAGTTCATGAGGACCATTCCTCCTTGACTACATTAGAAGTCACTTTTTGCCCATAAGGTAGGCTCCATTCCCTTAAGTCCTTTGGAAACTGGTAAATTGACCATGTTACTATAAATAACCTCCACATGTGCTAATTCAAGGAACCCAAATTAAATTATATGAGCACAATCAAATAGAATCTTTACTCATTTGGTTTACTGTCACTCTTAAAGGTAAATTTATTTCTGAGATGTATTATTTCAGTGTTTAATAACGTTCTCTTGCCGCTTTTCAAAAAACAATCATATAGAAGAGGATGAGTTGGAAAGGTGTTCATTAGGAGTGAAGGGGCAATTGAGCATCATAAAAACACGTGTTCACAAAGGAACCCCCCTATTCAACTCACACTTGACTAAAAGTGATAAAAATAAGGCTTTAATAAAGATAATTTGCTATAGAAGGGATTAAAATAAAAATGACAAAATAAAATATATGCCCAATAATTATCATTCTTTATAGCATGGATTATATAGCAATTAACCATTGGACAGTATTCATATCCATTAAATATAATCTCTTATTACAGATAGATTGGATTAATTCATCTTTCTTTGTTAACTTTGTTAGTTTTTACCATTAAAATTGTAAAAATATATCCATCATTGTTAATACAAATAGCATATATTGGACTATAAGTGTGTGTGTGTGTGTGTGTGTGTGTGTGTGGTTTTTTGTTTTTTTGTTTTTTTGTTTTTTTGGTTTTTTGGTTTTTTTTGTTTGTTTTTTTTTTGTTTGTTTGTTTTGGTTTTTTTTGCTATAGTCCCTTAACTCACAGGCTAACCATCTCAAATCAGTTGAAAAAGTTAAGGAAGGACTGGGTCTAGGCCTTGTATTCCTAAATGTGTTATACAGGCACAATGCCTATGAGAGTATCAATATTCATCTCATTTTTATGTCAATAAGGTGTTCGTAGCAAAGAAAACCTTAAATTTGAAATCAAAGTAAATTTTGTACCATTTAAGAAACTATAACTTCATCTTGATAATAATTATACAGATTTCTACCAATAGGTTATGGCTATGCAATAAGTCCTAGCTAATCCTCCCTATTCCTACAAAAGCCGCTACTTTTTCCTAGAAAGACAGCCCAGTATTAACCACCTTATTCCCCAAGCCCAGAGAATACGGGCACTGACTCTTCATTAACTTCTTCAAGCAGGATATTTTCTATATTTTATTTAGAAATAGCTGAGTGGAGTTAAGAGACAACAATCCAGATTACCTTACACGGATAGTTGGTTTTCAAAACGTCAGAAGTCCACAGAATTAATGTTACAAACATTTCTGTATTAATGTTCATTTTGATTAGAGACCTGTCTGCTCCTGACAGCTTTCTGTATTGGATTCTAACAAGAAATTGAGCATCTTTGGAGTTACTTCAATTGTGGTGAGACACCCACTAGGCAAGAATTGCCTCTTTTCACCTACAGCCAAATAACTATCCAGAAAAAGGACACACTTGCAGAATAGTCGACTGATTATATCTGCCTAGACAGAGTAATCAGCCCTTAATAATTCTGCATCACTAGGTCTGTCAGATGATCCTAGGCCAGAAGGCTGAAGATCAGATGCTCCAATGTTTTGTAGTATAGGGAGTGTCCAGGTGTTCAGTGGTCTCTATAAATTGGCTAAGTTTTAGAAGATATGCTTTGTGCTTCCCATAATTTTAGTTAACTCAGTCATTCTGGATTTCTGACAGGGTTGAAAACGTATAGTCTCATAGCCAATCCTGGCTATTTACCTTGAGAGAAAAGATTTGAGTGGATGGTTTTCAGCTGACATTCATTCTAAAGCCAAGAAAAAAGCCAGGTCCAGAACTAAGTGTTTTAGTTAGGATAGATGACAGAGGTTCTGGTTAGTCAACAAAATGATGGACTGAGTATTAGGACTATCTTGTACCTCACTGGTACAAATAGGAATAATTATGCTCTAAATGTATTTTGAGAGAAAAGTTTTATTTTAATAGAAAGGGTGATATGTCGGAGGAGCTAAGGTGAGAGGAGTACCGAGAGGAAGAGAAAGAGTAAGGAGAGGAGGAGAAGGAGGACAGGAGAAGCTAAGTGATGAGAGAGAGAAAGAGAAAGAAAGAGAGGGAGGATATGGAGGCAGTTGTTCATGTGTCTCCACTAGTCAAAGATAGTTGATATATCTAGGCTAGGTATTAGGTTACACTTCTGATTGAGCATTACCAAAGTTATAAAGCCTTTGATTAACATTTTTTAAAAAGTGTATAAAAGCAAAAAGAAAAAGGGGGCATTGGATAAGGGTTGTCTGGGGGGGCATGGAGAAAGGGGATGGCATTTGAAATGTAAATAAAATATCCAATAAAAATAAATAAACAAATAAATAAATAAAAAGAAAAAATAAGTGTTTTTTTCAATAGCAATAAAACATTAATTATTAAATTTAATTACGACAGATATTACATAAAGAAATATGATTCAAAAGTATTCAGAAATACACCTTGTTTTCTAAAATATATATAGGCAATGCCAGTCAGAAATACACTCTTTAAGAGCTGATTATTCATAATCAAAGGAAAGGTTCAGTGTACAGGATCATTCTCCCACACTAAATGCTAACATGAGCACAGGCTCTGTCATCATTTTAAGTTTGTATTATGACAAATGAAATCAAATTGTGCTTGTTCATGATCCACTGTGGGTTGTCTGGAGAGCAATGCACTCAGATGGAATAATATACAACTCATCTTTTTTAAAATATATTTTTATCATAATGTTATTCAGAATACAAAAATCAGTTTCAGAGAGATTGTATTCCTGGAAGTCCTGTTCCCAGAAGAGATTTTAAAGCAATTTCAGCAAATTTAGATTATTCATTTTAAAGTTTATTCGAAATGAATCCAGAGATGGCATGGTATCATCTCTTCACAAAGAATTTTAATAATTTATATTGCAAGGTATAATTTAGTTTTTATTATTGCTTAATGAAATAAGTAGATTCTGATTCCATATATTTTCATTGAGTAGATTTTATTTTAGAAAGAAAAAATTCAGAATATTTTACCCCCTTTATTAGGTGTTTCAAAAATAAACTTGGGAATTATACATTAAGCAAAGCACCCACTTTTTAGTGACTATTATTACATTTTGAAACATAACTTTATACTTCCTGAAATTGTAATTTTGACTTCTCAGATTTGTTTTATTATTTAATTTTAACAAATATTAAAATATTTCTTAATATTTCTATATCAACTATGAATAATTAAGATGATCAAACAAATTAGTTAGCTTGGCTTTTTGCCATTTTGTTTATAATTGTGTCAAATTTATATCATATTAATACTATAGCATTTTTTAACTGAGTAGTTGCTTTTAATAAAAACATTAAGCAACACCAGTATTGCTAATAAATTTATATCACTTCATACAAATAATGGCAAATCAAATGTTTATATCTAAATGTAGCTTACAATTTTAATGCACTAATATTCACACTGTTGTGTCAAAATACAGATTGTTAATAATTTTTGTGTGTTTTGTTTTCCAATGAAGGAGGCACCATACCTATTTGTTTAGAAGTTTTTCTGATATTGTAGTGTTGTTTTGAATTGTCTTCTTAGTTATAACATTTTTCAAACATAATAATGCCATATTATTTCTGTATATTATCATCAATAATTTCAACAATAATTTCGACCAATAATTTTACACTTTTAAGTAAATGGGCCTAAACTCATTTGATGTTTACTTCTTTATAACCATTTAAGCATTATCTTTTGGTTTATCTGTTTTGTTTTATTTTCATGTCAACGCATTTTTCACTGTGTGAAAAGTTCATTAAAAGTAAAAAACTATGAGCTGGTAAAAATACCCATGATGTTAAATCTAACTTTTAAAATTAGATTTGGTGAAACTTCAATGATTGTGAAAATTACAACACATGATGTAATAGGTACATTATCTATAATCTAGATTTATTATGTAAATCTATTATGTAAAACACCAAATTCATATAACCTGTTACACAACTTGGATAAACCTCTGTTTATTTATTATATCTGTTTATTAATGACAAATATATTTGTCATTAATATCTGTTTTAATCTCAATATGTACACTTACATCTAATATGTAATATGCTCTAATATGTACACTTACATCTATGCTCACTGGCAATAATCTATGGCTTGGCACTGATCGGTGCTTTGCTTAGTTTGTTGAGAGAGGAAATTTCAGATATAAAATACTTCTACCCAGGATCCTACTGATCTATGTCTCCTGGTATTATTGCTACAAGCTAAAGGAGTCCCTGGCTTCTCACTTGATTCTCAGTGGTACCAAATGTTCTGGACAAGTAGTTCTCAGTGTCAGAGTCCTGACCAATTTGATATCCTGTGTAACAGATATTTTCATTATGATTTATAACAATAGCAAAATTAAAGTTATAAAGTTATAAAGTAAGAAAATAATTTTATGATTGAAAGTCACCACATGAAGAATTGTATTACAGAGTCTCAGCATGAGAAAAGTTGAGAATCACTGCAATGTAGTCTATGACTGCTTTATGCTTCTCATCTCACTTATTAAACAGATATATGTCATGCTCAATATTCTGTTTCCATTCTATGCAGGTACAGTGCAAACATAAAGTGAACTTCTTTTTGCTTAGTGAGGCTCCAGGACACCTGAAGCCACAGCCAAATTCTCAAAGTCTCAGAGACATGATGCTAGTCCTGAGAGCAAATGTTTGCTTGCCAGGCTGGAATTCTTTATTTTCTGTTCATGTCTGACATGCTCTCCATTCTCCCTTTTTTCTGCTATTTTTTTCCCTGTGGTGTTCAGATTTCATTTCATTATAAGTAACATTATTACTTTATCTGCTCCCAGTTTTCACTTTCCTCCTTTTCTGTCATTCACTCCTTCAAGTTTTACATCATCTGTGATCAATTAATCAGCTCTGGTTTTCTCCCACAACTCCTAAATGCTGTATCTTCAACTACTTTTCTGTAACTACTTTATAAGACTTTGTATTTCTATAATTATGGATTATTTATGTAACAATTCAATTAGCCTTACATTTAGATTCTTTAACCTAGACTTATGCAAGGGTACATGTATAGAAAGACAAATGAGTATTGTATAATGTGTGGGTATGAATATATGTACACATGAATACATGCATTCTTCTACAGAGATCATATATTTTTGTTATTAAAGTACATTTCGATAACTTTATTTTTTCTAATATCTTTTATTTTATGTTAGATATTACATCTAGATAAGTCATTTACATTCTGTATAAGGAGAGCTAGAAGACACATGTAAAGTTGATATAAAGCACACAATTAAAGTGCTAATTTAATTATAATTTACACAATTATTTAAACAATTGAACTCAAGTAACAGGCTATTTTAGGAACTTCCAAGTTAGCTCATTAACATTTTTCTTGATTATAGACAGAACACAAACATTTATAAAATAATTCTTATTGTATTTAATAGTTTCCTCATTTATTTTCTTTTATTATAGTATTATGCTTATTAATGTAGACTAATTTTAGCAATTTGTATCATTAGATATACATATAGGAACATTACATAACTATTACTCTGTTGATTTGTTAAATGTATACTCAAGTTCATATTAAATTCTTTTAATCTAGTTCATTTATTTTCTTGCTCTATAGCACTGCTGATCTATGTTGATTCTCAGATTCTCAGTCCACATGAATGTGAATGAACACACAAGAATTTAAATCAGAAGATTATATCTTCATTGAGAAATTCTTACAAAACAGATTCTGAAATAAAAAATACCTCATGTGCTAGGTAAAGGTGATTTTTTTTAATGATAGTATATGGTCCTTATGTTTTCATAAATGTTTTATTTAATATTTCTTATAGAAAACCAATTGGTGGACAACATTTTATTTAGGAATTGTGTCTCTTATCATATGAATGGATATAACACAAATTCATATTTTTGTATTACTCTTAATTGAAATATTTCATTTTTAGTTTGAATATGCAAAAGTGGACTTGCAATCATTTCAGTTGTATCTTCTGTGCTCTAATAGTTTCAAAGCATTTGGAAAATGTGTATCAAGTGTTAGAGTACAGAAAGCCAAGTCACTTAGTATTAACATGATTAATTATTAATCACAGTTTAGAAAATGCTAATCTGAAGAGTGTTCAGTTGATTTTCATGAAAGTTTTAAGTTTTCATTTATGTGTTGGTATTGTGGTATCTTTTGAGGAATTACAATCATTCTTTTCTTACTGCCTGCTTTTAACTTAGTTAAATAAAATTTTATAATAAAAGTAAGAAGATATTTTTCTATACTACATAGAATACTGAAGAGAATTGCATGCCACATTGACTTTTATCAAGATGACTTTGGGAGCTAAGCATTCAGTTTAAATTTACAATTTGGTCTGCTGGTGATAAATTTGTCTAAAATTTACTGTTTTGTATATAAGGTATGTCTTTGGCTTCTCTTTACTTTTACTGTTCAAGTAACAACTTACTTTCAATAAATACCTGGGATTTCCCACAGGACTTTTGGTTGGCTTGAGCTTTCCAACTCTTGTTCAGTCAACTACAATTCTTATGAGTTTATGAGTGCAATAGCCAAATCACATCAAGAGTGAATTTCAAATCTGTAGTATCCTAACCCAGCTTGTGTTGCTTTTACATTCTCTTCTGTGTTGTTTCTGAGCCTTTAGTGGAGGTTGATAAAGATATCCCACTTAAGGCTGAACATTCCCAGCCTATGTTCTTGGCATTTTGATCAGTTTTGAACTTGTGCACTTACTGATTCTCTCTAGAAAAAGAAGAATCTCTGACCAAGTATAAGACAATAGCAGGTCTACAGGTATAAACAGAAGAACTATAAGGCAGTTTGACAACATAACTATCAGATAACAGCTCCCTCTGAGTTGAATATTTTCCCTCCAAGAGGGAAAGGGGGAATTAGTTCCTCAAGAAGTAACAGATTTTACATAACTAGGTAAACTGAAGCTTACGAAATTCTGGAAAGTACCTCTACAAATCTGCCAGGGGAAGAAATTCTAACCAGAAAAGCATCCGATAACGATATTTCTCTGATCTGCCTGTTTCTTGAATTGTTAGCAGAGTTCTCAGGGTTACAGTTCTCTTATTCTACCCTGTCCACCATTGACCAATTTCTATATTTCTGGTTTCAAATTTTGATCAAAAGTAAACATAAAAGATTGAAAATAATAGTTGCATATGAAGGAGAACATGTGCCTTTCTGTGCCTAAATTACCACAGAGTATTCTTTTCTGTTCTATTTATTTACTTAAATATTTCATTAATTATCCTTTAAAGCTAAGTCACATTCCATTATACATGTATATAAGCACATTTCCTATCTTTTAATTTATTGTGGATATCTAGATTGACTACATTTTAAATTATGAACAGAGTGTCTATTAACATGAATATGTAAATACTTACATATAAAGATAGAAAGTCATTTGTGTATATGCCTAGATGTGATGTGATTTAACAGAGTCACATGACAGGATCATTTCTAGTTTTCTGAGCAATCACTAAAGTGATGGCCAAAATGTTTGTACTAGTTTACTATCCCCAAAATGTATGGAAACATTTCTGATTTGCCACATCTATACCACCATTTATTTGTTATTTGTATTCATGGTAATGGCTACCTTTTTTTTTTTAATCCAATTACTGGAACACCCACAACAGAGATAATGATTCCATGAGACTTCCAGTTCATTGCAACTGTAAATTTAAACCAAAGATATTGAGTTGAACAAGTAAGATCACACCTTTTTCTAAGGCTGTCTTGACAGATTGCTTGCTTTTGTTATCCATTTATTTTACCCTGAAAGACAGTGCCCAGTAATGGTTATGGTAGATGATGTGATTACTAAATAGATAATATTTTGATCCACCTACACAATATTTTTATTGTGTCTTTCCCCACATACATTTATATCAACAGTGGGCAAGAGTTCCTTTTTTTTTTTTTTCCTATTCTTGCCAGTAGTTGTTAGTCTTTTATATAATAGGTATGTTCCTATTTTCATGAACCGAGATGAGTTTTTTTTAGTTTAATTCATTATTAGTATCCTCTTCAGAAAAATATATTCATGTCTACTACCCCACTACCACTCTATTTTTGTCAATACCACACTGAGCAATAACCATAAATAACAAATTATATTTAAAATTATGTTTATGTCACCCATTTTATTCTTTGTTAAATAATTTGGATAATCTCAGCCTTTTTACGTGTGGGTTCTATAAGAATGTTAGAATATTCTATTCCTATGAATTTTACCATTGGGACTTCCAGTGAAAATGTCTCTAGTCAGTCCATTGCTTTACAATTTATAGAGAATTTGATAAGATTAATCTTTTCAACCAATATAACCAATTTTTCCTTTATTTGTATCTTTTATTTTCTTCATGTTATAAAATGTATGTATGTGTAAATATCTTCCACACTTTTGGTCAAATTTATTCTTACAATTTTTAGTTATTATTATCAATGGGTTGGTTTCTATTACATTTTTGGAAATAAATACTGGTTTCTTGTTAGTGCATAAATACATTGCATATGTCAAATGTAGATTTTGCTTTTTTTCAACATTACTGACCTTTTAATAAACTTTAAAAATTACAAAGTAGTTGATGTTGCCACTATATAAAATATAATACTAGTTTCCTGATCGGATAATGGTGCCTGGTATAGTTTCATCTTGTGGACAGGTCTTGAATTCAATAAGAAAGTAGTCAGTTACTCCCGTTCACTCATATTACAATTGAGCCAAAGGACATGTCCTGCCAGTCCAGTTGCTATTTTAGTTCACAAAGTTCCTAGCTAGGAACCTATTTATATATGTGCTATTTCTATGCACATAGGTTAATGTACCATTCTGCCTTTTATTTCCAAAGTTCTAATTGTAATACATGTTGACTAACACAGAGACACATACTAATCAATATTCAGACAATAAGAGACTGCAGGATGCCATCCTCATCTCATCTCTGAGACAGCATTTATTATTGCTATCTTTACAAATGGCAATTATAATTGATATGAGATAAGAGTCAATAAAATTTTACTTTATCATTACCTGGTGGATAATAATATTGGACATTTTTGTATGATAATTGGCTCTTTCTACTTTATCTTTTGACATCATACTGTGCATTTTTATTGGCTATTTTTTTTATATTTCAGATGTTATCCCCTTACTCAATCTCCCCCCCCCAGGAATGCCCTATACCATCCCCCTACTACTGCTTCAAAGAGGATGTGGCCCCACCCACACCCCCAATTCTACCTCCCCACCCTTGAATTCCCTCACTGGGAGTCCAACCTTCATGAGACCAAGGATCTCCTTTCCCACCTATGCCCCACAAGGCCATCCTCCTCTACATATACAGCTGGAGTCATGGGTCTCTTGTTATGTGTTCCCAGGCTGGTGGTTTAGAACCTGGGAGCTCTGGTTGGTTTGTATTGTAGCTCTCCTTATGGGGCCATAAACCCTTCCAGCTCCTTTAGTCTTCTATCTAACTCCTCCATTGGAAACCCCTTGATCAGTTCAGTGGTTAGCTGTGAGCATCTGCCTCTCAATATGTCAGATTCTGGCAGACCTTTAAGTAGACAGCTATATCAGGCTCCTATCAGTTTGCACTCCTTGACATCCACATCAGCGTCTACCTTTGGTGACTGCACATGTGATGGATACCTAGGTGGAATGGTCTTCAGATGGCCCCTCCTTCAGTTTCTCTCCCACACTTTGTCTCCATATATGCTCCCTTGAGTGTTTTGTGACTCTTTCCAAGAAGGACCGAAGCACCCACACTTGGTCTTTCTTGTTCACGAGCTTCACTTGGTCTGTAAGTTGAATCTTGGGTATTGCAAGCTTCTGGGCTAATATCCAATTATCAGGGAGTGAATACCATGTGTGTTCTTTTATGATTGGGTTACCTCACTCAGGATGATATGTTCTAGTTCCATCCATTTACCTAAGAATTTCTCAAATTCATTGTTTTTAGTAGCTGAGTAATAGTCCATTGTGTAAATGTACCACATTTTTTTTGTATCCATTTCTCTGTTGAAGGATGACATCTGGGTTCTTTCCAGCTTCTGGCTATTATAAATAAGGCTGTTATGAACATAGTGAAGCATATGTCATTGTTATATTTTGGAGCATAATCTAGGATGATTCAATATTTGGAACTCCATATATAATCCACTATATAAACAAACTCAAAGAAAAAATAATACATCTTACTAGATGCTGAGAAATCATTTGACAAAATTCAAAATCCCTTATTGGTAAAAAGTCTTGGAAAGATTAGGAATTCAAGGCCCATACCTAAACATAGTAAAAAAACAATATGCAGCAAACCAGTAGCCAACATCAAACTAAATGGAGAGAAACTGGAAGCAATCCCACTAAAATCAGGGAGTAGACAATGCTGCCTACTCTCCATACCTGTTAAATATAGTACTGGAAGTTCTAGGTAGAGAAATTAGACAACAAAAAGAAGTCAAAGGGATACAAATAGGAAAGGAAGAAGTCAAAATATCACTATTTGCAGATCATATGATAGTATACTTAAGTGACCCCAAAACTTCCACCAGAGAACTCTAAACCTGATAAACAACTTCAGCAAAGTGGCTGGTTATAAAATCAACTCAAACAAATCAGTAGCCTTCCTCTACTCTAAAGATAAACAGGCTGAGAAAGAGAATATGACACCCTTTACAATAGTGACAAATAATATAAAATATCTTGGTGTGAATCTAACCAAGCAAGTGAAAGATCTGTATGACAAGAACTCCAAGTCTCTGAAGAAAGAAATTAAATGTCTCAGAAGATGGAAAGATCTCCCATGTTCATGGACTGGTAGGATTAATATAGTAAAAATAGCCATCTTGCCAAAAACAATCTACAGATTCAATGCAATACCCATTAAAATCCTAACTGAATTCTTACAGAGTTAGAAAGAGAAATTCTCAAATTCATTTGGAATTACAAAAAACCCAAGATAGCGAAAACTCTTTTCAACAGTAAAAGAACTTCTGGAGGAATCACCATCCCTGAGCTCAAACTGTACTACAGAGCAATTGTGATATAAACTGTATGGTTTTGGTACAGAGACCAATACCAGATCTTTGACAAAGGAGCTAAAACTGTCCAGTAGAAAAAGGACAACATTTTCACCAAATGGTGCTGGTTCAACTGGAGGACAACATGTAAAAGAATGCAAATCGATCCATTTTTATCTCCTCATACTGTGCATTTAATTAGTAATTTTTATGATTGTATGCTGGGGATTATGTGTAGTCTTTAAAGTTTCTTATATGTGCAGGTATTAGTCCTCTGTTTTGCTTACATAGAAAATACTCTCTTATTCTATAGGTATTGACTATGTCCCACTGATGTGAGGAAACATTTTAATTCTATATAATCTCTTTTTCAATTTTTGGTACTATTTTCTGGGCTGTTAGAACCCTTCTCATAGAATCTTTGTTAATGACTACATGCTAATATTTTTCACTTTTGTTTTCTCTAAGAGTTTTATTTCTTATATTCAGGTGTTTTACTTTGAATTGATTTTGTGAAGAGTGAGGAATAGAAATCCACTCATAGCAATTTGAATTTCCAGTTTAAATACTACATGTTGTACCTTAAGAAGTATGGTTAGTAGCTTCTTGTATTTCTCCTTTTAGCTTAGAATTGAAATTATTTGAATTGACTAATCTCTGACTCTTTCTGCTTTCTTTCATGGGTTCATGGATATTTGTTTATTAATGCAGGGCCCAGGAAAGCTATATTCTACTTACAAAAAAAGTGTTGTGCCAGGAAGTGTTTGTGACCCCCAAAAGAGAATCAAGAAGCAGATTTCATTGCAATCATACTAAGGTATCTTTATTTAAGCTTGACCTTGGGCCACACCACCATCTCTGACACAATACAAAAGAAGGGGGCTGCCCCAACTCTAGTTTTAAGTAGGTATTTATAGAGGTAAGGAGGAGGGTGTCTAGTACGGTACACTTCTGATTGGGGCCATTTGGTCTTTAACATAATTGGCTGGTTTGTGGAGTCCAAACATTAAACTTAACTTCTGTTTTCCTCCTGATTGATGCTTGTTAGAAAGGGAAGTGTCTGGGGCAGGCTGGTAACCAGGAGGTGAAGATTTGTTGGGGAATAACCTCAAAACTGGTGCTAGATGCAGGTCTTGTTGGGAGATAATCTGGAAACTGCTTCTAGGTACTGGTATTAGTTAACTTGAGTTTAACATTAAGTCAGGTTCTCTAAGATGGAGTCTGGACCTAAAAGATTTGGTCTTTCATTCCCCCCCTTTCTCTTGTAATGGTAAGGCTCAATCATGGGGCTTCCTAATGCTTGTAGGTTTCCTTATATAGATTTTAGAGGGACTGACTCCTCATGGCCATAAGCTGAACAGTCCCAAGACTCTCTCATGTTTAGTAAGGCCTTCTTTAACTTTGGCCATTGATTCTCTGACTGTCCCTAAATGGTCAACATAGAAACATTATTTTTCTTTCTATGCTGTACATAGTCTTTTTTTATGTTATCTAGGCCCCTTCTGTTTTGTACTATCTCTCTCATGGAGCCTAGAGACACTTGGAGGTGGAAAATATCTTGTTCTATTCTTTTTATATCCAGTTCTATTCTTTTATATCTCAGAATATTATATTTGTTTGTCAGTCACTCTCAGTTATAGCTAATCTCATATAAAAGACAGTTAGTAGTAGGTCTATGTCTATAGGGTGGTTTTATCTTATAACATAACCACTATGACTCAGGTTGGATGCATTGGTGACCTGAAAGGACTGGCATATTCTCGAGGGGGTCAGAGTTCTTAACATATAGGTCGAGATCATCACTAAGTACAATTTCTAGATGATGTCACAGGTGTCCAGTGGGCTTATAAACATGTTTGGCCTAAACTTTTTGTTCTTTATAAAACATCCCCCCCCCTCCAGCCAGGGGTCATTAGAGCCCCATTAAAAAGATCTGTTCTATCACCCTGAAGGTTGACGGGATTGCCGAGTGAAATTGCAGACCCGTCTATAGTTGAAGATGATCCAGACCAGTGGGAATGAACTCAGCCTCAGGACTCCCTCCTGACTCCCACTGATACAGCCCATACCCAAGCATCAGGGGCACCACGAGGTCTATGTGATAACTGATTCTGACTATTGTTGAAAGAATAGCACCACTACATGCATAGATTAATTCTATCAGTTCTGTTTCTTTAGAGAATCCTGACTAGTACAATGACTCATGATTATCATGTTTTGTTACTCTTTGTATTCAGATTGAATTAAGCCATAAAATTGGATATTATTTACAATACATTTTATTTATAAATATGAATATGCAATGGAGAAAAAAAATGATAACTGGAAACAGTAAAGCCGTAGAGAATACAACAGAAAATAGTAGAATGCTATGATAAAAAACTGGAATTTGTTCAGATAAATTTGTTGATGTGACATTTGCTATCAAGTTGTTGGGTATCTAAGATGCTATTATTGGCTGATCAACTTACTGTTAATATATGTACATTTTATTTAGGCTAGAGTAACACTGAAATTAGGCTTTCACATACCAGCATGATACTAAAGTAACTAAAATTACTCATATTAAAACATAATCTTGTTCTCTGTGACACTGGCAATTGGAAGACAAACTTCCATTCCGTTGGGTTTTGGGTTGTCATTGTGTGATTGTATTTTAGAAAATAATGAAATGTTTTTTGGCAAAGGAAGCCATATGCAAAATTTTGATGATGTAAGGTCAATTGTAGCAGGGTTTCAAAAAGGATCTTCATTTTGTACATGTGGGGTGGGGGGGAAGGGGAACATTTAATACTAGAAGCTAAGTAATTTAACTCACTTTCTTCTCCAAGAAGAAATGTATAAATATTTAGATTCTGAATGCCTTAGTGATAGTAATATGAATATTGAATTCATGTCCTTTTCTCCATATTCCACAGTAAAACACTACAACAAAACTTATTTTCTAGGATAAAAAGAATCTTAAAACCATTTAATGCAATAAAAATTAAATTCCTGTATATAATTACCTTCAACAATGATACTTAACTCCATTACTACTAGATTGAAAACCAAAACATCTTATCTGATGTGAACATTATGTAAGTAGATTGGCTTTTAGATGTTACCCAGTTTACCTTACTCTAAATTATATTTCCCAGTCTTTGCTAACAAATCTCATAGAATCAAATAGAATAACATGAGAGTTAAATTTGAGAAATCTTTTACTATAATTGAAATTCAAGTAATGTTTCAAATAATGACAATAGATGATTAGAGAACAAATGGTCCTTTCACATTGAGATAATTTATTTCATATTATTTTTAATGTCTGCAAATCTTGTATTATTTTGACATGTTTCTAGAAATAGCTTCAGAAGTTCTTGTTTGTGTTCTGGTTTTTATAAAGAAAGACAGACATATGTGAAAATAAACATCTTACAGTTATAACATTAAAAAAATAAGAAAACGGTGAAAAAAAAGTATAAGTTGGGCATTTAAACATTTATACTGACAAAGTTTCCAGTTAAGAATGTCACAAATTTATCCAGGAGGAAAGTGGCTTATATTCAGTCATCTTTTAATGATCTCTTTACTGGCATACGAACTCAGTAACAATATTGTGCTGTATCATTAGAGATAAATATAATGACAATGGAATGGAATGATCTGATATTGAGATATCATGAGATGGGGTCGGACATATACAACCTGAGATGGGGGTCACAAACATATAGGCACAGAATGATGATTTAAAGTTTTTTAAATGTGCAATACTTAAGGACAAGAAAAAAGTCAGGGCACACAAGCCTAAATCTTTGAATGTATGTGTGTGTGTGTGTGTGTATGTGTGTGTGTGTGTGTGTTTGAAAATATAGTGTTCCTTAATAATCAACCAAAGTTTATACTGTAGAATATCAGGTGAATGATTTACTTTGGTACCCCATCTTACTAAATCACATTTACATGAGAAAATAAACAAACCATAATTTATTTTACCTGGTTGCATTTTTTTTTGTATTAAGTTGCTATTGAGAGTTATGAGAATATTGGAGTCACACGTTTTATACCATGTACTCTTGCAAATGTGTGAACTTGCTGTTTAGTCTTTAATCAATGCAAAACACAGAAAACTCTGAGAGGAACAGATTTGCCCATCTTTACTAAGGTAACTGACAAAACCTGCAGACTCCATTACAAATGGCAAAACTTTGCTCCAAAACCAGTGAAGGAAAGTGAGATGCTCATTTCTCACTGGGTTCACTGGAATTCATGAGAAACCCATGGTATGCAAATTTTCACGTCCTTGTTACTTTAATTGCTTGAGTTATGTATTCATCATTGTATAATACTTGGGTTTATATCTCACTTGTGGATTTCTTCACATTAAAATAAAGCTAGGTAATAATTTTGGGAAAAATCAAAAGTCCTCACTTTCCTGCTGCTGCTGGTGACATTAAAAAGAAGTAATCCAGAGAGTTACAAGGCCTCCCAATACCAACACAGTACAGATATGTTATATTCTATTTTCATTATGGCACCTAAAGAATTCCAAACATTTTTCCTTCTGGTCTCATACAACTGTATAGAACCACAACTGGTGGAAAATAGATGACTGGGGATGACATAGAAAAAGATCATAGAGGATGGGTAAATTGTTAGTAATAACAATTTCTCTAAACATCTGTAATGAATTGTAAGGGCCAGAGTTACCTGTGGTTGTATGCTTTTGATTCTAATTTCTTTTTCACAAATGTTTGGCATGTTTAGCATTTAAATTTATTTAATTATCTAAGTCATCAGTTTGAATTATTCCCAGAAGATTATCTGCCATATCCAGCAAAATTCTAAGTATGATCCTGACTTAGGGATGTGAGGGAATGACGAGAGGACAAACATACAAATATATAGAAAAGCGGGACTTGGTTAATGTGGGATCTCCAATGCAAAACCTCATACCCCTAGAAGCTCCTCTTTATATTATCCAGTTAAACAAAAAATGTGGGATTAATGTATACACATGTACTAGTTAGGCAGGCCTCTTGTACACAGATAAACAAGGTGGCAGGGTTTATGACACAGTTCAAGTGATCAATGACACAGTTTTAGCTAATTTTGTAGGAGCAGTCTCTAGGGGAGAGGTCTTGGGTGAGACAGAGCTATGACAGATCTTTTCTGACTGCTGATCTAGGTATGACCCAGGTGGGGACAAAGTAATATGGTTCTTGCCCTTGTGACAGAGTCCTGAAGTGAGCCTCCACAAGTGTCAATGGCTGCCTAGGGCATCATGTTTATTTGTATAGTATGAACGTACTTCACATTCCTCTGAGGAGTGACCTCCAGGTTAATGTTAATGACTCTATGATAACTAGAAACATTGTGGAGTAAAATAGAATGGTCCTATGTTCTGCTGGAGTTGAGCTATCCAGAGAACTCTTTAAGATAAAAAGAGAGAACTGCTTGGAGAACTGATGCATACACCCTTACACACACACACACACACACACAGAGAGAGAGAGAGAGAGAGAGAGAGAGAGAGAGAGAGAGAGAGGCACGTGCTTGCGCACGCGCATGCACACACACAAGCCAGCAAATAGGACTTGAGCAAGCAGAGCACAGGTTGTCAGCTTGGATCCATGACTTAACTTTGATTCATTTTTTTCACTGCTCCCGGACACCTCTTCTCTCAAAACCCCTCTCCATCCCAAGGATGGTTCTTGGCATCTGCCCACATGTCCACATCAACACAGAGACAAGATTTTGCTATTTCTTTCTGAGCTTTACCATGTGCCTGATGCTAAACCTTGGCCATGTTAACAACCCACATTAACTGAGGACTTCAAACTTTCAGACATTGCTTTGCATTCCCAAACTAACACTGCAATATTGCTTAGACTTTTATGAAATAAATTGCTTCTTAAGCATTTTAGACAATAGTAATATAATTACTCCTCAAGATTTGTAATCAACGTATGAATAAATACCCACACGATAATCAAATGGAGAATAACATACAGGAAGAAATCACCTGCATTTCCCCCTTCTTCCCCCTTCCCCCTTCCCCCTTCTTCCCCCTTCCCCCTTCTTCCCCCTTCCCCCTTCTTCCCCCTTCCCCCTTCTTCCCCCTTCCCCCTTCCCCTTCCCCCTTCCCCTTCCCCCTTCCCCCTTCCCCCCCTTCCCCCTTCCCCCTTCCCTTCCCCCTTCCCCCTTCCCCCTTCCCCCTTCCCCCTTCCCCCTTCTTCCCCCTTCCCCCTTCCCCCTTCTTCCCCCTTCCCCCTTCCCCTTCCCCCTTCCCCTTCCCCCTTCCCCCTTCCCCCCCTTCCCCCTTCCCCCTTCCCTTCCCCCTTCCCCCTTCCCCCTTCCCCCTTCTTCTTCTTCCCCCTTCTTCTTCTTCCCCCTTCTTCTTCCCCCTTCTTCTTCCCCCTTCTTCTTCCCCCTTCTTCTTCCCCCTTCTTCTTCCCCCTTCTTCTTCCCCCTTCTTCTTCCCCCTTCTTCTTCCCCCTTCTTCTTCCCCCTTCTTCTTCCCCCTTCTTCTTCCCCCTTCTTCTTCCCCCTTCTTCTTCCCCCTTCTTCTTCCCCCTTCTTCTTCCCCCTTCTTCTTCCCCCTTCTTCTTCCCCCTTCTTCTTCCCCCTTCTTCTTCCCCCTTCTTCTTCCCTTTTCTTCTTCCCCCTTTTCTTCTTCCCCCTTTTCTTCTTCCCCCTTTTCTTCTTCCCCCTTTTCTTCTTCCCCCTTCTCTTTCCCCTTCTTCTTCCCCCTTCTTCTTCTTCCCCCTTCTTCTTCTTCCCCCTTCTTCTTCTTCCCCCTTCTTCTTCTTCCCCCTTCTTCTTCTTCCCCCTTCTTCTTCTTCCCCCTTCTTCTTCTTCCCCCTTCTTCTTCTTCCCCCTTCTTCTTCTTCCCCCTTCTTCTTCTTCCCCCTTCTTCTTCTTCCCCCTTCTTCTTCTTCCCCCTTCTTCTTCTTCCCCCTTCTTCTTCTTCCCCCTTCTTCTTCTTCCCCCTTCTTCTTCTTCCCCCTTCTTCTTCTTCCCCCTTCTTCTTCTTCCCCCTTCTTCTTCTTCCCCCTTCTTCTTCTTCCCCCTTCTTCTTCTTCCCCCTTCTTCTTCTTCCCCCTTCTTCTTCTTCCCCCTTCTTCTTCTTCCCCCTTCTTCTTCTTCCCCCTTCTTCTTCTTCCCCCTTCTTCTTCTTCCCCCTTCTTCTTCTTCCCCCTTCTTCTTCTTCCCCCTTCTTCTTCTTCCCCCTTCTTCTTCTTCCCCCTTCTTCTTCTTCCCCCTTCCCCCTTCCCCCTTCCTTCCCCCTTCCCCCTTCCCCCTTCCCCCTTCCCCCTTCCCCTTCCCCCTTCCCCCTTCCCCCTTCCCCCTTCCCCCTTCCCCCTTCCCCCTTCCCCCTTCCCCCTTCCCCCTTCCCCCTTCCCCCTTCCCCCTTCCCCCTTCCCCCTTCCCCCTTCCCCCTTCCCCCTTCCCCCTTCCCCCTTCCCCCTTCCCCCTTCCTTCCCCCTTCCCCCTTCCCCCTTCCCCCTTCCCCCTTCCTTCCCCCTTCCCCCTTCCCCCTTCCCCCTTCCCCCTTCCCCCTTCCTTCCCCCTTCCCCCTTTCCCCCTTCCCCCTTCTTCCCCCTTCCCCCTTCTTCCCCCTTCCCCCTTCCTTCCCCCTTCCCCCTTCCCCCTTCCCCCTTCTTCCCCCTTCCCCCTTCCCCCTTCCCCCTTCCCCCTTCCCCCTTCCCCCTTCTTCCCCCTTCCCCCTTCCCCCTTCCCCCTTCCCCCTTCCCCCTTCCCCCTTCCCCCTTCCCCCTTCCCCCTTCCCCCTTCCCCCTTCCCCCTTCTTCCCCCTTCTTCCCCCTTCTTCCCCCTTCTTCCCCCTTCTTCCCCCTTCTTCCCCCTTCCTTCCCCCTTCCCCCTTCTTCCCCCTTCCCCCTTCCCCCTTCCCCTTCCCCCTTCCCCCTTCCCCCTTCCCCCTTCCCCCTTTTCCCTCTTCCCCTTTCCTCCTTTTCCCTCTTCCCCTTTCCTCCTTTTCCCCTTCTTCCCCCTTCTTCCCCCTTTTTCCCCTTTTTCCCTCTTTTTCCCCTTTTTCCCTCTTTTTCCCCCTTTCCCCCCCTTTTTCCCCTTTTTCCCCCTTTTCCCCCCTTTTCCCCTTTTTCCCCCTTTTCCCCCCTTTTCCCCTTTTTCCTCCTTTTTCCCCTTTTGTACCCTTTTTCCCCCCTTTTTCCCCTTTTTTCCCCTTTTCCCCTTTTTTCCCCTTCTTTTCTCCTTTTCCCCTTTTCCCCTTTTCCCCTTTCCCCCTTTCCCCCTTTTCCCCTTTTCCCCTTTTCTCCCCTTCCCCTTTTCCCCTTTTTCCCTTTTCTCCCCTTCCCCTTTCCCTTTCCCTTCCCCTCCTCCTTCTCCTTCTTCTCCTCCTCCTCCTCCTCTTCCTCCTCCTCTTTCTTCTTCTCTTTTTATTATTCTTCTACTTGTTGCTGTTGTGGTTCTTCCTCATTTTCTCCCTCTTCTTCATCCACAATGCTAAACACAGGAACTGGCTTAGCAAATGAGTCTGGGATCAGAAAACATGCCCTGTTTCAGATCAACATTAACTTCAATTAGAGCAACTTCAAAAACACTAGAATGTACTCTGTGCAATTTGACATGAATCAATGAATTGTCTCTGTGAACTACTTTGGATTTAGTCAAGTGCTGCTAGAACACAAGTTACCTGAATTAGTTGTAAAATTGAAATACTTATGGCCAATTTACAAGTAAATGCAGGAGGATGTGATGTTCTCATTAGTCCTTACTCTGAATACTACTGTAGTCTCCATACAGAACCTCCTCCTCCTACTCTACCTCCCTTCTCTGGGGACTCAAGTACTAGGTACAGACCAAATTAAGTTTTCGCCATCTATCCTCTCAGTCTTTCTCTTCTAGGTCATTCCCATTGTTTTGTGGTAGCTATAGATCAGCAGAAACATTTTCTATCATGGTTTACCAGTGGCAGCACTGGACTAAAAAGCTGGTATATGATTCTTAGCTAGCATTCATGTTTCTTATTCCAATATTTCCAAACATAGCTTTAACCCTTGGCAGACTGCTCTAGTCTCTCTCATTGATTCCTCTTACCTATTTCTGTTCTTTTCTCCTATCCACCAACCCAAAGAAGTGGGATCTGCTTGGAATTCCAGTAGTCAACGTACTTGCCTAGGACTCAGAGTGGGCAGCAGCACACACAGGAACATTTTTTTTCACCAAATGGGACAAGTCCAGATATGAAACATCTCAAACATAATGATTCTAGCTTCTTAGATCCCAGTAAAATAAAAGAAAAACAAGAAAAATCTCCAAAAACATTCAAGAAAATATGCTTCCCCCAGAAACCTATAACCTTATTTAAGTACATCCTGAGAAAGGTAATTGAGCTAAAGACAAGCTCTTGAGGGCTGGAGAGATGGCTCAGTGGTTAAGAGCACTGGCTGCTCTTCCAGAGGTCTTGAGTTCAATTCCCAGCAACCACATGGTGGCTCACAACTATTTGTAATGGGATCCAATGCATACTTCTGGTGTGTCTGAAGATAGCTACAGTGTACTCATATAAATAAAAATAAATAAATCTTTTTTTAAAAAGACAAGGACTTAAAATTAGCGAGTAAAAATATTTTAAGGACCTTGCAATAGATGTGAAACAGGTAGAATTGATGGTACTTGAGGGAGGTACAGAAAACTACTGCAAAGGAAATATCCTAAAATATATAAAGATAATACTAATGATGTATCCAAATAATGTGGGAGAGAGATCCTCAACTGCTCATCTCTTGTCACTAAACAAAGCTTTTAATAACAGGATTAAGTTTCATCCATCTGAGTTGTTTGCCAAAGGGGTCCCATGGAAATTCACAAACAATACAAGCTGTTGGCAAGACAATACATTGCTTTCTACAAACTGACAACTAGACCCCATTGCTGAAGTCAATAACTTTACAATGCAAAGAACATGAAGAGAAAGAGCTGGTGTCTACATAGAGTCTTAAATCTGTATTCTAGTGTCTATGGAATGGGAAGGTACTATGTAGGCAACTAAAAAAGACATACAAACACCAATCCAGGCACAAAACTTTTGATCTACAACCTGTCTTGTCTGCAAAATATGCTACAACAATGGTGGCATGAAGATTGTGGGAGTAATCAACTAATGTTTAGTTTGATTTATGGCCCAATCCAGAAGATGATATTGACACCTAACACTTTTGTCAACCCAGAGACCTAGGGTAAACTAGTTACTACTGTTATAAAGCTAAAAATTAAAAAATAAATGACCTCTAATGATATTCTGCTGTGCTCATAGATTGGTGACTTATTCTGCCAGCCTCAGAGAGGCTTTCTCCTGCAGCAGATGGGAACAAATATATAGAGTCACTGCCAGATATTATACATGGAGAGGGAGAAAAGACAGAGATAGAGAATAGATTATAGATAGATAGATAGATAGATAGATAGATAGATAGATAGATAGATTGGAATATACAGTGAGGTGTTCCCATCAAATCTCTCCCCTAAGGGTTCAGGGAATATTTTGCTTGAAAAAGTAAGCAAAAGGAGTGTGGAAGACAGAGGGGATAGAGAACATCAGGACAACAAGACCCTATAAATCAAGTGAGGAAAGATCATATGAACTCATAGAGACTAAAGCAGCCAACACAGGACCTCAGCACAAGGGGTAGGTGCCAAATCTTCTGAGTATATATTACAGCTTTAAGCGTGGCAGTTATATGCGACTCTTAAATGTATGAATCAATGGGTTGATAATTCTTATGTGTTGTCATTGGCCTGTTTTCCTTAAGTTTATCTGCCTTGTCCAACTTTAATGTGATGTTGTTTTATTATATTATATCATATTATATTATGTTGTTCTTTATAAAAAAGAAAAGAAGTCATGTTCTACCTTTCAATGCTTTCTCAAAAAATAAAACACAAATGGCTGAGAACTATGTAAAGAAATGTTCAATATCTTTAGTCATCAGGAAAATGCAAATAAAAATGACACTGAGAGTCCACCATACACCCATCAAAAAGACTAGGATCAAAATCTCAAGTGACAGCATATGTTGGTGAGAAGGTAGAGAAACAGGAACACTCCTGCATCGTTGATAAGATTGCAAACTGGTACATCTACTTAAAAACTCAATCTGGAGGCTCCTCAGAAAATTGGAATAGTTCTACCTGAACACCTAGCTATACTGCTTCTGAGTATATACCCTAAAGATTCTCCACCATACTACAAGGACAGGTGAATCACCATGTTCATAGCAGGCTTATTTGTAATTGCCAGAAACAACAAGCAACACAGATGTCCCTTAATTGAAGAATGGATACTAAAAATATGATTCATTTATACAGTGGAATACAGTTCAGCTATTTAAAATGAGGGCATTATGAATATTGCAGACAAATAAATAGAACTACAAAATATCATTCTGAGTATGGTAACCTGGAACTAAAAGGACACACATGGTATGTACTTACTGATAAGTGAATATTAGGCAAAAAGTACAGAATATCCATAATACAATCCACAGACCATAATAAGTTTAACAAAAAGGAAGGCCCAAGAGAAGATGCTTATATCCTACTTAGAACAGAGGACAAAATAATCATGGGAGGTAGTCAGAGGGAGAGATCTGAGTAGGAGGGGCAGAGAAGGGGAAAAGTGTGGCAGGATCATATAGGTGCAGTTGGGGGTGGGGATAACCTCTATGAAGGCCCAGAGACCTGGAATGTGAGAGAAGCTCAGAATGTGATGTGGGTGACCTTAGCTGAAATGTCCAACAATGGGTAGGTGGAGCCTCAGGAGTCTACCTCCTGTAGTTAGGCAGAGCTACTAGTAGAGAGATGATGACACCAACCCAATCTTGTTCTAGTCTAAAGAAATGCAGGGACAAAAATTGAGGTATACTGAAGAAATGGTCGACTAATGACTGGCCCTAAAAGGGATCCATCCCATAGGCAGACAACAAACTCTGACACTATTACTGATGCTATGTTGTGTTTGCAGACAGGAGCCTAGCATGTTTGTCCTCTGAGAGGCTCTACCAGTAGCTGACTGAGACAGATGCAGATACTTATAGCCAACCATTGGACTGAGGTCAGAGACCTCTATAAAAGAGTTAGGGGCAGGGTTGAAGGAGCTAAAGGGGGATGGTAACACCATAGGATGAAAAACAGTATCAAATAACCCATACCCCTGGGAGCTCACAGAGACTAAGCTACCAATTAAAACTACATAGGCTCCTGATGCTCCTGGAATATATTTAGCAGAGAACTGCTTTGTCTGGCCTCAGTGGGAGAGGATGTATCTAATTCTGTAGAGACTTGATGCCCCAGGGATGGGAGATGGAAGAGGGGAGAATAGGGGGAGTACCTACTCAGAGGCAAAGTGCATGGAAGATGAGATGAAGAACTCTTAGAAGGGGGACTGAGTTGGGGCAACATTTGAGATGTAAATAAATGAAATAATTAATAATAAAAAATGAATTATTCATGCTGATTTTTAGAGTGTCATGATTTGTTTGGAATCTCATCAACAATGAATAAGGGTTCTCATCTCACTTTTTAGGAATTATTTTTTAATTATTGTGCTGCTGTTTGCCTTTTGGACAAGGGGGATAGAAAATCTCAACATTGCTTTGATTTTCATTTTTCCAATTTCTTGGGACAGTGAAATTAGTTTTCATCTTTTCCCCCCATTGTTTCTTACTTTGAACAATATCTTTTTAGGCTTTGGGCTTATTTTTTAATGAGTCATTTGTTATATGACTTTTTATATTTTGAATTTTTGTATTGTGACTATTAATCTTGTATCTGAAGATGTATCATTGGCAAAGATTCTGTCATTCAGTATGATTCTGCTTCATGAAGTTAATGGATTGGTAGAATTAATATTGTGAAAATGACCATTTTATCAAAGGGTTTTTACAGATTTAGTGCAATCTCAACCAAGATGCCCATCTCATTCTTCACAGAAATAGAAAAAAAAGTTGGTGGTGGTTTGAATAAGTTCATATATTTGAATGCTTAGTTGCCAGGGAGTGGCACTGTTTGAGAAGGATTAAGACAGGTGGCTTTGTTGGAAGAATTGTGTCACTCAGGATAGGCTTTGTGTTATCAAATGCAGATCCATGCTGGCTCTCTCTTTGTCTTTCCCTTTCTGTCTCCTTCTCCCCACCTTTCTTTCTTCTTGTGGATCAAGATGTGGCTCTCAGCAACTTCTCTAGAACTATGACTGCTACCATATTATTCATCATGATGATAATGGACTACCCTCTGAAACTGTAAGCAAGGATTGAATTAAATGCTTTTTTTTTATAAGTGTTGTTTTGGCAATGGTGTCTATTCACGGCAATAAAACAGTGATTTAGGCAGAAAGGGATACCAGGTGAGGTATGTTACTCTGTCATCTCTTACCATGCTGCTTTATGGTATAATGTAAACTTTCAGACTTTGGATTAGGAAATCAGTTTTAGTCTTTAAGGGGGGTTAATAAGCCATGCTCAAAGAGATAAGTAAATGTCTGATGTATTTTAATCTTGCTTTTCTCCAGTACTTTTTCATCAATAGTAATGTATATTCTGTGCCATTGTATTTTTTTGCTTTCTTTAATTTGAATTTACAGGGAATTACAGTTAAGAGATTGCCATGAGTCTCAGAAAAAAATGTGAATTTTGGACCTTTAAACAATGTAGAGACTCTTAAAGACCCAGATACATTTTAATTGGATTAAATGCATTTTACAGTATGATGATCTATAAGCCTATGGTGGGAGCAAGAAGCTGAATATGGTTGTTTGAATAAGTATGGTTCACATAAGGTCATATATTTCAATGAGTGAAATTTAATTATTTAATAAATATTAGAATGTGTGGCCTTGCTGGAGCAGAAGTAGCCTTGGAGGAAGTTTGTCACTGGAGGTGGGCTTTTATGTTTCAAAAACCAGTTCCAGGACTAGTCCCTTTCTTTCTCCTCCCCTCTCTCTGCTTTTAAATCTGGATACATCCAAAACCATGCCTACCTCACACCATGCTTCTTGCCATGATGACAATGGACTATTCTTTGAAAATGTAAACAAGCCTCAATTAAACAAATTGACTTCCTCATAGAGGCAAGGGTGTAGAGTAAGTTGAACATTTATACATTGTTAGTGGGAGTGCAATCTTACTCACTGTAGATATCAGTGTGGCAGTTTCTCAGGAAGTTGAGAATTGGTATACCTCAAGATCTAGCTATACTACTCTTGGGGATATACCCAAAGGACTCTTCATCTTAACCCTTGTTAACCTTGTTAGACTTGCTAACCCATGTTCATTGATGTTCTATTCATAATAACCATAAATTTGGAAAAACCTAGATAGATATCTCTCTATGGAAGAATGGATAAATAAAATGTGGTGCATTTAAACAATGGAGTATCACTCAGAAATTTATAAAAACAAAAACAAATAAACAAACAAACAAAACATTAAATTTGCAGAATGGGTAGAACTAGAAAAAAAAAATCCTGAAAGAAGTATCCCAGACCCAGAAAGAAAATAATGTTTTTGCTTATATGTAGACATTAGTTATTAAGTCAATTATAATCAAACTACAACCTGTAGAACCATAGAGAGTAGGTATGGAGTAAGGAAATAGAGAAAACAGATCTTCTTAGGAAAGGTGTCAGGAGACATCTAGGAGAGGCTAAAGGCTAGCAGGTACTCTTCCAGAGATGTTTCACTGTTGAACTATGATGGATGTACCATGGAGGCAAGGTCAAAGGTACAAATCACAAGATTTTATTCCTGCAACTGATATGCGATTCCCATTCTTATGAAATTAATATAAGAATCCCCAGGCATAAACCCACTCTATTGGGTAGATCAGGAAAGATGTACTGTCTTGCAGTGATGATATACAAATAGATGATTTCTGAATTCCTAGTGATGATTCTACAATAATTCCTAAAACTAGATGAGTAATTATTAAGCTCTTATAATAGGACTGCTACTAAAGCCCTCTCTGATATAAAAACTGCAGAAGAACCCTGCTAGTCTTCACCTGTCATGAGTTAATTGCTTCTGAGATAGATAGCATGCTTTTACAACTTAGAATACATTCCTTAGAACTGTAAAACAATTAACTAAAGGTCATAAAAAGGAACAAACAATTTAGTATAGGTGCAATGACAGAAGATAAAATATTAACTGGGATTATCTATATACAACTTTATTGTTAACTTAGACATGAGAATTATAGTTTTTAACTTTCAATGAAAAAAATGAATGTCTAGTTAGATAACTAGTCCTTATGGAAACACATGTAAACATCTCTTTTGTAAACATCTTGTTCAGTTTATGATTTGACTTTATGTTTAAACTTGTCGTGAACTTTTAAAATAGATACCATGTAATCTAGTCTCCTAAAAAAAAGTAGAACAAACACAGATATGTTTTGATATATTGATGATATTAGGAGGAAGAAGGAGAGAAGAGAGTTAGGAGGTAGAAGGACACAGAAGAAGGCAGAAAGAGACTTAGAAACTAAGGCAAAAGGTGAAGACACAGCAGAACATAAAAAAATATAGCAGAGTATAAGAGAGAGATGATAAGAGACTAAGAGGAAGCTGCAGTGAGAACAAATCACCAGGCAGGCCTCTCCTCATCATGGGACAGAACAGGTCTTTTATTAAAAGCAAGGCAAAGTCAGTCTTAATAAAGAAGGCAATGCATTTTTTTTTCTTACAGACTTGGGTTTAATTCCATTTAGCAATGAAAGGGTAGAACCTTTTCCTTTCTCTGTTCAGAAAAGATGAAGCTGATTTTTCATCTAGAATAAGTGAATTCTTATTGCACTGACTCTTGGGCTTTTGTTCCATATATATATATATATATATATATAAGTACAGATGTATGTGTCTGTATTTATGTAAATATGAAATAAGTAGCTGCTCACAACAGGAGTGTATAAAGGTGTATTAGTGTGCGTGCATGAGTTTGTATATGAATGCATGTGTGTTTATGCATATTTTCCTACATAAAAGATTTTCCTTCTGTGAGCATGACTCTCTTCTCCTCATTCAATAAATGGTTATTGTTCCAATCCTCCTGGCAAGTAAGTAGAGAGACTTCTGGGCAAGAGAGAAAGAAGCCCTAGAAATTAATTCTTTATTTAACCCTCTGCTGTTAAGCAAAAGGTGTTAATTGGGCCAGGGGTCTGCAGCTTCTGGCTTCAGAGTAACTTAAAGACAAGTAAGCATTATTATAGAAAGTCTTGCTGGCTCTTCCTGCTTGGTTACCTCCAAGAGAGTCAGGACAGAAAGAGAAATAGAATCAAGGGAGGTTGTGTATCTAGAACAGGAAGATTAAGTAGGGAAGGGAGAAGAAAGAGTTGTGGGAAGGAGTACAGCAAGAAACAGGTAAAATAAAGAGTCATTTGAGGGGTAATGTGGATAGCTAATACTTCCTAACGTTCTAAAATATACATACATATGAAGGTGATGTGATGAAATAACCAATCAATGGGAAAAAAGAGTCTCAACTGGCCATCACTTGGCCATCACCAAATTAATCTTCCTGTACTGGAACTGGTTTATATCTAATTAAGTTGTTAGCCAACTTGGCCTCATGGGAATCTCCAAACAACTCAAACTATTAACAAGAAAATAAGTTGCTCCACAAACTGAAAGCAAGTCTCCAATGCTGAAGACAATACCTTCACAACTCACTAAACGTGGAGGTATTGAGCTGATGCCTACAGAGAAACTCCATACCTACATTCTAGGGGCTTTGGTACAGAAGTTTTTCTATGTGCTACTAAAATGTAAACGCAAACCCAGCCACAAACCCTTTGGTACACAATAGTGAACTACGTGAAAGATATGCTAGGGTAATTGTAGACAAAAGCTTGTAGGAGTAACCAATTAATAATTGATTTAACTTAAAGCTCACTCTATGAGATGGAACCTATATTTGATACTGCTTAGGTGACCCAAATGTCTCAGAGACCTAGGGTTAAACCAAATAACACTGGGTTAAAAGAGTATAAAAAGTGATTCCTAATGATACTCTGCTATACTAATATATTAGTACCTTGTTTATTCAGTTTCAGAAAAAGCTTCCTTCTGCAGCAGATGGGAATAAATACAGAGACCCACAGCCAGGCATTACACAGAAACTATAATTCAACCTTAGGAACATTCAACCCTTAATGAGATGCCTATTACAAATGATTTCTCTCAGTACTCAGGGAACGTCAAGGAAGGAGAGGTTTAAAAAGTGTAAGAGTCAGAGGAGTTAGAAGACATGAAGGAAATAAGACGCAACAAATCAACATGAACAAAGCTCATATAAACTCACAGAGACTAAAGTGGCAAACAAAGCTCTGCACAGGTTTGTGGCAGGTCCTCTGAGCTTATATTATGGTTCCTAGCTTATTGTTTTTATAGAATGCTTAGTGCAAATGAGTGGGTCTCTGATTCTTGTGCCTTTTCTTGGGCTCTTTCTAAGTCTGTTTGTTTTGGCCAACTTCAATATGATAGGATTTGTTTTACATTATTTTAATTTTTGTTATATTTTAAAAATGACTGACTGACTGAATGAATGAATAAATGAATGAATGAATGAATAAAAACCTAGTACAGTTGCTAAGAGAAAAAAATCTATTTTTTTCTATGATGTGACCTTGGGTATACCAACTGCACCTGGGAAGGTACTAGGTTCAGAAATAGTTGATCAGCATCTAAAGACCTTTTTCCCTTTCTTTCTTTCTCTCTCTCTCTCTCTCTCTCTCTCTCTCTCTCTCTCTCTCTCTCTCTCTTTCTTTCTTTCCTGGTTTTAGGGACTTTGTTATTTAATTAGGTTGTTTTGTTTTTGAGAAATAACGGGTGGGTAAAGAGGGGAATAGGATCTAGAAGGACTTCAGGAAGATTAAAATATAATCAAAATATATTTCAATTTTAAAAATGCTTTAAATGATAAAAATATATTTAAAATGAAAAAATATTATTTGCATCCTGAATGAAGGCAAAAGAAAGGAATGACCAGCCTCTAAATATGTTATCTTTGCAATGGCAAAGTAAGGAAGTAAAGTAAACCAACATTCTTATTCACACAATACACACACACACACACACACACACAGAGAGAGAGAGAGAGAGAGAGAGAGAGAGAGAGAGAGAGTTGCCTTGGTCATTTGTCTCTTTACTGCAGTACAACAGCAAGTATGATACTATTTTAACATATAAACTGAACCATAAAAGTCTCCAATTGCAAAACAATTCTAAAAAAAACTAGAGTGCAGTGCTGTATGCATTGCTATTTCAGATCTTAAGATATATTACACAGTTATATTAAGACATTAACATATATGTGTATATGTATATGGTACCTATATAAACTGTTGACATGATCATTCTTTTGTATAGTTAATGGTTTTTTTTTTTTTTTTTTTTTTTTTTTTTTTTTTGGTTACTATGAGAAGGAGAACAGCCAAAGGCATCATCTAAAAGGGAGTCCATAGCAGAGGAAAGGCATCCTATACTGAACATGGTAAGCAGAGTGTATCTGTCTGTAAGAGAAGCAGGAGAACAGAGAGTTGGAGAGCAGAGAGAATAACAAGGGAAGGAAGGCAGACATAGGGAAGACAGAGAGACAAGACAAGAGAGGGAAGACAAGAGAAAGACAGAGAGAGGAAGACAGAGTTAGAAGCCCCAAAACAAGAAGAATAGCCAGAGATAGCAGGGTTTTAAGGAGAGTAAGTAGATGGGAGGAGGGTATCTCCTGAAATGAAAGGAGTTCAGAGTAGTGGAGGAGGTAGCAAAAGCTAGAATGACATGATGGACCTTTAAATGTGAAATAGGTACTTATACTGAGGGATCCTGGAAGTAAGCATGTGCTTTGGTATACTAATTGGTACCACAGTCATTTGTTCTTCTTGCCAGTGATAAAAGAAAATGGTTATTTTTTGGCAGAGGGGAACTATATCACAAGTTCCAGAGGAATACTGGCTTTTGTCTAACAACCAGATTTTTGAGAAATACTGTTTCCTTTGGACATAACCATACCAGCACTAACTAATGCTACCATTTAGGCAAATGGACTGAAATCAAACACCCAAAGGTGAGTACACACAGCTTCAAACATTTAATATTTTAAAAGATGCCAAAAATGTAATCTAGAGATAAAATGGCAACCTACATAAACAGTGCTTGGAAAAGAGTAGATGTCTACATGCAGAAGAATGAAATTAAACCTGGTTCTATGACCTTTCACAAAACTAACTCTAAGTGGATCATCAAAGACCTAAACAGAAAATGTGAAACACTGAAACTGCTAGAGGAAAGCATAGACAGTGCCCTGCACGGTATCAGTGTAGGAAAGAACTTTCCTGAATTTGCCCAAGAATTAAGAGCAACATTTTACAGGTAGGGTTTGGCAAAACTAAACAGCTTCTAGTCAGTTATGGCAAAGAATTTCTAAAAATTCAGTTCATTTTAAGGAAAGGTTTTCTAGGAGAATATCCATCATTTTAACCCAGAGCACACACTCTTAAATCTCATAAAAATTGAAAACAATTAAATTTAATTATCCAAAATCTGATGAGATAAGATTAATATTGTTCTTTTTAGATCTTGGAAAAGAAATGGCACAGACTATAAGAATCCTTAGAGCTGTTGCACATCTACCCTACTCCTAATCAGGAGCCAAGAATAAAGGAACAAATATCTGAGAAAATCAGACAATTTCTGATGGATTTATTATAGTAAAATATGTGGCAATTTGGATTTCGTAACTCAAGCCTGTGCAAGCAAATATTCTGCAAAAATAAAATGCAAAAGACTTCTTAATTTATTGCTTTCTTTTATTGAAAAGAGATATTCAGGGAAGTGGGCTAAGAATATATTGGGCAGAATCAAAAGGCATGGGTGACATTTTCTGGCTTTAAAAGAAAATCATATTCCAAGGGGAATTTGGTGACTTCATAAATTCTTCCACACCTGAAATATCATTAATAAACAAAGAAAGAAAGAAAGAACCCAAAAAACCCAAAGAAGTAAAAACAAAAAACAAAACAAAACCAACTTAAAACTTTTAAGCTATATTTGCCTACCCTAGAATTCTGTGAGAGTTTGATAACTGTACATTTTGGTGACATGGCTGAGAGATTGCAAGGACTTTTAGAAACAACTGTACATGATGAATGTCATAAGAAGAGCATCTATTATAACTCAACTTCATTCAAACGATGACTTTTATACCTTATGTTGATTTTAGGTTGAAGGTTTTTAAAATAATCAGAGAAAATAATCTGTTTAGCTTATGAGACATACAAGTATTGAGAATACATACATAAAGCCAATGGTGGGTGAGAAATGACTTCACAGTGTTCTTTCCTATCCTTACCATGTCTCTGCTCATATTGTTAGGGAATATCACATCCTTAACTGTGAGCAAGGTCTGAAGTTAGTTGCCTTTCCAGATGAAATATGTTGAAATAATACTTCCATGAGAAATTAAGATTTCTCTTCTTCCTGTTCTTGTTAAAGAATTCATTTGTGATGATGTATCCTAAGAAATGGGCTGCCTGACTATTTCCTAGGCTAAGAATAGTCCTCTAACAACTCAGAACAGGATCAAGCTGATGATAGTCAGTAGAAATTTGAAGGCTTATCAAGAGACATAAGAAAATGAATTCCGTATGTTTCCTGGATGACATTGGAACTGAACTCATTTCCTGAGTCTTCAGATGAAAAAGAACCCCTTTACCATTCAGATTACATCCAGGGAAGATAAGGAAAACATTACCTGATTTATGAGGTTGTTTGTGGTGACTTTAAATGTGGAAATATATGCATATATATAAACAGCTTCAGTCTGCTTTAGAAGAAGTAGTTTTCTATAAATAATATGATCGACAATAGGTCAATATGAGTGTTTGGTTTACAGATGGTACAAATAAACATCCACAATTATTCTAAGCGGATCATGCATGGTACACAGATGTTTTCATAGCATCTAAGCAACTTGTAAAATTTAAATATAGAGCCACATACAGTAATAATTTAAAGATAAAAAAATGAACAAAAATGTTCATAAATTATTTTAACCAGATATAGAAAAAGAGCAAATTGTTCTTTTTAAAAAAAATAATTTTGGAAACAAAATATTCCAAGGCAATTTAAAAAACTGTACAGAAAACTGTATGCATTAATGTATGATAAAACACAATTCACAGCTTACTGATGTGTGATTATTCTTATGAAAATCTTGAGTAGGCTATATAGTAGATAAAACAAACTTATGGTTTAGAAGGCAATCATTAAAATAATTCTTCTTGAGACAGAAAGGGCTATATATAACTCCATCCAGCAACAAAAGAAAACACAAAACTTTGAATAAGGAAGGAGAAATAAAGAGGCAAAAATAATTGAATACTGGTCAATATTCTGGAATTATTGTCATTTATGACTTTGCCAGGAATGTTAGAATTTTTTAGTCTAGAACATGGTACTTTTTTTTGACAGGTCTAACAATCATACAGAGGGATCACAAATGAATGACATGCTTTCTGTATTGTGCATGTTCCTTCTCACTACCACTACCTTCCATTAAGTACCCATTGTATATCTATCTATTAGACATAAATGTGTATTCATTCCTTTAAAACTGATTTATGTTTCATCCCACTACCTTTTTAGTATAATGAGTCCTGTATGCATTATATTTAAAGCATGCATTGATACCTTTAATTCATTCTCCCATCTAAAAATGCTTTCTTCAAAGGTCAAAGGATGAAAAATTCTGGACCATATATAGACTAAAAATGCATGACCTTATTTTCAGTTTAAAATTTGAGAGATTGATTTAGATAGTAATTACTATTGATACAAGAAAAATGGTTTTTAGTGCATCAAAATTTCCCAGAAAAAATATACATTAAACCAATAGGTATTGAATAATCCAATGCTATCCTTACTTATATGCATATAGTTGTACAATAGCTACTCTGTTTACATTACACAAGACAGTGACATTTAAGGCATAAGTACAACTCTATATAATTCAACTTATTTTAAACATCTTGTTAGAAGAACACTAATCAAATTTATCTCCAGGATATCCTGTAGACTGATACAAAACTCTATATGCAGAGTGAAGATTATACTACAAATATGGTTCTTATTTCATTATAGATGAATGATATGTCATACACTGTTATATGAATCTATAATAAAATATGATATTGCAATGCCTCTGCCCAGAAGGATAAAATTAATCCTGCCAAGAGAACATGAACTTAAATGCTAGAGTCAAGTTAAGTTGCCTCCAGGATCACTTCTTGAGTTCTCAGAATGGAATAAAATGCATGTGGGCATTCAAATGAAGTCTTTAAGCTATTTTACATCTCAAAAGTGTAATTTTTGCATTATATTTTTCATGTCATTTTACCTTAACATACATAAACATGCAGAAATGAGTGAAAAACCATTAAAATAGCTATGACTATGCAATTCAGCAAAATTTCCCATTGTTAATTAAATACCTTTAACTTCTTAAATGAAAATACAAGTGATGATGTTCATACATTGTCTAGCATTAATTTCAAATAACAGATTTTCTCCTTATCTCTTCAATTTCAACTTTTAGGTTTCTTAAATATTGTTCCAACAAGGATGTATAATTGAAACACTTCTGGACATTCCAAAACAGCTTAAATGCCTTTATCCATTCAAATCATTTGTAATTAGTACCTAAACAGATGAGCTAATAAATGATAGTGAATTACTGCAAAAATTTTTGATCAGCAATTCCTGTGTCCCAAGGAAGATTCAAGGTCCTAGATAATAAGAAAAACAGTGGTTAAGACAGGATAACTGTAGACTGTAGCCGCCCGTGGCCACAAGTCAACTGGGTTCACCTGAAAGGGGGGCTGGGAATGAAAGGGGAAGGAGGGCGAGAAGAGATGAGGCCAAGACAAAGTTCTCTGATCAAGGCCCCAAGCTTTAATGTTCAGCTCTCAATTTAAAGGGGAAGACCCAACCCACAACCCCTCCTGGTTTCAGATGGGTGGGATAATCCATAGTCATTCCAGGTCACTGCCGGAGATGTCTCAAGGCAAGCCCAGGGGCAGTTCTGCTTCTGTGTTCCTGGCAGCCAAGGTGGGTAACTCCACCTAGATCCTGTCACTTGACCTTGTTGTGGTAACCAAGGTCTCTCAGTCCTGCTCATGGGGGGAGAGTACAGTAGACTTGGTGTTTTGTTGTCTGTCTGCCTTTGTCTATATATGTTTTTTCCCACAGGATATAATGTGGAGTTCTTTTCCATGACCAAGGAGAAAAAGGTAGACTTCCAAAATTAAGAGGACAAAACCATGTTTAAATTTTTGTGTGAAAAGTATTTTTTAATATTATTGCTTTATGAAAAACATATGCTAGGGTGTAGGCTATCTAACTTGAAGAGCATGGTGTCTTATTTTGAATAAAATAATTTTTCATCTGATAATTCTATGTGCTAGTTGAGCCTTAATGTTGCAGTCAGTAATGGTCATCTAATTTATAAGAACAAAATGAGTCTTATTTTATAAGCATAGATTGTAGAAATAGTAAACTTTATATCTAAAATATAAAATATAAATATGTATGCTTTGAGAATCCTGAAAACTTAGAGAATAAAATTAAGCCAAGCAATAGTCATAACTTGATAGAGGAACTGATGGAGTGGGAAATTTGAAAAGAAGAATCATGACTGACTGAAGGGGAAGGCATTTAGAAATGAAATATTTAACATTGGCATCATAACAGTAATGCCATTAATAACAGACAATTGGGACAGAGTTCATAATGACTTAATCTCTAGTTCATTAACTTTTATGAATTTAATAAGAACATATTAAAATGAAAAGATGTTACATTGAAATTACCAACTTCTTATATGCTTATTTTTGATGAGTTTTAAAATGTGTTCTGGTATGAGCTTCCACCGTCTAAGTGAACTGTGAAACAAATTGCTTTATTTACTATTATCTTACATTTTTACTATGCATCTTATAGTTATTTGAAGAAGCCAATATGCAATATAACCAAACAAAGCATCACAGAATTTTTATATTATTTTCTCTGAATTAGTTGGAAGCCAGCTATTGTTTAATGGACCTTGATTATGTGGTTACTATTGGTTACAACAATAAGTTAGAAATAAATAATTATGTTTTTCTTCCACATTTGAAAGTGGCTGGCATTTTGCTACAGTAAAAGGCATAAGGCCTAATATTTATTTTTTATTAATGATTTTGTAATACTGTATATTGATAAAGCTATTCAAAGGTGAAGACACAATGAGCTAATTTCTTTTTAGTTAGTGAAATGTGCAGTAAAGAAAAGGAACAGTAGAGAGTATGAGTATGGGCACCCCCACTTAATTTCTTGTCCATTTCTCTTAAACACCCATTTTCAATATTTTTTCATATTTTTGTACAAATATGATAGATATTGTTGTAATGGTACATGGTATAAATTCTTATGTTTCTTTCCATCTTATAGACTTAACTTTCCACTATTCAAATTATAAAAAAATTAACTTACTTCAACATGTTGATAATGATTTTTTCTAAAAGTTTGCATTTTAGTTTTTGCATTATAATTTCATATATATATATATATATATATATATATATATATATCCATGATTTTTAAAATGTATGATTTGCCTGTCTGTACTTCTGTGCACAATGTACAGGCCTTGTGCCTCAGAGATCAGAAAGGAATGTTAACTCCTGAAATTGGTGATATAGATATTTAGTTATAAACATCTTGTGGGCAATGGTAAATGAATGCAAGCCTAGAATTAGAGTAGTATGTATTCTTAATAAATAATCAATTTTACTAACCATAGTCCATGAGTAATATTTTACTTAGAAATCTAGCATTTATTTATTCAGGATAAAACATTAAAATACTGATGCATAGAAGTCATTGTAACATGAAAAATATCATTAGTGTGTTTCTATTTCTCCTCAAAATTGCCCCATTGTAAACAGAACATTGAATAAAATTTTGTCAGAAATGTAAGTGGAAGAGGAGCATCTGTTCTTAATTGCTGAGATATCTCTCTAGACATACTTGCAGAAGATTTGATCATTTTGCAGTAGTATTATTTTACATATTTCTTTGCTTTGTCAATTCTGTATTTTTACAACTTTATTTAGAAAGAATATTGGTTCTTGTATTTTTTGTGATGCACATGTCTAAAGTTATATTTCTTTCCAAATAAAATGTGATGATAGCATATCATAACAGTTTTGATTTATGATTCTCTTTTTATTTACTTTTACAAAGTTCTGTTTCATAGTGCTTACAATATACATCTTTAAATTGTTATCATATACAACCAGAAATATTTATTTAAAAATAGCTACTAGAGTTTATATACATTTCTTTTATCTACTTTATAATAACCCTGTGTTTTTCTTTTGTTATAATAACATATGCATGTGTTTACATTGTGTATATGTAAAAGCAGTGTATTAATTCACTTGCTGACTAATGAGAGATAGTTTAGTTTGTGCGTGTGTTTTGAAGTCATGGAGATGAAAGACACTTGTGCTTGAAAAACGAATCTTATAATGTTGAGAGAAAGCTCAGCTCTTATTTGTATATTTGTTTTTTTTTCAATCTGCTTTTCCCTAACATAATTTTTTGCATTATACAGAAATGGACTTTTATACAACATATTCATCGTCTCCATTTAATTTTATTTCTTTATTGTTTTGGGGGGCAGAGGAATGAGAGTGTTTTGAACTAAAATACTATATTATGACAGTAATGGATAAAAATATTCTAAAGGCTATAAATCTTTTCTTAGTAAGAAACAGAGAAGTGAAATTAGGGTAGAGACAGTCTACATAGTAGTAACTGCCCTTGGTAAGATCTCTTCTTGACTTTACTCCTTTGCATTCCATTTATAAATGTCTCTTTCTGCCATCTAAACATATTATCCAATGCACTAGACAGAAGAGATAGTCTTACAATGAATTTACATGGGATATTAACATGTCTTAAAATGTTTTCTAATCTCTTAGTTGAAGACCTGTATGGTATCTTGCATCCCTAACATATACATTTATTTTCTCATAGCATTGAAAATGCCCTATTTTCTTATTGCTTATATTATTTAAGAAAGAAGCTAGCTGTATATTTTATGTTTCTTTCTATGTAAATAATTCCAAAATATTTTAAACACTTTTGTGGAATGGACTCTCACAGTTGCTGGTATGAATCTTGCTATGTGGCCCAGTTTATACTCAAAGACAAGATCTTCCAAGAGCTGAGATTATAATCATTCTGGATCATTCCCAGAATTTTTAAATTTGATTTTAAGACTGTGACTGTGATGCTTCTGTGCATCACTCATTTCTCTACCTTAATTGTCATATATATATATATATATATATATATATATATATATATATATATATATCAAATTTAGGTACTCATTTATGCTTGAAAACACTTTAAAGATTGAGGTATCTGTAAAACCTTCCATATTTTTTTCAATGTACTTACAATTCACGTTCAAATTATAAAACTATTGGATATTATTTTTAAAAATAAATTCATGAATTGTTTCATTCTTCTTCAATTACAGTTCTGCATATACTGGCTTATTATCTCACACATTGCTGATATCACTCTCACATAAACAGTTGATTGTCCCTTCTTTTGTTTTTAATAATATTATGCATGTTTCCAGTATCTTCAGATACTCAACTTTCATTGTCTTGGTTGTCAACATTGAATCCCAATGAAGGTGATCAGTCAATTTTTACTTCAGACACTTATCTTCATTATGTAGAAACAGCTTTTAGTTCTTTTAAACTGAGATTTACATCTTGTCCTCATGTTTTTCCTTAAATACATGGGAATGCTTTGTTAAGCTCTTACGTTAGGTCTCTCTCTTTAAAACTTATTTAAGGAAAAGTTTTGCATATTTATTGATTTTTCACTCCTATTGAGACACATTTATGCATTTTTAGCAAAGAAAATAATGCTGCATTTTTTTATATTTTGTATTATCAAAAGTTTTTAATATATATATGATATATATATATATATATATATATATATATATATATATATATATCACAACAAATACAACAAATCAAACCCATTAAATCAAAATAAAGGCAATTCACATTCTGAGCCTTCTGAAAATTTGGTGTCCAAATATTTTCCCATTTTGGGGGGTTTCTGAGAATTGTGTAGCTTTTAACTACTCATATTTATTTTATCTAACTTTGTACTTTTCCATCACATATCTGTATCCTAGTATCTAGCAACTATATTTAACAGGGGTCTGAAAAACTCAAGTTTCTGCATGGACTCTGCTTATTTTATTCTTTGTGAAATTTTCCCCATAAATATTGACCAATCTTGACCTATCAAGATCTTGTTTCTATGTCTCTATTCAGGTAATTTGTTGTGCTACGCTTAATCTCTATTACCATAGCTTATATCTCATTTGGAAAATGGCTATTAATTAGAAAAAGAAAGAATGGCACTGTTCATCTCTTTTTTCTTGCTCTTGAGAACCACGTTGATGAAGAAGCAAAAAGGGGAATCAACAGAGGGGTTGCTCCAAAGAAATTCTTTTTTTCTAATGCTTATAGGAAGACTTAGGAAAAAGAAAAATGTCTAAAAGTAAAACAGTAGTGGTAGACAAACATCCTTGCATGGCCCTGTATCCAAAATATATGTATATGTAAAGTAGATATAAGTAGTTTGGCTTAAACCTCAGCTAGAATGAGAAGCGTAGAAAAAAAGTATACATTAATCTTTTTTCATTCTCTTAAAAACACCAAGCAGCAATTTGTCCAATACTTGTCCTGAAATCTGTAGTGTTGAATAATATTATACTCACTGGAGACACATGTTTAATTCTATACCATGACAAACAAATACCTATGCCACTCTTATATACCATTTTAGGATAGAAGTTATCTTAAGAAAATCAGTACCAAAAGACTAAAGATATGATGATAAAAGAGGCTATAAGAGCTCTTATATTAGATAACAAGAATCTTAGGAAGATCAGTACCTTTAGAAAGACAAAGGATCAATTAGTAAAAGTGGTTATAACATCCCCAAATTTAGGAGGTTTCAGAAAAATTAGAGATTGAGATGGCCAAAATCTAATCACCTAAGAGAAGGTCTAAGTGGCCATGCTTTTAACCATGCTCCTTTCCTAAGCTCTCCTCTTTTTACCTCAGAGTCTCTGAGTAATAAAAATTATAACTGAGAAATAATTTCTTCAAACTGAATATTTATTCTAAAAACATACATTATATTAATGATTACTAAGAATAAATGAATTTGGATGAGAAATCACTTCATTCAACAGCATACAGCACAAAACCATGAACTAAATTATCTTCTCTAGACAGATTTTGGCCTCAAGAGTAAGGATAAATTAAGTTTTATAAAATATTTTCCATATCAGTATGGCTGTATGCAAATCATGACCTTTTACATGCAGAATCAAGATATTCTTAAGTAAGTTAATTCTATTCAATTTTTCCCTAAGAAACCTATGTTAAAATTTTTCTTATATTGTATTCAGAAGTGCATTATTACTCTCTCCAAGGTAAATATTGTGAGACCAATGAATTCCCAGTAATCTAGATTATTCAATCATAATAAGAAGAAAAGAATCTGACTGTGATATACAATTATTATATGGATTTTTGAACAGCAAGGACTCCTCCAACTTACAGTTTGACTACTAAAAGGATATTTGTTACAAAATATGAATTCAATAATTATTTTTCCTCTAGTAATAATATTGACTATATTCCCATTGTTAAGTCAAAGTAAGAAAGTCTGTCAAACCGACAAGTAGTTCACTTAAAGTTTGATAGATGTTAGATGAAGAACAAGCATTAATTATGATAGGCTCTTAGGACACACTGATTTATAGCTTTATATTGATTTGCATGATTTATCTAGATTATTAATCTACACAATATCAAAATACCTAATGGGTGGCAAACAGAGGAACAGGGTATGCCTTAGGATCCAAAGAGTTGTGAGTCTTATTGTCAAGGATCTTTCGGTGATGTGGACAGATATTGCTGTTCATGGTAAGCATTACTAATACAGGTGAAAAGATTGTTTGGAGAGTTATTTGCTGTTTGTTAAGTAGGAGAGATGGAACTACCCCGAAGAAACTTGGTACCCCTAATTGGCAGGAAGTATGCTAATAATATTGATGTCCCCTTTCCTCTTGAATCTTCTTTCTCTCCTACTTAGTGTTGAGGTATTGGAAGGCTGACAATGGGTGGTAGGAAAAAATAATCAAAAAAGCAACCAAAAGACCTATTACATATGATTCCCAAGTGTAGGGTTAGGCAGAATAGGAAATATGATTTTTAATGCCTTAGAAGAAACAACAGGGGAAGAAAGGAAGAATATTCTCTTTCAAGACATCAGCAAAGGGTTTAATGTGGGTACTTCATCTGATCTATTTCCCCTTTGCTCCCAGAAAGAATTTTCTATTTTTTCCTCTTCCTATATTCTGTCTCAAAAAACACTGGGAGAATGGCTGAGCAGCTAAAAAAGTTGTAAGTAAAAATGAAGAAATATGTGAAACAAACAAACAAACAAAAGAACATATGAAATGAGAAAACCAAAAGGTTCATTCTATTCTCTCATTCTTTGAAAGAGTTTCAGAATCAGCTGTGCAACTGAGAAATATCCAGTAGAGGTGGAATCACCTTCTTGGGAAGTGAATAGCATTGTAAAAGGTAGAAATAAGAGGCTCAAAGCAGAGACTGAGAGTGGGAGTTTGCCTCAGAATGAAAGAAGGAAATAAGCTGTACTAGAAGGAAGAAAGCAGCCTCATCTGGCACCAGGAACTTTCAGTTTCTCAACCCTACTGTCTTTGGATGGGGTGTGGAGTCAAGTGTTTGGTGGGGCCAGGGGAGGATGTTGTGCAAGGTGACAGGATTAAAAAAAATTGAAACAGCCCACTTTGAGAGAAAGAGATAATCATGAGCCTAATGTACCATCAGAGAAAGGGTGTTCTGGGATTACAAAGTTGCCATCAGTTTTCCCAGTAATTGCATTGTACATATCTTCTAATGTACAGAAGAAGATTCTGATGATATAGCATGATGTCCTATAGAAATACTCTGAGGCATTTTAAAGAGGTTATTATTTCCTGTGGAATGCATTTACCTTATGTGAAACAAATATTAAGTAACTGAGTTACCTAAAGTAGAATTGTAACCCAAGACTGGAAAGGTATGGTAATCACTGTGGTAGATGCCAATCGGCAGTTGTAATGGTTAATGTGTTGTCAGAAGGAAGAAGCAAATATTGAACAATGAAATAAAAGATAGGGGCTGAATAGTGTAAGATCGGTTGCTAGGTAAAGGGCAATATTTTGATCTTCAAGAACAGATTTGACTTGAAAAATTGTTACTGAGCAATGTCACTTAGTGGCTTTAGGAACTTGGGACAAAATTGGTGAGCCTGGGAAAGGGTACACCTCATTTATTAAGATTGTAAAAGCCTCTAGTGAATCTATGAACAAAGCATTATTAGACCCTGATGCTATACAGGGACCTTGGCATATAAGAATTTGAATACTGATTGCAAAATAATTATTAGACCATTAAAGGCTCTAGCAGCAGCAATGGATGGGTGGATAAGGGACATGACCGATTTGAGGGCTCTTACAGATATTATAGGACAAGCCATTGCTAACAGTCTCTCATATCAAAATGTCTGGTGCTTCAATTGTGAGAAATTTGGCCACTTAAAAGGAAACTAGAATGGAGCTACAAAAAACCTCATATCTCAAAATGCTCATTTGTTATCTTTGAGAAATATTGTACTTTGTGCTAAAGAAGGCAACAAGCTCTTTCTAGTGGCAATGGATTTTTCAAAGATTTGCCTAGTCTTCCCAGGGTTTACAGATGTTTTGCAAAGGGATATCATTGGACCAATGAATGTAAGTCTAAGGAAGATATCTAATATGCTTTATTGTCATTGAGAAACAAAATTGGGGGCCGAGGTTGAGACACAAAGGAAAAATCATGAGCCTTTTCCCTCTGTTCGGCCAGAAAATAACAAGCAGCCAGGAAACCCACAAGTAAGTATTGCCTATCTCATATACCATATCATAGACAGTGCTGTTCTAGACTTGGTCATACATATACAACTTTTACTCTATACCACAACATTCAATTTTACAAAATACCACTGGTGTTTATGGTCCTTTGTCATCAGAGAAAGTAGAGGAAATATTTTAAAGAAATGAATTAGCTTCTCAAAAATTTATTGTGCATCTAGGAATTATAAATGTGGATTTCAGAGGAGAAATTAAAACTATCACTTCTTGTAAAAAGAGATGTAAATTAACACAGATAAGATTGATCATCTGCCATTGTTTCCCTACATTAAAGGCAAAGCTGATCCAGTAAAAAGAATGTGTGTGGGGGGGGGAAAGGGGGAGTTGGAAGGACTGTAAATCATGTCGGGAAAACAATGGTTAATGATCAGAGGCCACAACTAAAATGGCAATTAAATGGTGTTGAAATAGAAGGTTTGGTAGATACTGGAGCTGAAATAACTATCATTTTACAAATTCTTGTAATTATAAATGGCTACTTCAAAAAGTTTATACTGTTTATAGAAATTCAAAGATTATCTCAGATAAAACAATGCATGAAATAGATTAAATGTGTGGGACCAGATGGTCTTATAGTAAAGTTCAAAACTTATTTGGCTGACATTCTCATACATTTATGGGAATAGTGACCTTTACAATAATGAAGTGCTCAAATTAATATTCCTGCAATTCCAGAAACAGCTTATGATGAAATTAGAGGTACAATGGTAGATGTTCCTGGTGAAGGTATTAATATATTTCATCAAAACAATCCAAGGCAGTGTCAATTGTCCAAATACAGGACATCCCAAGGGTTGAATTTAGAAATATATATTGGACAGTTCTGAAATACTAACTGTCCTACACTTAAAATGGTTGATTTACAAGCCTGTGTAAGTGGAGTAGTGACCCTTAACTTCAAAAGAATTACAGGCACTTGAACAGCTTGAACAAGAGCAATTGGAGCCTCAATATATAAAAGCATTTGTGGAATTTCCCTGTATTTGTGACAATAGAAAAATCAGGAAAATGTAGTATGTTAACAGATTTAAGAGTGGTGAATAGTTTAACTCAACCAATGGGACCGTTTGAGCATAGAATTCCTTTACATTATTACCTAGTCATGCTCTATGATAGTAATTGATTTAAGAGATTTACTTCTTCACAGTCTCTTGCCTAAGCAGGATAGGGAAAGATTTTTTTTTTCACAATGCCTATGTATAATAATGGTGGGCCAGCAAAAGATATCATTAGAAAGTTCTTCCACAGGGAATGTTAAAGAGTCCAACCTCATGTCAATACTTTTTACAACAAACAAAAAATTCTGCCATGTTGAGGTTTACAGATTATTCCTGAAAAAAAATAGAGAGAAGTCTTTATTAGCTATTTGGATTATAAAATAAGTCAACAACAAATTAAACTACAGAAGAAAAATATCAGCATAGATAAAATGCAAACTTTTAATGATTTTCCAAAGTTAATGAGAGATAATAATTGGCTATGTCCCATTTTTGGAGTAACTACTCAAGATAAATAAGTTCTTCCAAATATTATATAGAGATTCAGTCTTAAACAATCCACGGTGGTTAACAGTTATAAGAAGAGAGACTTAACTTTGGTAGAACAAGAACTACAACATGCAAAAATGGATATAATAGATCCCAAACTTGATTGCATTTTGGTTATTTCCCTTCAATTCATTCTCCTACTAGGCTCCTTAGGCAGAGGGAAGAGAGTATTATAGAATAGATTTTCTTAACACATAAAGTAAAAATAATAAATAAAAACTTAGAAAAGTTTCTGATTTAATCATAAAAGGTAGAATAAGACTATGTTAATTGTCAGGAACAAATCTTGTCAAAATTGTAGTGACTTTTACCTTTCCTGAACTTGCGCCATTATGAGTATTCAATGAAGATTTGCAAAAAACCTTGTAGCAACTATTTGAGAAAAATTATCAAAAATGTTTCAAGAGAAAGCATCTTCATTTTATTGAAATAAAACCTAGTTGGATTGTCCTAAATATTGCAAAGGAAACATCAATTTCAAAAGCATATTATAATATGAAACTTATTGCAGGTTAAGCAACTGTAGAAAGACCTAATCACATTTTAAAAGAAATGCTTCTATAACAAAGAGGAAGAGTAAGTGTCTCCAGGAATAAACTAAATGATGCTTTATGAACTTAAACTTTCTGAATGGTAATAAAAAAGAAACAACTAAATCTAGGAGAAATTAAGTTTAAAAAATAAGTGAAATTAAATCAATGTAGATACTATAAGAATATGTCAACTTCAGACAGAAAGCCTGCAAAACTTTTTTGATTGTGTGTGTGTGTGTGTGTGTGTGTGTGTGTGCGCGCGCATGCAAGTGTGTTGGGGGCCGACTTTTAGCAGAAAGTAGTAAAATTATCAAAAATTATCAAAAATTATCAAAAATTTTTGGATATAATAGATCCCAAACTTGATTGATTTTTGATAATGCAAAAATCAGCTTTGCAGCCATCTTGAGCCATATACCCTGACATGTGACTTGGATTACAATAGCCTACAACAGCTGAGCACACTCCAATAATCTTGGTTTAGATACCTTGAGATTAAAGGTGTGTGAGATTAAAGGTGTGTGAGATTAAAGGTGTGTGACTTAAGAGTATGACTTAGAAGTGTAGAGATCAGATTTAGAGACAAGACCTAAGGGCATGATTAAAGGTGTAAGTTAGAGGCGTGGCTTAGAAGTAAGACATATAAAAGGCAGAGGCAGACAGTAGCGAATTAGACTACAGAGACAGAACCAGACACAGCAGAGAGAAGACAGGTAGCAGGAACTTGGAAGAGAACTTGGAAGAAGTAACTTGGAACTTGGAGGGACTAGGAGCTAGGGACTAGGCACTAGGAACTCAAGACTTAGGACTTAGACTGAAGAATAAACAGGATTGAATTACACTCTGTCTGGTCTGCATTCTTCGAGTCTGTCCTCACTCTCACTCTTGCTGAACCCCAACCCGCAGACCGGAGTGGCAGCTTGGGCCGGATACAGTGGCCGCCCAAACGTGGGTCGGCCGGGGCCTCAACATTTTGCTTGGGCTGAGACATTTTTTGGCTGCCCCAACGTGGGGCTAGGGCAGTTCTCAACACAAGTGTGTGTTGCGGACATGATTTTGTTTATTCTTCTACAAAAAAAAGAAAGAAAGAAAGAAAGAAAGAAAGAAAGAAAGAAAGTTATAGAGTTAATTTTTTAAATTTTATTTAATTTTTTTTTTTAACACTCCAGATTTTACACTCCTCCAGGTCCATTCTCTTCACTGTTTGGAATGCCACCCAGAACCCTCCCTTCATCCCCTGTCCCCTTGTGATTGCTTTCTTCTCTCTCCCAAGTGGGTTGAGGCATCCTCACTTGGGACCTTCGGCTTGTTAATCTTTCTGAGTTCTGAGGACTGTATCCTAGGTATTCTGTAGTTTTTTTTCCCCTTTGGCTAATATCCACTTATTAGTGAGTACATAGCTAGTCTGAGTTACCTCACTCAGGATGATATTTCTATTTCCATCCATTTGCCTACAAAACTCAGGATGTCCTCATTCTCAATAGTTGAGTGGTATTTCTTTGTATAAATGAATTACATTTTCTGTATCCATTCTTCAGTTATGGGACATCTGGGTTGTTTTCAGCTTCTAGATATCACAAAGAGGGGTGCTATGAACATAGTGGAACATATTCTCCTGTGGCTTGTTGGGGCATCTTTTGGGTATATGCCCAAGAGTGGTATAGCTGAATCTTCAGGTAGATCTATTTCCAGTTTTCTGTGGAATCTCCAGATTGACTTCCAGAGTGGTTGTACTTGTTTGCAGTGCCACCAGCAATGGAGGAGTGTTCCTCTTTCTTCACATCCTTGCCAACATGTGCTGTCACCTTGAGGCTTTGATCAGCCATTGGTGTAAGATAGAATCTTAGGGTTGTGTTGATTTGCATATGCCTGATTACTAAATACTTTGAACATTTCTTTAAGTCCTTCTCAGCCATTTGAGATTCCTCTGTTTTGAATTCTCTTTTCAGTTCTATATCCAATTTTTATTTGGGTTGTTTGGTTTTTTGGTGGTTAGCTTCGTTTGTTCTTATACATTTTACATATTAACTCTCTATAGGATGTGGGGTGAAGATTTTTTTCCCCAATCTGTAGGTTGCCAATTTGTCCTATTGACTATATCCTTTGCCTTACAGAAGCTTTCTAGTTTTATGAGGTCCCATTTATTAATTCCTGATCTTAGAGCATGGGCCACTGGAGTTCTGGTTAGGAAATTTCCCCCTGTGCTACTCAGTTCAAGGCTCTTTCTCTTCTACTGGATTCAATGTATCTGGTTTTATGTCGAGGTCCATAATCCATTTGGACTTGAGCTTTGTGCAAAAGGGCAAATATGGATCTAATTTCATTTTTCTACATACAAACTGTCAGTTAGGTCAGCACCAGTTATTGAAGATGCTTTCTTTTTTTATCATATATTTTTGGCTTCATTGTCAAAGATCAAGTGTAAGTGTTATTTCTGGTTCTTCATTTCTATTCTATTAAGCAACGTGTTTGTCTCTGTACCAATACCATGCAGTTTTTATCACTATTGTTCTATCTTGTTATTGATCATTACCAAAATATATAAAGCCTTTGGGTAATCTAAGCATTAGAGTATCATTTGTACTGAGCCCACTTGGTTGGCAGGATGGTCTGGGCAATGCCCAGTCTTGTGGAGACAGCATGGGAGATTGGCAGAGCCATCTCCAATGCTGGCGTCTCATGGGTGGCAGGGCTGGTGTTTCTGGCTGGCTGTTTTTAGCTGCTGTGTGCACGTGGCCTCTGGCCACAGAACATGGTAGCTGAGCTAGGCAGAGCCTAGATAGTCAGCTTGGCCAGAGGCCATCTTTAAATAATTACTACAACAAGGGATGGTGATTCCCCCAGTGTTCTTTTATTGTTAAGAATTGGTTTTTGCTCATCTGTTTTTTTTTTTTTTTTTACTTTTCCAGATTAATTTGAGATTTGCTCTTTGACTTCTTTGAAGAACTTGCAAATTACCAACTCTGAAAATTAACGGCTATATAATATAAACTTTTAGTTGCGCAATTTCAACTATATAGCACATATTATTTATTTTTCCCCATTTTGAATTAAAATATTTTTCTACCAAGCTTTTTCTTTTGAGTAAACTTGATTGAGAGTTTGCTATAAAAAGTTAAAGTAAAAGAACCAAAAAATTAAAGTAAAAGAACCAAAAAATTAAAGTAAAAGAACCAATGTCTAAACACAGTAGTGTTTAAATATTCCATGGGGGGAACAGATTTGGCAGTCATCTTAGCCCAGGTTTCTCATGTACCATTTGAGACTGAAGGAAAACAAAACAACATCCCCTGAGGAGTGAGCTGAAGAACATTTCCTGTGTTCTCTGTTATGTCAAATACAATCAGCAATGGCAGTCCTAACATTATCAGGCCATAGGAGACAGTGTAGTTGAAACCTCTAGCAAGTATGGTGTGTCAAATTTAGGGTTCACTCAATAAGTTAGACTAAAGCTGAAGAAAAATGTTATATCTCTGTACCAGATATATATTTATACAAACCTCTAATTTTCATTTAAATTGATGCAAGGTCATAATACTTGATCAGGGAAAAGACTTTTCCTGAATTCTAAATAATCTCACATCTATAAGTTTCAATGGTATAAATTTTCACAATTTACTTCATTTTCAAATGCTATAAAAAGAGAGAAGATCAGTGAAAAAACTTTATCTGGTAATAGTGTAAGATTCAGTCTGCTTTTTACATTTTTGCTTTACCTATTAAACCCTTTAATTATGTCTATCATAGAAAAGTATGTCTATTTATTAGATACTTATAGAATTTTAAACTGCTATATATGCAACTGTGATTTCCCCTTTAAAAACAGAAGGAACCTATCCTCCAAGTTTCCAGGAACATAAAAGAAACTTTCTTATTCATAATAGTTATCACACATCTAGAGATCTGTGAGTGGTTATTACATGGACTAAGAACTTTCTTATTCTTCAACTGTTATGCATTTTTTTTCTGGGGTGGGGTGCAGGCTAAAAATTGCTCAGGTATTTGAATAGTAATCAGTAAGGAGGTAAGGAGTTTCATTATTCTGAAACATGTTCAATGTAAGTATAAAACTGTGTTCTGTCTGTTTCTGTGAGATAACAGTGAAAAGCTGTGGTTCTTTCTATCAGAACACTGAGATTGATATTGAAATATATAAGTACTTAAATTCAAACATGTGGACCCATAAGTAATAAATAGTTTAGAATTGAAAATATTTGTTTTAGATTATAAACAGACTGAACTAAGACATTAAATGGCTTGAGATTAACTGCTTAAACTTAATGAATTTGAAAGATTTCTCTTTTTTTCATTATTTTTTATCGGATGTTTTATTTACATTTCAGATGTTATCCACTTACCCCATTTCTCCCCCTGCACCAGCCCAGGAACCACTATTCCATCCTCTCTACTCTTTCTACTTTAAGGATGTGCCCCCCACCTACTCACCACTACCCCCTCCACACCCTCAAATTTTCACACATTCAGCATCCAGCCTTCATTGGACCAAAGATCTCCTCCCCCACCTATGCCCAACAAGGCCATCATTCTCTACATCGACAGCTGGAGATTTGGGTCCCTCCCTATGTGCTCCCAGGCTAGTGATTTAGACTTTGGGAGCTCTGTTTGGTTGGTATTGTTCTTCTCCCTATGGGGCAGCCAACCCTTTCAGCTCCTTCAGTCTTCTCTTTAATTACTCCATGGTTAACCCCATGATCAGTTTAATAGTTAGCTGTGAGCATCTGCCTGTGAATATGTCAGACTCTGGCAGACCTCTAAGGAGAGAGCAGTATCAGGCTCCTGTCAGCATGCACTTCCTGACATCCACATCAGCATCTACCTTTGGTGACTGCACATGGGAAGGATATCCAGGTGGAACAGTATCCAGATGGCTCCTCCTTCAGTTTCTTTTCCACACTTTGTCTCCATATTTGCTCCCTTGAGTATTTTGTTACTCTTTTCAAGAAGGACCAAAGCACCCACACTTTGGTTTTCCTTCTTCACGAGCTTCATGTGGTCTGTGAGTTGAGTCTTGGCTATTCTAAGCTTATGGGCTAATATCCACTTATCAGTGAGTGAATACCATGTGTGTTCTTTTGTGATTGGGTTAACTCACTCAGGATGATATTATCTAGTTCCATCCATTTACCTAAGAATTTCTCAAATTCATTATTTTTAATAGCTGAGTAGTACTTCATTGTGTAAATGTACCATAATTTTCTGTATCCATTCCTCTGCTGAAGGATGACATTTGGGTTCTTTCAAACTTCTATTATAAATAAAAATAAAACTTTGGATTTCAACTTGGCTGACCTTTAATTGTGTTGTATGCATCAGTTTCCTGAATTGAAAGGCTGGAATGTGGAGCAATGGAGATTACATATCATAGTATTAAAAAATAGATCTGATTTTTTAAGTTGTTATCTAACCATACATGCATCTCTATTTCACTTCCTATATACATAACACATATATTTTTATTAGGGGTTCAAACTGATATTATATATATACATATAAATGTGTATATATGTGTATATGTATGTTTACACATATGTATACACATATATACACATTTGTATGTATGTATATACAAATGTGTATATATGTGTATATATTACACATTTATTTATATATGTATATATTATATATCTATGTTTATATGTGTGTACATATATATGTATATATGAAAATAATAATATGTATATATTATATTTGTATAATATATACATGTATATAATAATATATATATATATATGTATATAAATAATGAAGAATAGATGTTCAAAATACACTATCCCAGATCTCAAGTACTTATTGTGTGGAATCACATGGTAGCTCTAATGCCAAATGTCACCCAGGAGTTTACTTTAGAACTTAACATATACATTGTGAGCTTCTGGGCTAATATCCAATTATCAGTGAGTGATAATCACTTTAGCTTTGTTCCATTTTTGTTTGTTTTGTTTTTCTTTATTTTTGCAAAGCTTTGAGTAATTAAGATTGTCATAATCATGTCATTCAGTATGTAGTGGTCTGAGTGAGGATGCCCCTATAAGCTAACATATTTGAATATTTGGTCCCCATTTAGTGGAAATATTTGCACTATATTTGCACATATGCTATGAATATAGTCCTAATACTAATAATTGAATGGGATATGTCACTTGGGGTTGACTTTGAGTATTCAAGAACTGGTGTTTTAAGTGTCTCTCACTGTCTTTTACTTAGGGATCAAAATGTAAGCTCTCAGCTGTCCATGATACCCTGCTTTTCCACTAACCTAATGGAACCTAACCATCTTAAACTATAGGATCAAATTAAAACTTTGTATTATAACACATTGCCATGGTCAGGGTACCTTATCACACAATAGAAAATGACTAAGACTCAACATGAATTATTATGGGAATCTTCAATGCCATTATTTTATGTTAAATGTTTGGGCAAATAGGTGAACTATTGGTATTGTGACAGCATATACTTGATTCAAATTTTAATTATAAGAAGTGGTTGAAAATTCATAGACCTCATGAATCCAATGCAAATAATATACTTGTCAAAGTAGAGTTCCAGTACTATTGAAATAAGTATAAACTTACAGGCAGTCTAGATTTTAAACCTTATTGTATAAGGGCCTTTCCTGATACTGAATGGTAATAGTTTATCATACTGTGTTATTTTAACAGTCATTTATAATAACCAAATATTTCTTTTATATTTATTTATTTTATTTTGTGTGTATGAGTCCTTTGTCTTTATGCATATATTTGCAGCATGTGTATATCAGTACCCACAAAAGTTAGAAGAGGGGATCATAGCCTCTAAAAATATAGTTGTGGATGAATCAAGACACTGCGGTGCTCTGTGAAATGAACCTGGTTCCTATCCAAGAGTACTAAGTGGTTTTAACAATTGAAAACTATTTCTAGGGTATTTCATTACTTTAATTTTGAGAAAGAGGAAAAGAGAGAAAGAGAAAGAGAGAGAGAGAGAGAGAGAGAGAGAGAGAGAGAGAGAGAGAGAAGAGAGAGAGAAAGAGTGAGAGAGGGAAACAGAGAAATCACTTTGGATCATTAATCACAATTAAGCACTAAATTAAATTAACTATGTAAATATTGACTTAATGACTAATCCCTTCCCACTATAGTGTGTTTTTATTTCTAGGTCAGAAACTCTATGAGACACATGCATTCCTCTCTTTCTCTGGCCCAGGCATTTAGAATGGTATTGCACATAAATTTATGAAATAAATTATATGTCAGCATAGAAAAGTACAATTCAGCTTTTATACCTGACTGTCACTAAATTACATTTTGTCATTAAAACTCTCTTATTGATTCAATTGAATATTTTAAATGACACCTAAATTACCATACTGAAGTAAAATTCTATGAAAACTTAAAATTAATTCACAAAAATCTTCATGTTTTTAAAAAATTTCCAATTGAAACTGTACAATAAATGATGGCATAGAATTAATTACAAAGTATAATTTACCTTTAATCCAAATTTACTCATTTCTAAGGTAAAATTTTTTCCTAAACCTTAGCTATTAAATATTATACAACAATAATACTTTACTGCTCACAAAGTTTAAAAAAGTAATGACACTGTAACATATATTTAAGAAGATAATAAATTTCAATATATTTTATACATCACACCAGCACAACTGATTTTTTCAACTATAAATAATTTCAAGTCAATTTACTAAAACTGTATCCTAAATATTTTTGTGCCTGGAAAGAGAATAAATGTCTAGTTTAATTTTTTGATTTGAAATATGCAATATATATGTAAAGTAATATTATATATGTATATTAATATATTATCATACCTAACAATTCACAGCATTGTATTATTTTAATGATTATTGGAGTTAGTTCAGAAATTTGTAAAACTAATATGTGTTTCGTAGCAAAAATGGCTAAAATATCTAAATTCCTCTTCTTCAAAATAATTCTATCTAACAAATTCCTAACAGGAAACATTTATGTTCCAAGCATTGGAGAATCTTGTGTTTATTTTAAATTTACCAGAATGCAGTGAGAAAAGCAAAAATATTGGTGCTCCTAAGTAATTGTGCATAGTGCTCCATGTATTCTACCGACTTCCACCTTTCCCTGTGGATTGCCTGTTGTTGCAGTTCCTCTAGTAATGGTCATATGCTTTCTTTCCATATTAATTATAGCTAGCTATATGGTTTTATTTCATTTAAAATCAAACTTTATGTTTCAAATACCTTTTTAAAAAATTCTGTTATCCCAACAGTTATGGCCTCTAAAGAATAAAGAAGACAATATTTAAAACTTTGGGTTCTTTTGCAATATGGCAATTTACAGTATGTAGCCAAGTGTTGCAGCAGAAATAAAGCAATGGAATAACAAATCACAAGACACCCTCAGGACAGAAGGTAGAGAGAAATGTTAAATTAATGAGCCTATAAAACTGCTGCAAATGAAACGTGTAAATACATTGATCTTTTTTTTTTAACCTAATGGTTTCCTTATGATTTTTACATCACAGAAAAACCTGTTCTATTTGCACCAGCACAGCTTCTTAGTAAACACTGTTCTTTCTTATCTGCTCGATGCCTTCTCCCTAGGCAATGGCAGATTTTTCATTTAGCTAAAAGCTCGGTAAGAGGTCTATGAGAATGATAATCCTACCACGGCCGCAGCTGGCATTTTCATGGGGTAGATGATTAGTAGAACGTTTTCTATTCGACCTGGAGAAATTCTCTCAGTGGGACGTTAACATCCGCTTACTGTCTTCACCAGCACACGCTCATCACTTCCCCATCTGACACCCAAGAGCAGAAGAGCAGCTTGAATAATGGATAGGATAGGAGGGTATCTAGGTTTTTAAAAATAGTATCCATGGTGAGTTACAAGCCAATATATTGGCTTTATCTCGTTTTTAACTGCTTGCCCTTATGCTATCAAATTATTTAGACAACTAAAGGTTTGTACTCCCCAAGGAAAAGGAAAGTTTCATTAGTACATCTTCAGAATTGCTGTTTTACTGACACTTCCCTTTTGGAGTTGGTTTAAATGCCTCCTGTAGAAAAATTGAAAATGGGATCAAGCTACCTGCTTGTGAGAAAATACTCTGTCTACCCCAGACAAAGCTTTCCTTTCCTAAGGAGCTCAACCAGTCCAGCTCCGAAATAGTTAATATTTATATGTCTGCAACATAGAAATCCAGGAAAGTATTATGCAGGATTTTATAGCCAGAGGATTTTGTATAAGCTTAAAGGAAAATGTTTAAATCACCTAATTTAGCCTTACATCTTTTTTTTCCTCCTTTCAGTTCAGTTTCATTTGATTCTCCCACGATGGCCTGTTCACTGACCTGATGCTGCTATTGCACAGTAAAGTTGTAGAGGAACGAACCTGGTCGCGGTGCAAATCTACTTAAGGAAGTTTTCTCATCCCCCATATTGGGAGACATCACCCCATGTCAGTCTGCTTGACCCAGAAGCAGCTTCCTCTGAAGATCTCAATAGGAATGTGAAACCTGCTATCATTTGAGCACAGTGTAAAACCTAATGACTTCAGCATATGCACGCCAAGTAAGAGCGAATCATACTTTGTACACTTCACCTTCATTTTATAATCCAGCCTTTTGTATGCAGTAATGAGGTATGTGCTATAAGGAAGATTCTTTAATAGGATTTAATGCACCTGTGAGCAAAGGCATTTTAGCTTTTTATCCCCAGCAGCACTGTAACTGAAAGTCTTTAATACTGATGTGATGGAATATAAATGCAGAAATATTATAATAACCAGAACTTTTCAAAAAGTTTACAGTCTTTCTGTGAGAGATTATTTAACTGTGAGTCAAAATTATGCCTTGAGAGAGGCGTAAATAAGGGCATATGGAAATTTTGTGGGAAACCAACCAATGCTTGTAAATGTTTGACTCCGAGCCTGTGCTGGGATCAGCTCTGTTTTATTGGACTTTTTGGTCAGGAAGCTTATATCCCTTGACTTTCTCACCAAATGCAGAGAGGAATGCCTTGAGGAATTTCCTTCATTTTGGCAATCTCCTGCAACAAAAGGATACTTTAAAAATAAAAATTGATAAACCTTACATTGTGGATTAGAGATCAAATTCCATTTCTTAATAAGGAGTATTTGGATATTTATGTAAATATTGTACGTTTAAAAATATTTGCAACTGAAACTTCAAATGCTTTATATCACACAGGTTTCAGAAAATTTCTACTATATGTGACAATCTTTCTTTTACTTATTAACTGAACTAACTGTATTACTGAAGTGGACCTAGAAAATCACTGTCATTTGTCATTTACTGGAGTCTTTCTAATTGCTTCATTACTTAACAACCTATAATTATTAGAAGCACTGCATTTATTTCTGTAACAGAGATTTAGCTATTTTAAGATGGAATACTCTTGTTAGTTTAGTGTTGTGCATAGTGAGAAAATTTGATTGTAAACATCAAATATCATAGGGTCAGGGCATATCCATCATATGCCAGAGGGGAGCAAAGCACTCCACCACACTGGGGAGACTGGAGGTCAACGCTCCAACCCTGTGTGGTTTGGAAAGTAGAAAATCAGGGCAGATTTTGTGAGCAGTTTCTGGATCAATAAGACCAATACAAGGTAAAGAGGTCACTTGTCAGTACTGGAATCTCTGGAGAAGAAGTGAGTCATGATTCAGATAGGCTTCAAAACAGACAGGCCTATATTCATCTGCCTAAAGCTGCAAGAATCATTCTGTTGGCTTCAGCTCAGGGAATCTCTGTGTATTCTCACATGAAAGCAAAATGGAATAAGATTAGTATGCTGTACTCATAGTTTGCTTTATTGAAAACTATCTATTTCTTGTTGTAATGTATATGCCATTTAATACAATTTTATTATTTACCTGTTCACTGAAAACCAAACCAAATTTAGTGGTAAGGAATGTGTTGATGTGGTCATGTGTTGCATACATGCTTTTTGTGTATCCCAAGGCAAAGTAGAAACAGTCATTGTCATTGCTTCACAGAGCTCAGAATCTAAGGGATGCCTTTTTGTAAAGAGATGCCGACAGGCTTTCTGATTTCCTTAGCATAATAGAATGAAACCTTGAAAAATGTCTCTGAATTTTTATGTACATACCCTTTCCAGAAGAACAATTAGAAAAGTGAGTCCAAATTTAAGGCTATAGGGCAGTGGTTCTAAACCTATTGGACACCACCCCTTAGAGGGACAAACATTCCTTTAACAGGAGTTGCATATCAGATATCTTGCATAGTAGATATTTACATTACAATTCACAACAATAGCAAAATTACAGCCATGAAGTTGTAATGAAATTAATTTTATAGTTGTGGGTCACCAAAACATGAGGAACTGTACTAAAGGGTCACAGCATTAAGAATGTTAAAAAACAAGTGCAATAGGATAAGGTTCCTCCTCTGTGCTCTAAGGGTTTCTGGGGCATGGTCCTTTTTCCATACATCTGACAAGGTCTTTCCTTATTTCTGTATATACCCTGCAATGGACTTTTCAGATACTCTCAGTGTGAGTATGTGAGTATGTATGAGTGTGTATATGGCTTACCTTCCAAAAGTAGATGAGATTATTTCAAACTACACATTCAAAATATCTTCTATACTGGTTTATGAGAAACATTCCTTTGCAGTGCCAAACCAAGGGGAGGATGTCTTATGATCACATTTACTTCATTGCTATTGGGAAGGTAGAATCTATTAAAAATACTAAAGAAGACATTTATCTGGACCCTGAAATAGTCACTGATTTTCAACTCTGAAGTATTACTGTGAGGTTAGAAAAGCCTGTTGCAACACACAAAAATATATGTGTTAAAATGAATGTACATGAACAACGTGAAACTATAATGAGGAGCTGATATAGGACCATGACCAAAATTACTTTGTCTGTTTCAACCAGACAGCACCAGAAAATTTGGCTTGAGTCAGAACTAGGTCTGTCTAAACGTAAACATAATACACTTACAAAAAAAAAAAAACAGTTATAAATTTATACTCATTCAAAATGGCTCTGAAATTTAAATTAAGTGAAATAACACACAAATATGCAAAGAGAATTTTCTTCTTTATATTCCAAAATAAGAAAAATAATCGATAAAAGAAAGAAATGAAGCGCCTTTGTGCTAAGAAGTAGGGGAAACAATTGATTTAGGCATCTCTGTCAATTTCTTATAAAGTTTGTATGTCTGCAGTATCATAAACCTACAGGGGCTAGTAACTTCTGCCCTAGGAGAGTGACCCAGGAAATCTTTAGAGAAACTCATTTTGGCTTCCAATTACACCCACCTGCAAGCAGATCCTGGTATTATCTGAACAACAGGGGAGTTCAAAGACTTGGTGGGAGAGGCCTTTCACTCCCCTCAGGAGGAATGATATGTCTACAGCAGCAGAAGGCTTTGTTGGAGTTAACTAAACAGCACATGACACCACATTCTCATACTTGACTGTCAAGCATGAAAAAAGCATTTTTCACTCCTGGTGAGAAAAAAAAAAAATTCTAGGAGTCCACACTCACAATCCATTGTGATCTAGGTGCCATTGTCTTAATAATTTAGAATGAATTTAAAAAGAGAATAATCTTTATGAAATAGAAATTATTTCCTGCAAGTAAAAAATGTATCAGTTTAAGTCTCTCCATTTTTATTCAGCCATCAGTCTCCAAAGAACTCTTTAAAAAAGCTATACTGTAGGACTACAAAGCACATATTTTACATTGTAATATGAAGTCAGAACAAAGATAGGAAAAAAGGAGGAAAGAGGAAAGGAGAGGAAGAAAAAAGAAGGACGGAGGGAAGGAAACTACCCAGTAGGCAGTATTTTATATGAAATGATTTAAAGAAATTTATAAAACAAATATTAAAGAATGCTCAAAATGAAATAATGGTTTCAGTCAAATAATGGTACATCAATTGTATAGGTTTAATACACTTAATGTATGTGAAGAAAGTTAATATAAATAACACAATTTTTTGCTTCTGAAGATTAGCAAAGAATTAGTGGTAAAATTGAGTGGAAAGCCATGTACTGCTTAATAAGTCATGAATTAATGTAACACAGACCCTATCATCGTATTGGAATAGAAAACATTGAACGTGATATGTTTATTTGTAACTTCAGCCTAAAATTATACAAAATTATGTCAACAAAAATCAGAACAAAACAATGTAGTAATGTCAAAAGCAGTATAGTTATAAAAAAGTAAATAATTTTAATCAGCTTTAATTAATTCTCATTTCACTCATCCCAAGAGGTAAAACATTTGAAAATTATATTTGTTATGGTTAAGTATAAAGAACAATATAAAAAATAAATGTATCTCCTCATGGAGTTAGCATTCAGGTGCTAGCCTACTGTTTGAATATTTTTTCTTATGAGAGTGTGAGCTCACTGAGAATTAGAAAAGTGCACTTACCCACATTAAAGGTAATGACACCTTTTTGATATATGTCATGAAGCCACAAACTTACATTAATGCTTAATATGAATATAGTATTAATAAAGATTTTACATTAATAACATTTATATGGCACATTAATTCAGGTTAATTTTTGTATGTATAATTGTATATTGAAGTTAATTTAATTTATTAAGTTAAGATAATAAGAAATTCACACTAATTTCAATTGCTTTTTAAATGCCTCTTATGTAAATATGTATACAATTGGTTTTAGTTATTATTAGATTAATAAAATTCTCAAACTTTACACTGATATTAATCATTTACATTATAAAATAGTGGCTAAATTTGCTTAGGAAATTTATAAAATTCTTTTAGATGGTAAGCATCTAAGACATAGACTGGGCTTCATAGATTTCAAGATGTTCAAAAATCTTTATTACTCCTGGTACGTGCATAAAGCCACACCTGGATGCAGTGTCCAAGTGTTTAGCAACAGACAACAGAACACAGAACAACATTTCTACAGGAGGAGGATCATTATCATCTCACACGTTTTCATTAAAACCTGATTAGAGATTTATGGGGAAGCAAATCTAATGATCCTGTCAATCTACATAGTATTGCCTTTGACCATAGTAAATATACTTACAAAACCCAACCATTATTTCCTTTATCCATACAGTTAATGAAAACTTCAGGTCCTGACAGTGCTCAATGTATAAAGGAATTTTCTACATAAGCCAGGTCACTTAAGGTGTGTGTTTAGGATGTACATCAAGAAAGGGATAACTGAGTCCACAGTTACCCTCTGACCTCCACACAGACCCCTACACACTAACATTAGTGTGAGCACATGTGTGTGCATACACTGAATAATAACAAATTCTACAGTAAATAGGTGCAAGCTTACTATTTAGCAAAGGAAAGGTTGGTGGTGGAAAAAAACAAAAACAAACAAAAAAGTCTGTGCCAGAGTAAAAGTTGGCCAAAAATTTCTTACTTAAAACAAAATAGAACAAAACCAAAAAAAAAAAAAAAAAAAAACAAAAACAAAAAAAAAAAAAAAAAAACAAAAAAAAACCCAACAAAACAAAACAAAAAGAAACAAGCAACAAAATACCAAACTGCATGGTAAAGGAAAGATAGATGTGTTGTATACTTCCTTCAAAACTACTGGAAAGACTGTATGCTTGAATCATAAAGCAGACAAACCAGCCGTGCTAACAGCAGTTCTTGATGCCATTGAGAGCTCACTGAGTGGAAGTCAGTGAACCTCTTCTCTATGAAGACTGGTTTCTGCCCATTGACCACTGCCTTGAGGGAGCAGAGTAAGCGCATGAGGCTCTGGCTCTCAGTAGTAAAAATCCCCAGCCTCCACTTCTGGCATAATCTCTTTGCTGATTGAGGATGCCAGAAAACTACTTTGTGGAGAGAGAGGGTGTCCTGAAGAACTGAAAGTTAACATTCCAGGGAAATATATGGGCTGGACACTGATCAAGCTCTATTGTTTCACTGATGTGCAGTGAGTTTTTACTGTGTTTTGATCCCATTACAGTCTTCTAATGACTCGATTTGGCCACATCCTTGGAGAGCAATAGCCATGGGAATCTGACTAGAAATGCGTTTTTCTAGTAATACAGAATTTTTTTGTGCCCGTCAGTAGTATAATATTGCTTACTTTCATGCCACCAGTAGGACTGGGATAGAGATTCTGTAAATATTACTCTGTAAACTGTATACCATTCTGTAAACCTTTGCCACTGTGACATTTTCTTTATAAGAAATACAAGAAAAAAAATGACTATAAACCTCAAAACGGGAGAAAAAATATTTTCCATGTCTTACTCCTGTTATTGTTATGTTGTAGAGTATGGGTTCCAGGAGATTTCTTGCTCTCACAGGCCTAGTTCATCACAATAGTTCAGAAACTGTAGCACCTGGTGACTGGCAACTACTTCCTGGATATCTGAATGCCAGTGATGTGGAAAGTTTACTACTGGGTTCCTATGTACTTTAGTCAAGAAAGCAGTATTTGTATTGCTTGGCACCTTCTTCAGGATGCTTTTAAACTAATTGGATTCATGGACTCCCGTAATGATTCTGAGGCCACAGACATATCCAAGTTCTTTTCCCTTCTTGGAGATCAGAAAGACTCACATCAGAAGGACTGCCCTTCTTCTAAATTGTGACTTTTAATAACTAAACAGCCATCATTTAAGTGTCCAGAGCTGGCCTGTTTTGTTTTTTTTTTTTTTCTCTCTAGTTATAATCTAGTGATTAGCACAGAGTTCCTATTTTGCCTCTTTATAGTCCAAACTACTTAATACTTTTATGTATTAATTAATTTCCATTAAAATAATTGATACATTGCTATTTTGTTGTATTTCACGGTTTCCTTGCTGTAGCTATGGAAATCTCTTGACCAAAGCAAATTAAGGAGGAAAGATTTTTTTGTTTGTTTGTCTGTTGTTTATCACAGTTCAGAATATAGGTCATCATGGAGGGGAAGTCAAGGCAGAAAGAACTTGAAACAGTTGATCACATGACATCCAAAATAAAACAGAGAACAAAAACAATTGTCGGTGCTCAGTAACCTTTCTCTGGTTTTTTTTTTGTTGTTGTTGTTTTTTTTTTTTTTTCATAATTCAGGATCAACTGCCCAGGGAAGGATACCATTCACAATAGCTTTTCCCATACCAATTATAATAATCAGGATAATTATACAAATAAATATAGCCAGAAGTATACCTTCCATATGATTCTGTAATATATTTTGACATAAAATGGTAAAGAATAAAATTCATATTATATAATATACACATATGTACATATGTGTGTATAATACATATAATTTAAGAATATAATTTGTATATCATAGGTTGTTTATGTATATATATGTATGCCTATAATAGAAAAATGTCATATATATGTATAATATGTATATATATTCATTATTATAAACATGGACAAATAGGTTGGCTTCCTTTTTGGTACAATATAAAAAAGAGCAATAATCACAGGGATAAAAAGAACATGGTTGGATGTGGGATTATTTGGATATATATTCAGGAATGGAGTACCTGTGTCCTCTGGCTCTATTTTCAAGTATTTGTGAAATTTCTGTCCTGTTCATCTATCTCCACATCCTCTCCACTATCTCTTGCCAGATTTTGTGATGACAGCCATACAGACTAGAATGAGATGGTAACTCAAATTAGTTTTAATTTGTGGTTGTTTTAAAAATTTCTAGCTATATTTGTAAGTTTTTAATAATAAATATTCCTAGTCGAACCACCACAATCACCGATACTGAAAATTATAAACATTAGGTGAGGAATATAAGGTAAGTGTACATAAAATATGCTAACAGAAATAACAAGGAACTTTAGGAATATTTCTAGTTAAAACTATGAATTAAAAAACAAAAATAATTTTCAGAAAAATGATGAGGATTAATATACATAACTGAAGGGAATGATCAGAGCCAATGGAGAATTTTATAGTATAACAAATACCTGATTTTGAGGAGATAGAGAGTACAAAAATGAAAAGAGACACAGAGAGAGATAGTAAAACATTTTAAGTGATATAAAGAACAGAGTTATGCCTATAACATTATCAAGGTAGAGTTCACAAAGAAACTCTAAGTCACAGATGAAACAGTCACACATATTATACTTGGTTATTATGAATAAATTATGAAAGCACAAACCCTCATATCAAAAATCCAACTAGACAGTAATTATCAATTGAGAGGAGAAGATAGCTAAACTACTATCTTCATGGAACTTATCTGTTGATATACTTTAATTCATGTATAAAATGGAAATGACTTCCATTTTATACATGAATTAAAGTATATCAACAGATAAGTTAGGGAACACCCTGAACAAAATGGAATCATACAAATATTAATTGTTCTGAGGACTAGACACATCCACATAATCAAAAATATAGCCTGTAACTTCTATCTATGTAGCTCTAATTCCTGCATTCCACCCTAGCTAACAAGTCTATTAAGAAGAACAAAATGGAAAAAAAATAAAGTTCACTAGCAAAATAAATTCAGCAACTTGTTGGAAAAGAGTTACCATAGGGGAAAAACAACTGCAGATAAACAGTGGTGTTAACAATGATATGCGTAAGGCTGAAAAGAAAAGTAAACACACTACAAATGTTCAATAATCCCATATGTATGCTGGGTAATAGGACACAGGTAAATGCTGGCAAGAAGTACATGCTTCTGGAACTGTATAATCCCATTTAATGTATTCTAAAATGACTATTAATCTTATATGCCAACTCGATAAGACTATGAGAGCTACTCAGTAATTGGTTTAAGTGTTATTCTAGACATGCTGTTAAGAGCTTTTGTTAAGAGATTAGTATTTGAGTTGGTGGACTGAGTGAGGAATTCTCTAACAGTGTCATTTTACTTCATTCAGTATGTCAAAACCTGCATAGAACAAAAGAATGACCAGAGAGGGTTTGCCCTCTCAATGGGGACATTGGATTTCTGACTTTGAATTAGAATCAGCACTACTCATTCTTATGGCATGGATTCACCCTGTATGTGCCTTGTAGATTTGACAATTAGTTCTAATTTTTAATAAGGAAGAGTATAAGTGCATGTGCCTGTACTTGTACACGCATGTGTGTATGTGTGTGTTCTTTTATTTCTTCTTCTAGACTTTCAGAAACACTGGCAGAGTTGTTGCAAGCTATCTGATTAATAACAAATTTGCCATTAGCTACAACAGAAAGCTTGAGGATGGTTTTATTAGAATTTGAAAGAAAAATACCAGGTCAGCAACACTGTAAATAAATCTCATCAGCTGCCCAGATTAAAAAGATGTGAAGAGCAGCGAAGAGAACAGAGGGGAGAAGAGGAAAAAGAGAAAAGAGAAAAGAAGAAAAGGGAAACAGCCATACTATTTGAGTTAAGCAGGCATGATGGTCAACTGCCCAAGTAGTTATATGGTAGACTAGGTATCTTTAGAGAAAGAATTGAACCCAAGAATTAGAATGGAGAAAATAAAAAGAAAACCAAGTTTCACTTTTTGAAGTAATTCAGAAAAGTGGGCAGACTTTAAAAAAGTATATGACCTCAATTCTGTAAAGGACTGTGTGATAGAGTAGAAATTCTAGGGAATAAAACTGTTATCTTACTAAACAGATAATAGTTTCTACTATCGATTTAGCACAGTTTAAAGTGGATTGGATTTCTAAGGGTGGGTGGTCCATTAACCAGGTGATTGATTTGCATAATTGGTGTGCTGGGGATCCACCCAGGCTACAGATTTTCTTCTCTTAATCAGAAAAAATAATTTTAATGAGCCTTTATTGATACAGCAAAATTGTATTAATAAAACATATGTCACATATTTTTCTGTTTCTCTAGAGAAACTCAATACTCACATAATAATCTTTAAATTCCATAATTATAACTACGAGGTTAAAATGCTATGAAACATTTTTTAAAAGGTGAATGGCAAGAGAAAATAATCAAAATAAAAGACTAAGGAGATCAAAAAAGAGACATAGATAAGCAATACAAGTATAGCATTTATATTAGCAAGGGTCTACAACGTATAGAATGTTCACCTAGTTTGTGATAGGCTCTGAGTTTTCATCCTGAGAATTAAAGTGGGGGGGAGGAGGGGATGGAAAAAGAAGAGGGAGAGGTAGTTGGAGAGGGAGAGGGGGAGAGGGAGAGGTAGTTGGAGAGGGAGAGGGAGAGGGAGAGGGAGAGGGAGAGGGAGAGGGAGAGGGAGAGGGAGAGGGAGAGGGAGAGGGAGAGGGAGAGGGAGAGGGAGAGGGAGAGGGAGAGGGAGAGGGAGAGGGAGTGGGAGAGGGAGAGGGAGAGGGAGAGGGAGAGGGAGAGGGAGAGAAATAGTAATGTGAAGCAACTGACTTGAATTATTTTTTTTAAAAAGAAGTGCATTGGATAGTTCACAGAGAACATTGCTGAATGACAGCCTCCAGAGCATAATCAAGGGGGATTTCAGTATCTAGCTCTACTACAAATAAAAGACTGGGAGGAAAATAAGAAGACAATGAGTTAAAGTAAACATGAAAATAGTTTAGTCTAGAAAAAGATAACTTGTAATGATTAAAGTACAAGAATGTATATAAAAAGTTAATAGATTAATAAAGATTAGACAATTGCTAAAACAAGGAAGATTTGATATTGACCCCAGGCAAAGCTGACTTCTGAATAGAATCCATTCTGAGAAACTTTATATAATGATAAAACATTCAATTTAGAAGATGTCTTAATCATTCTAGATTATATGCCCAAAATAATATGACCTGAATATATATAAAACAAAAGTGGATATAATTGTACGTTAGAATTGAACTGTCTGCCATCATAATAATATTAGCAGTGTGCTTTAGTAATTTACTAAGCAAGCTCATATAAATTGATCAAGAACAAAAAAATATTGAAAAGTACAATGAACAAATATCAAAGTAGTCCTTTAAATATAACACCTTCAAATATTGGATAACCATACTATGTTTATTCATAAATGATATTAATAAAAATTAAATATATTTCTTTTGAGATTTTAAAAATATTGAAAATATATGAAAATTATTGGATTTCACCAATAATAAAACTAGATTTAAAAAAACAGAAAACAAGTCTTATGAAAAAGAAAAATATAATTTCCATACTATGAAATCTAGTAAAGAAAAATTGCAGAGCCTTTAAATAAATTTACATTAATTTAGAGATATCTGCTCATCTATCTTCATGACTGCACATTCACAGAAGCCAGAAAATGAAAATAGCCTAGATGTTCATCAACAAATAGATGATTAATATATGGTATATTTACACAGTGGAACATTATACAATTTCTAAGAAAAATGAAAAAGAAGTGAAATTCATAGGTAAATGGATGGAGTTGGAAACAATCATTCTTATTGAGGTAAAACAAACCCACTAAGAAAATGTCATGTTTTTTATCATTTTTATTAATTATTTATTCACATTACATCACAAACACAGTCCCCTTCCTTTCCTTTCCTCCCAGTCCTACCTTCACTCCACTCCCCTCATTCCTCCTCTAATTCTCAACGAAAAAAAAAATGTAACTCCATGGGTACTAGCCCCATGAAACCACTAAACCTCACCCCCACACACACACACACACACATGCACGCTGGATGAAACCTCTCAAAAAACATACTATATCCTTGTCTGCAAGTATAGCAGAGTATAATTAGTGTTAAGGATTAGCTCTCTCCCATAAGATGGGTCTCAAGTTGGGCTAACTATTGTTTAGTCATTCTCTCAATTTCTGGTCCATCTTTATCTCTGAACATCTTGAAGTCAGGACAAATTTTAGGTTTAAGATTTTGTAGGTAGGTTGATATTCCCCCTACCCCTGCCACTGAAATTTATACCTGGCTACAGAAGGTGGCCTCTTTAGGTTCCATATTTCAGCTGAAAGGAGTCTCAGCTATGATCACCCACATAGACTCCAAGGAACCTTCCCCATCTCAGGTCTCCAATTTGTCCTAGAGATACACTTACACCAATTTCTATTTTTATCTCCCAAACCTCTACTACCCTCACCACACCTGATCTTCATCCCTGCTCCTCTCTCTACCCATTCTCCCAACCAGTTCTCTCCCTCCATCCATCCAGGATATCTATTTTATTTCCCCTTCTCAGTGAGATTCAAGCATAATTGTTTGGGCCTCCCTTTCTATTTAGCTTCTTTGCATCTGTGGATTATATCATGGTTAAATTGTATTTGTTGTCTATATCTACTTGTAAGTGAGTAAATTCTATGGGTGTCTTTGTAGGTCACTTACTCAGAATATTTTTGAGTTTCACCCATTTGCCTGCAAATTTTATGATGTCCTTGTTTTTAATAGCTGAGTTGTATTGCATTGTGTAAAAGTACCACAGTTTCTTTATTCATTCTTCTGTTGAGGAACATCTAGGTCACTTCCAATTTCTAGCTAGTATGAATAATAATGCTATGACCATAGTTAAGCAAGTGTTTCTATGGTGGAGCATCTTTTGGTTATATGTCTAGGAATAGTGTAGCTGGTTCTTCAGTCAGAACTATTCCAAATTTTTTTGAGAAAGTGCCAGATTGATACCCAAAGTGAATATCCATATTTGCATTTCAACAGCAATGGAGACATGTTCCCTTTGGACCACATCCTGGATCTTTCCAAGACTTTTTAACATAAACGGGTGTTGGATTTTGTCAAAGGCTCTTTCAGCAACTAATGATTATGTGTTTTTTTTCTTTTCATTTGTTTATATGGTAGATTGCAAGGATGGGCTTTTATATATTGTACCATCCCTGAATTTTGAGATGAAGTATAGTTGAACATGAATCATGTTCTTGATGTGTTCTTTTATTCAGTTTGTGACATGTGCTTAGAAAATCTTTTTCAAACCTTTTATTCTTAGATAATGTCTATATTTTTTGAGGTGTGGTTCTTATATGCAGTAGAATGATAGATCATATTTTAATATATTCAGTTAGCTAGTATCTTTTTATTAAGGAATTGAGTCCCTTGATGTTGAGAGATATTAATTCCTATTATTTTAATGTTGTCAGTTGTTATATATATATATATATATATATATATATATATATATATGTGTGTGTGTGTGTGTGTGTGTGTGTGTGTGTGTGTGTGTGTGTTTGAGGGGGGAGTGGGAAAGGCAGAGGGACAGGGAGAGAGAGAGAGAGTTTGTGTGTGATTCTCTTCTTTTGATTTTTCTGGTGTTAGGCTATTTATTTTCTCTAATTTTGGTTGTACATAACCTTTAGATTCATATTTTTTATGTATCTACTGTAGGGTTGAATTTGTGGATAGATGCTGTTTAAATTTGGGTTTGTTATGGAATATCTTGTTTTGTTCATCTATGTGATTAAAAGTTTTGCTAGGTATAGTAGATCAGGGTTCGGGACATTCAGGCTTTAGAGTCTCTGTTGAGAAGTCAAATATAAGTATAATAGTTCTTTCTTTATATGTTACTTGTTTTTCCCCCCTTTGAGCTTCTAATATTCTTTCTTTGTTCTATACATTTAGTGTTTTGGCACTTATGTGGCTTTTCTTTTTTAGTCCAATGTATTTGTTTTAAAAGCTTCCGGTATGTTTATCTGCATCTCTTTTTTTAGTTTGGAAAATTTTCTTCTATGATTTTGTTGAAAATGTTTTCTTGGCCTTTGAATTAGGAGTTTTCATCTTCTATTATTATTCTTATGTTTTGTTTTTTTATAGTGTTTCTACTTTCAAATCTTGAACTTTGTTATTCATTTCCTTTACTTGTTTGATAGTCTTTCCCTCTATTTCTTTAAGGAATTTATTCATTTCCTCTTTAATGAACTTGCTCATCTTTATAAGATAGATTTATGGTCATCTTCCTGTGCTTTGACTGCATTAGGATATCCAGGGCTTGTTGTAGTAGGAAAATTGGCCTCTGATGATGCCATATTGATCAGACTCTTGTTGATTGTGTTCTTGGGCTGACTTTTAGCCATATGATTGTCCCTGCTGTTGGGAAGATGGTCCTGATACAGGGAGGAGTTTTTGGAGAGACAGGCAAAACCTTCTGTCTGACAGTGGAGGTCAGAAATAGGATGCTGCATACCTCTCCTGCCTCCTTAGGAAGGGAAGCAGAGCCTTAGGCTGATAATGAAGCTTGGGGCAGAGTGCAGCTCACCTCTGAGGGCTGGGCTTTATGTGGACCAGGCAAGGGATTAGTTGGGAAGAGTCTAACCTGGATGTTTTTTGGGCCCCACATGTCCCCACAGGAAGGCAGGAGATGAAGCTCAGGGAGTAGAATGCATCTCACCTCAACTGGCTGTACAAAATAATTAGCTTTTAATCATTGCATATGTATATTTTATTTGGAATGTCCAAATAAAATTTGGTCAAGAAATTGGGAAGCAGCTATGGGTAAATGCTACTAAAGGATAAAAATTAGAATGCAACTATGTAAAGCAACCCGTATGGTTGAAGAGGTAGGTAAGGTAGAGAAGGGATATGTGGAAGTTTAAAAGGATATATCCTGTAACATCCCAACAATAGCTCTACTGTCTACCTTTCAAAGTACAGAGAGAAAAATAATCATCTGTTTAACCCAGACATGAACCCTGCAATGTGAAATAATGACTGACTTTCTAAGATGTAGCATATCAATGTCCTGGGAGTATCTAATGGCTTTCTGATTGAATTTAAATCCATTTCACAAGATGAAACTCATATCTACCACTACTACTAGACTGAGATCCTATAGATATACATATTATAAGCTTAGAGCAGAGGTTCTCAACCTGTGGATCACAACAATTTTGAGGGTTAAAAGACTCTTTCACAGGTGTCAAAGATAGATATCCTGGATATCAGATATTTACATCACAACAGTAGCAAATTTACTCCTATAAAGTAGCAACAAAATAATTTTACATTAGGGAGCAAACACAACATGAGGAACTGTATTAAAGGGACACAGCATTAGGAAGGTTGAGAGCCACTGCTCTAGAAAAAAAGCCTGCTGTGTTTATTTTTGTAAAATAAGAATAATATTAAGCTGACCCCTACTGATTTATTATGAATATAGACAGACATAATGTATGTCCCTAATTGTCATCAGAGATGATTTTCCTTATAGTCCATAGTGATTAGCACAGAGATCCAAAACTGGCTTACAGACAAAAATATAAGAGACTGCATAACTCTGAGTGTTAAATAGAAGATATATGTCAACATATCTCCATGATCTCCTATCAAAGCTAAGAGATCAATGGGAATCAAAGGAAGGAAAGAATGTAAGAGCTGAAGCCAGTAGGAGAGAACAGTGGCACAGTCTTGGGCATGGAGCATCATAGGTGAAACCTCTTAGGTTCACATACAGAACATACAGAACAAAACAGCCTATTGAGTATTTTCTTGATTGATGATTGATTGGGATTAAAGGTGTGCGCCACCACCACCCGGGCATAAAATGTTTTCTTTTGGAAAATTTTAATTAAAGATTACATGGAAGTCCAAAAGAATAAGGAGGAGGAGGAGGCAGAAAAGGAGGAAGAAAAAAAGGAGGAAAAGAAGGAGATAAAAGAAGTAAAAATAAGTTCAGAAGTTGAGGAACTATAAAACAAAATTTAAAATACTGTACAAATGATTTTTTTCAATGATACATAGTCTAAGGTCATAATACTCTCCTTGAAAAAGGAAACAATATGATAAAAATCTAAGCAATACCAGAAATAAAATGACTCTGAAATTTAAAAAAAAATGGAAAAATGAACTCAATAGTATGAGATTTATGCAAACAAGTTAATCAGAAAATGATTAATTATTTATGTGTTCAATTCTCAACTCACACATGTAAATAATATAAACCCATTTCTAGTACAACAATTAATTCTGTAATTCAAGAACTATCACAATAAAACACATAGTATCATGAAAATGTAAAAGTGAGTTTTGAAATTTTTATTATAGTCATTTAATTATTTTGTATGTGTTTTAGTTTGCTAATACTTTCCACAAGCCAACCAGTGGAAGACAAGAGGGCAACTAGAGGAATATATTCTTTCTTTCTATCATGAGAGTTCTGGGGTTAAAGTCAGACCTTAAGACTCGATGGCAAATGGTTTACTCTCTGAGTCATCACATTAACCATAAAATTGACTTTAACCTAAATCTGTAGTATCAAAAGAAGTCTCAACTCATTACCAAATGGTAACTAATGAAAGGTAAAAATGATAAAACAGTATAATACAAATTTTCAAATTAATAACTCTCAAGAAATTAGAAAATATTTAAAAATATTTTGTAAACAGACACAGTTATCATTAGTAGTTATACCAATCTATGACCAAAGCAATTTTATTTACCACCAAAAGTAAAAAATCAGATAACTAAAATTAGAATTTTATGATTGATCATATCAACAAGCTAAGTAAAATAAAATTATATGGAATCCCCATAAATAAGTAAACCTCTGAATAACTTTGACTTCACATAATGATAAAGATTTGTAAAGATCTTTTCCCAATTTGTGGGTTGCCATTTTGTCCTATTGACAGTGTCCTTTACCTTACAGAAGCGTTGCAATTTTATGAGGTCCCATTTTGCTCTTAGAGCATAAGCCATTGGTGTTCTGTTCAGGAAAATTTCCCCTGTGACTAGATATTTGAGGGTCTTTCCCACCTTCTCTTCTATTAGTTTCAGTGTATCTGGTTTTATGTGAAGGTCCTTTATCCACTTGGACTTGAGTTTTGTACAAGGAGATAAGAATGGATTGATTTGCATTCTTCTACATGCTGACCTTCAATTGAACCAGCACCATTTGTGGAAAATGCTGTACTTTTTCCACTGGTTTTATATCCTTTGTCAAAGATCAAGTGGCCATAGGTGTGTGGGTTAATTTCTGGATCTTCAATTCTATTCCATTGATCTTCTTGCCTGTCTGTGTGCCACTACCATGCCGTTTTTATCACTATTGCTCTGTAGTACAGTTTCAGGTCAGGGATGGTGATTTCCTCAGAAGTCCTTTTATTGTTGAGAATAGTTCTTGCTATCCTGGGTTTTTTGTTATTCCAAATGAACTTGCAACTTGCTTTTTCTATCTCTATGAAGAATTGATTTAGAATTTTGATGGGGATTGCATTGAATCTGTAGATTGTTTTTGTCAAGATGGCCATTTTTACTATATTTATCCTGCCAATCCACTAGCATGGGAGATCTTTTCATCTTCTGAGATCTTCGATTTCTTTCTTCAGAGACTTGAAGTTCTTGTCATACAAATCTTTTACTTGCTTGGTTAGATTCACACTGAGGTAGTATATATTATTTGTGACTATTGTGAACGGTGCCAATTCCCTACTTTTTTTCTCAGCCTGTTTATTTTTTGAGTAGAGAAAGGCTACTGATTTGTTTGAGTTGATTCTGATAGAGAGCTAATATCCAATATATACAAAGAACTCAAGAAATTAGATGCCAGACAACAAAATAACTCTATTAAAAATGGGGTACAGAGTGAAACAAAGAATTCTCAACTGAGGAAACTCAAATGGCTGAGAAGCACCTAAAGAAATGTTCAACATCCTTATTCATCAGGGAAATGCAAATCAAAACAACCCTGAGACTTCACCTCACACCAGTCGGAATGGCTAAGGTCAAAAAGTCAGGTGATAGTAGATGCTGGCAAGGATGTGGAGAAAGAGGAACACTCCTCCATTGTTGGTTGGATTGCAAGAATGTGTAACCACTCTGGAAATCAGTCTGGTAGTTCCTCAGAAAATTAGACATAGAATTACCTGAGGATCTAGCTATACCACTCTTGGTCATAAACCCAGAAATGCTCCAACATATAACAAGGACATATGTTCCACTATGTTCATAGCAGCCTTATTTATAATAGCCAGAAGCTGGAAAGAACCCAAATGTCCTTCAACAGAGGAATGGATACAAAAAATGTGGTACATTTACACAATGGAGTATTACTCAGCTATTAAAAACAATGAATTCTATAAATTCTTAGGTAAATGGATGGAACTAGAAAATATCATCCTGAGTGAGTTAACCCAATCACAAAAGAACACACATGGTATTCACTCATTGGTATTTGGATATTAGCCCAGAAGCTTGAAATACCTAAGATTCAACTCACAGACAGCATGAAGCTCATGAACAAGGAAGACCAAGTGTGGGTGCTTCTGTCCTTCTTAAAAGGAGTAACAAAATACCCAAGGGAGCAAATATGGAGACAAAGTGTAGAGCAGAAACTGAAGGAGGGGATGTCTGGAGACCATTCCACCTGTGTATCCTTCCCATGTGCAGTCACCAAAGGCAGATGCTGATATGGATGTCAGGAAGTGCATGCTGACAGGAGCCTGATATGGCTGTCTCCTTAGAGGTCTACAAGAGTCTGACATATTCAGAGGCAGATGCTCACAGCTAACCATTGAATTGATCAAGGGGTTCCCAAATGGAGGAGTTAGAGAGAAGACTGAAGGAGCTGAAAGGGTTGGTGGCCCCAAGAGGAGAGCAACAATACCAACCAACCAGTGTTCCCAGAGTCTAAACCACCAGCTTGGGAGCACATAGGGAGGGACCCATGGCTCCAGCTGTATATGTAGGGAAGGATGGCCTTGTTGGGCATAGGTGGGAGAGAAAATCTTTGGTCACATGAAGGCTGAATGCTGAGTGTGGGGGAATTCGAGGGTGGGAATGTAGGAGTGTGGGGGTAGGTGGTGGCACATCCTCATAGAAGTAGAAGGAGGGGAGGTGGGATAGGGGATTTCTGGGCGGGGGCCAGGAATGAGAAATGGGTTAAGGGGATAACATCTGAGATGTAAATGAAATATCCAATAAAAAATTACAGAAAAATGATAAAGATTTGTAAGCTATAAGTATACAGAAAGTTTCTTAGCTTGATATGAGTGTTCTTTTAACATCTGTAGTGGTCACTCTTTATTTTCATACTGAGTATATTTAGAATCATTTAGGAGATATATGCTATGATGTTCTGTGGTGCACTGAAAATAATAAGAATATTACAATCATGGGTTGTTATATTGGACTCCAGTTGGTGTAAGTGTTTGTGGAGGCACGCAGTGGTATGGCCTTATTTGAGGAAGTGTTTCACTTAGGAGTAGGCTTAGAGATGTCATAGACTCATCTCATTTCCAGTTTCATCTCTCTGATCTAAGCTTGTGGTTTGGCCAAAATTTATTTTCTTCCACACATTCCTGGGTTCTGATCACGGTGTTTATCACAGTGACAGAAAAATTACTAATACAAATTTGGGTACCAAATAGTGAAGTGAGCTGTTGATGGGAATAATATAACATGACCATGTTTTTTTGTTTTATTGTTTGATTGATTGATTTTTTTTAATTGTAGTTGTTTTGAATAATATGAATGACTCTGAAATTTTTGACTTGAAAAGAAGTTGAATATTATAATTAAGCAAATATGGGCCATTCTAGTACTTGTCTGAAAGGCAGTGGTACTAAAAGAAGTGGAAGCGGTGAATGAACAGTTCAAAAAGTTTCAGAGAGAAACAACATCAGCAGCTGGGGCTGAAGCTGTTCCTGTGATATTTTGGTAAAATTCTGGCTGCCTTCTGCTTACGTTCTACTAAGTTGTCTGAGATTATATTTTAAAATAATGGGCTAATGGTTTTTCTAGAGGAGTTTTCAAAGACAGCGTAACACTGAATCTCTGCTGGGGTGGTTATTGCTACTGCTTATGCAAGTACACAAGAAACAAATGGAGACAGAAGGAATGATAAAATGTAAACTTTGGAGCAACAGAAACACCAAGAAGTTTACAACTACAGCCAAACTTGTCCTGAAAGAAAAGGCATAATTGTTCAGTGGTGTAGACAGTTAAGGAGCAGCTTTCTGCTAAGCACTGGGACAAAGGGAAGTGATTCCTCAGGGTCAGACCAGAACAGCTAAGCTTCCAAATTGAGAGCAAATTTTCTCCTACTAGGAAGCAACTAAAGAAAAGTGCTGTTGCTATTGTCATTCATATGGGTGGGAGGGATCTCAAGCTGACAGTTGACCATGGCAGTGTAGTATAGGTTGTGCTAGCTTTAGGGATATGAATAATACAAGAAGGAAGATTCTGTCTCTGAGGCTTCAAAGAGCCCCCGAGCTAGGCAACATGTGACAGAGAAGGCATTGTAAAAAGGCTTAGAAAGATGAAGTTGTGAAAGTAAAGCCAAAGATTCAATGGAGACATCAAGATGTTCAAGATTCCAGAACTCTGAGACACATGCCAAAAATTATACATAAGTAGCATGGGAACAAAAGAGAGGTGGGAGAGGGGGAGGTGGAGGGAGAAGGAGAGGGAGAAGATAGACAAGGAGAGGGAGAGGAGACAGGAGGGGGAAGATGGAGGGGAAGGAGAAGATGGGGAGGAAGAGGGGGAAGAGACAGGGACAGGGACAGAGGGAGAGGTTGCAGGCAGCTAAGCTATAGTGGTTGAGCTGTCTGAGCCCTTTGACATTAAAGTTCCAAACTTGGACAATGAGCTACAAGATTTGGTCTTTTTCTTCTGGGCATCAGTCTTACTTTGTCTAGTGTTTCTTCATTGTATCACCATTCTTTCGTTTTGGGAATGGGAGTGTATATTTCATAGAATTATGTGTTCGATGTATATAATTTGATCTTTCATTTTACATGAGGGTTACCGAATTGCATTAGGTTTCAGAAGAGTTTGGGGACTTTTAAATAGTATTGAGACCTAAAAGACAACTTTTAAAGTAGCAACAAATGCATTTTACATTCTCACATAACTACTGACCTATTGGAATCCAATGAGTGCTATAGAATGATTTGAATGATACAATTTTCCATAGGTTCAGAAGTTTGAAATGGTCTCAGTAACACTGGAGACCTTTGGAAAGTACAGCCTTACCAGAGGATGTTTATTGCTGGGTTCTGACTCAGGATTTCATAGCCTTGTACCATTTCCAGCTTGTTTGATTTGCTTTATTCTTATGCTTAGGATGTGCTCTATCAGCTTCCTGATCTGGCTGCCACACCTGACAGGCATTATCATGCCTCCCTGCCTTAATGGACTCTTATCTCTACAACTGGCAGTCAAAATATAATTTTTCTTCTATAAGTCTATTTAGTTCATGATTTTGTCACAGCAATGAAAAAGTAATAGATATAATATACCATTCCCCAACAGACCATTTTGGCATTGTTGGACAATTTAAACTATGTGCTGACACTATAAGCATGTTACTTTTATTTTGAAATTTTTGCTTGTGCAATGTTACCTTTACTTTGTACTTCATCTGTTTCCTTTAATTTTATGTCACTCCCATTAGGTCTCTCGTGTTATGCCTTTGCCAACTTCTTGTAAGACATTTCAGTGTTCCTTAATAACAATTTCTTTAACCTAAGCTATGCCCTTGGACAATTGGTTTGACCAACTTGAGGGCAGAAAGCATATTCTCACAAATTCATCTCATGGACAAGGCTGAATAAAAGCTAATGGGTAAACTCATCAGCTTCCACACTCTCCAGTTAATTAATTCTACAGGTATTCTCTACTTTTCCAGTGGTCTCCATCACTGTCAGTCACTTTCAATAAACTATTCCATTTCCCTAAATATCATGATTTCTTCATGTTTCTCTTACTTGAGATTTGGGTTTTCTTTGGAACTTCCATTAACTACAAGAATGTAGTACAAAGGACATTATCCTTTGAAGAGAATTTACATGCAGTGTGTTGTTCAGTTCCTTGTTAACATTGTCAGAAATGTTGAGGCACGGAATAGTAAATATAATTACAGATGACTGAAGTGGTCCTGTTCAGACTTGGTGTGAAAATGTTTCCTAAGATAGAAGGGGCTGTGTGGATAAAGAGAGACACAAGTTTGTCCATATTCAGTTTGTTTGTTTGTTTTATAAACCTCTTGTTTCTAACCACTAAAGATTTCTGGCACACAGAAAGTGTATCCTAAGTAAGGCTTGCTGAACAATGAAACAGGTGATTTCATTCAACACAAAGAATTGAAAGTATGATACAGCTGACATTTTGAGCATATCTTTTGGAGAATTTTATCACTCTAGAAGAGTAAAACACCTCAAGCTCTCACTCTCTCACATGTAGAAATTCCCTGTACTCAAAATAAGATTTAGAATTGATGTTTCAAAAAGACTAACCCATGACAAGTTAATCTACAGTGAACAGTGAAGTAATTCACACACACACACACACATGCACATATTTGCAATTATTCAATTATTCACAAATATACACAAACAGACAGCAGATTTATTTTCTTAAACATATAGAAATCAAAGCATGGGGAGTAAGAGGTTTTTTTCTAGTTAGTACCAATAATGGTACTACCATAAAGTATACAGTGTATCATGTAGATATGCCATACATTTGAAGTTACTATTATTATTAGTCCCTTTTAATCAAAAGTGATAAAGTCAGGAAAAGAATATTAAAATATATGATTTTATTAATTGGTCAGATGCATTTCATTAAACTATCACATAATAAAGAAAAATATTTTATAAAATTGGGGTCATAAAATGAAGCAAGGTTTAGAAAAGTATTAGATTTTTAATTCTATTTCAAATGTGTAAATATTTTTGAAACATTCTTCAGAGAAAATTCGAACTAAGCATGGCTTTCATCCTTATAAAATCCTTATAAAATTTATATCTGGGAATTTTAACAAACAGAATATAATTGATGATATCTCTAGATAATTCAGATATGAGATGAGAGAGATCTCCCATGTAATAAATCATATCTTTTTAATATCTCCCATTGTGCCAAATGAAGATTATGCACAATGAATATCTTACCTCTTACCTAGAATTAAAAAGTCAAAGTGCTTCTATTTTTAGTACTAGGGCTAACTACTTTAGTTAATTGTTTTAGTTTCAGTGGAGCATTTACTGTGATTAATGTTTAATAACTCTGGAGCATATTTTGAAATTAAATCACTATTTCAAATATTTCCAATTCATCAAAATATGTCATTACACACACCTTTGAAAATTTGTGTGGTAGTTAAGTTCATTGAAAGTACATTTTCCTATTGCTATGGTTTAAACTTGGTTAGACAGCCTTTGAAATGTATAAATTATAGAAGAAATCAGCATAGTTTTCTTTTCCTGGGAAATGGAGCAGTTAATATTCAACATGAAAATTCTAATCTTTAAATACATTATAATCTAACTGCTTAGGATAATTTTTCCTTTAATACCTTAAGAGTCTTCAAAGCCTGAAGGATGGGATTATTAAGATGGAATTTTAATGTCAAAATTATCAGAGAAATGAACATATTGCTAGTGTTCATAAAAATTGTATTCAATTCCTGCATGATTTGTTCAAATAAGAGATGAGAATATATTTGATTAGAGCAGTAAGTAACCCCAAATTTGATCAGAAGACTGGAGGTCACCGTATATATGTGTGGTAAGTCTTGGAGATTAGACAATTTAACAACTGAATTTACTTTAATATATAAATGCACATGATAAGATATACATAAAATATAGCCACAAAGCAATTAAAGAATTTGAAAAATTTGTGGTTAAAAATGATAAAAATTTAGAATATGAAAATAAATGGATAAAATGAATGTAAATTATTATTATTTCTCAGAACACATAAGATAAAATTACAGAAATTATTATTCAATCCTAATTTTCAAAGCTTTGGAATAACTGAAAACTAACATATGCATAAAGCCTATTTTATTCACTGACTTTAATAGTGTTCTGATTAATCTATAATATAGAATTATCTATGAAGACCAACTAATATCCACAGCAATAACAAGATAGCATTTAGCTGTACTATTTTGGGCAATTGTTTCAAAGCAAATACATACTTTGCAGTGCTTTATATAATCATGCTTGTCAGTTTCTTAAGAAGGATTATCCCTGTAGCAAATGCAGACTTCCTCTTCTATGTTGTCAAATACCTACAATGATGTGTTCATGCATAACCATGTTCAACTATTAATAGAAACTATAATAAGCAATCAATAGTCATTCAAACTTACAATTATAATTTTTTATTTCACTGATGGGGTGGAGGTACAAACTATTCTTATGTATTGGTCTTAAGGAACAAAAGCTCAGTGGGTATACTTCTTAGAACAGTGCACATTTGTAATTTATGAATGTTCTTTTATATTCATGTAGGATATAAATATACAGCTACATTTTCCCTTTTCCCCAGTGCTACATAATTATAACTTGTAACATGTAAATATTTATGAATTCACAGGATGTTCGCTAGGAAAATGTTATACTTGCAGATTTGTCTAGTATTTTCAGAATTCAGATGTTATTATTAAGCTTGATGTTGTACTGTAAAATGTAAAAATACATTGTTATTAATTTGACTTTTCTAGAAAACATGCCATCTGGTGATTCTGTTGAGATTTGAGAATTATCTCAACATCATTTATTGTTAGAGGCAGACATTACAACATTGTTTGAAAATTTTACCACTTTTCTTTTATAGAAGAAATGGAATACAGAAATTCTGGATTTTAGATGATAAAATGTTGATCTAATATTTATATAACAGTGCATCAAATTGATAGCACCATAGAGGCTGGCTAGACTTACTAATTTATTGGCAGTGGCTGGACTAAATGTAACGGGGAGGATTCTAAGGCCACCTGCGAGTCAGTGGGGAGGAGCTTTAGTGAACTGAGACTATATGCCTTATCCCAGGAAGCAGCCTAGGGAAAAGCAGGCTGTGCATTTGTGACTCCACACCTAATGAAAATGTCACTGAATGTTGGTCAGGAAAATTCCCAGCCCCCAAAATACTCTAGAGAATTAAAAAAACTCATTTCAAGCATGCAAACATTTAACGTATTTGAAGAATCAATTTTATGTTGTTTAGACATTTCTCCTTTTCAAAAGAATACTCATGGATTCCTCTACTTCTTCACTACAAGTAATTTTATTCTTAACATTAATCAATTCTATGATTTTCCTTTTACTTTCATCTAATTATTATGATAACTCTATTTTCTTGACTTTTTGTTTTGTTTACCATGAACTCTGCCCAGCATTTTATCCTGACCAGGTTATTTTTAAATCATTGTAGCTGAAATTCTTTCTTACATGTAACAAAAGCACAAGAACTTGAGTGTTCATCTGAAAGTATAAGAGTACATTTAATCATTTCATTTTTGTTGTTAGATTAGGTTTTATGGAATACTGTGATCTATTTGAAGACAAGGACTAGCTTCTAAGTATTTTTATGTTTAATATTTAGTTTAAAAGTATATAACAAAATGATAATTGGAAAAGCTATGAAGTTACTTGGGAAAACCTCCTAGGGAGAAAAAAAAAAAGGCTGTCCAAATGGCACATTGATATAGTGTCCTTATTTTAGACAAACGAATGAGTTTTTTCATCAGTAATATTGAGCAACCATGGTCTTCATAGTAGGATAAGGCATCATGCAAGGCTATTTTCTTCACAGTAGGTTGAGAAATAATGGTGAATCAGTTGCTTTCTGTCGCTGCTACAACTCCCATGCTAAGAATTTGACTTTGTACCCACATCTAAATGGCTGCTACAGTCTTCAGTGCCAATGATTACTATTACAATACTGATGTTGCTGTCTAGCTGTGCATCAATCATTTCATTCATAGATAATTCTTCTTAATGCCTTAATGTAGCATCCTTTTAATTTTTAAATGAAATAGAGAGAAATTCTAAAGTTTGCTAAATAGAGAGAAATTCTAAAGTTTGCTTGATTAAGTAAGTTCAAGAGGATACAAGGTTAAATGGACCATCTATGTCTTTGTTCGGTTAAACTGCCATGGTCAGATGTAGGCACACAGCTTCTCTTCTTTCTCAAGTTTTGACACACTCTTCACTTCCCCATATGGTCTTTTGTCTATTTCATGTTCATTCAAGTATATAGGGTTTGGTGTCCCTGCCTTGAGGATGCTAATTCTTTTCCTAAATGAAAACAGATATGTCTAAGGCACATTTTGGGAGGAAGCAAATGCTAATAAATTATATAAATCAGAAATAAAACATTTCTTAATATATTATGAACATATTTAGAAAACATATATCTGAAGACCCATGACATAGTTTTGAGACATCAATTTTACAATTATGCTTATTAAATCTAAAATTCATAACTCCTCTTACAGACATGTTAAAGGTTTACTTATTTTATCTTTTCATTTTATATATTCACACCACAACCCGAACTCACAAGGCGCTCATATTCTCTTTCTGGCAGGAAACAACGGGAAGCTTTGGGAGTTTCGGGACTCTCATTTTTGGGGCTTCCATGGTTGTCTGCTTCTTTCACTACTTGGTGAACATTTTAAAGATCTCTATGGATTGGTAATCTGCTTATATTTAATCACTAATGAAAATGATGCTTGCAGGTATATATAACACACTGTATGGAAAAGTGAGGTGTGTGTCTGTGTGTGTGTGCATGTACACCTGTATGTATGTGCACGTGCATGTGTGTATGTGTTTGATTGTGTGTGTATGTGCGTGAGCTTTTAATAAATACTTTTATACTGATCAGGCAATTTTGTTATTTGTTCTTTTACATATCTTTCAGGTTTAAACAGTCACTTCGTACATTATGATGCATTGATGATGTCATATATGACTAGGAAAATAGCAACATCATACTTCTTAGTATCCATTGTTCTTTTATTTCTCAGTTCTTATTTTTATTCCATCTAGAACCCCCCTTGGACCAACACTAAATATGATTTCATAATTTGCTCTTACTCTAGGGTTCTTTCTTCCATGTTTGTTTGATTTTTTAAAAAAATTAGCATATGTGAAATATGTAGAAATCCCATATAAATGCACAAGTATATTCTTCATTATGCATAAACTTAATCATGTAATTTTTAAAGGTATGGTACTATATTAGAAAAATGTACAGGAGTGTGATTTTACTTCATGTAAACAAATGATTTTGAATGACATAAAAATAGTCTATTCTATAAAAAGGTTCTCTTATCACCTTATTACGTCTGACACCTGTTATGAATACATTAAATATCTCAATTTAAAAGATGGGAAAACAGAGACTTCAAAGCATACAGTACCCACAGAGGCAATTTAGGTAGAGGCATGCATCTGATTTTAATTACAAACATAAGACTATTTTTCCCAGAACTTGCATTCTTAAAAAGGATGCATGCAAAATATACATGATATATTATTAGTATTTCCCTTAAAACATGCTAGATATGGGAATATATTTCAGTATTTTTGGAATCCTCATGTCTGCTGTCTTTTGGACCCCCCAAAATTTGGAAGCCCTCCACTAAAATACCATGAATTAATTCTATTGAATTGAGACTTTAACATTTAAGAGTCCTCTGTTCAAAATCCAAATACCCTTGGAGATTTAATAATCAGGCTGTTAAGTAATTAAACCTTTGTAAGAATTAGCTTATCAGATTGTTTTTCAACCACCACTAAATGAGGAGCAATGGAGCACAAAGTAAAAGATATAAGGTATAATGAAAACCAACTCAGAAGCCACTCTGAAGGAACTCATTGCATATCTAACATTGTTGATGGCATGGAAGTTTCTGTACTTCAAGTAAATGCTAAGTATTACTAACAGAGCCATGTTCTAAATACTGAGAAAATTAAATTAGTTTATAATATGGGCATATGGCTAGTTTTGGCTACAGACAGATGCTAACAACTACCTTGTACCATGTACAATCAACAGGTAACGCAACCTGACCCTCTAACTTTGCAGCTTTTCTTCAGCTGTAGACAATAATAGTAAGTTCAACTCATTGTCTCTAAAGTGCTTTTCTCTTACCATGTCTAACAGTTGCATGGCTTTTAAAAGAACTAATAAGGAAAATACACAGTATTTAAGCTTCCCTGATAGCTTTCAGACAGTATAGTCCTGATCAATCCACTGCAATCAATCAATTGTAAAGAGTTTTATACTTTCCATTTTTTAATTTTAAAAATAATATTAGTTTATTTGTGTGTATGGGTATTTTGGCTACATATATGCCTATCTGTCATGTACATGCCTCATGCCCACAGAAGCAAGAAAAGAACCTTGTATACCCTGGAAATGGAGTTATAGATGGCCCTGAGCCATTAAATGGGTGCTAGGAACAAAAGCTGGGTATTCTTGAAAAACATCCTATGTTCTTATCTGCAGAACCATCTTTACAGCTCCCATATCTTTATTTTTATTTGCCCATACTCCTTGATAATTTATACAGATCCATATATAGCATTGAATTCCTAACAAATTCATCAAACCTTAAGCTTTGTAAGGAAAACTCATATATGCTTAATGGCCCAATCAACTAATCAAGCTAGTATATAAATATCAGCATAAATATTTATCTACATAATAAACATTCCATCGATAATCAAAAGTAAACCCTGTGTTTTATATAGTCAGACTTTGTTATTTTTCCAATTCCTTCTGTTCCCATCCCTCTTTCTTGTGTGTGTGTGAGAGAGTGTGAGTGGTGTGTGTGTGTGTGTGTGTGTGTGTGTGTGTGTGTGTGTGTGTGTAATTTACTTGAAATTTTACTGACATGTGCTGGCACTGGCTAGTTTTACGTCAAATTGAAACACCAGGTAAAGTCATTTTGGAAAAGAAATCATCATTGAAAAAATGTCCTCAACAGATACACCTGGGAGCAAGCCTAGTCTGTTTTGTTCGTGGTAGGACACATCACATTGAAGTTGGTGTTACCTGGAGTAGTGGGCCTGAGTACTAGAAGAATGTAGGGTGAACACACCAAGAGGTGCAAACCAGTAAGCTGTGTCTCTGTGTGCCTGCCCTGTTTCAGCCACTGCCATGACTTGCCTCAGGGACAGACTGTGATATGAAATTTTGAGCTGAAATACATACACTTTCAAGTTGCTTTGGTTCATTTTATTTTATCACAGAAATATAAATTCTAACTAATACACAAAAATTTACAGACATTAGTCAGTATTTTCAAATAATTTCATTTCTACATTTAATTTACTATAGTTTTTTAAAGCAGTACATTTGAAAAGAAAGAATTAGAAACAAAAACATTAATCGAATGGCATAGGTACTCTCTGAGAAAAGAAACAAAAGTCAAGCTGATGACAAAATTACCTCTAGTATCTTAACTGAAAATACATAGTGGCTATTGTTTAGAATATAAGCAGTTTGCAACTTATAGGACAATTTTGAAAATAAATGATCTCTTTTGTCTTCATTTTATGTTATTATAAACTCACTAATAATTCAATATGATGAAATATAGAGAAATCTGCAGAGCTTTGATTACTAATGGAAAAATAATTACTAATTGACTTCATTGAAAATATATTATTTGAAAATAAATTTAACTGACTTTTTTTTGCTTGTGAGAGGCAAAGATACTGTTCCACAGTATGGTTTCCATGTATTTGTCTTTCTATATGAAGAGACTGGTGTCCTTTTTTTTTTTTTTTTTTTTTTTTGAGGCTTTGTTTATCATGAATTATTAAATCATGTATTCCACACATGCTGCTGTAGATTCTGACTTTTATACATTTGACTTTCAGTTTCTATCTCGGTCTCAAGTTCCATCATATTTGAAATTTGCATTTAGCACATTCATCAGAAACCCACTTTTGCCTCTGTAGTTCTTGAAAATTTTACAAGTTTTGACCAGACAGGATGTGGAATTGTTTTTGAGTTTCTGCCATAAGATGTCTAATAACCCTGTCATTCTTCTGAAAATACTGTGTTAATAAATTCTGACAATGTGCAAAACATAGTGAGAAGAGGAATCTTTGCTTCCCACGCAGACTTTATCCAAGTGGGAAAAAAAGAGAGAAAAATGTGAAGAAGAGACAAAATCCCACAATTAGGTCAAATAAGCCATTTCCTTCGAGAAATCTTACCTATCAAACTTTCATTCTATAACTATGTTGAGAGGTTTTCTTTGTGTTCTCTTATAAGGAAATGTCTACTTCCCTTTGGAAGCTTAGACAATGATGTAAACATCATTCATTTAAGTAATAAAAGAAGGGAGAAGGGATGAGGGAGGGAGGGAGGGAGGAAGGGAGGGAAGGAAGGAGGGAGGGAGGGAGGGAGGGAGGGAGGGAGTAAGGGATAAAGGAAGAAAGCTTGTGTTATGTTTCTAAAAGCCAGTATTTTCAAGCTTTTCATCGATTGGTTTAATGTCTTTGGTGCTTCACAACATTAGAATTCCTAGATTTTGCTGTTTTTGGGAAACTCAAGCCTACCCTGTATTAGAGAACCTTCCAGAAATGACAAGTAACCACACCATCACATGTTCTTTGCTTATTCAAATATCAGTTGTGATATGAGAAAAAAATTGTAGGCCTGTGCCTAGTTATTTATCTTGGAAGTTTTGATATACTTTGGCATACATAAAAGATAATTCTTATTGTATGTGAACAGACCTCTCTCTCTCTCTCTCTCTCTCTCTCTCTCTCTCTCTCTCTCTCTCACACACACACACACACACACACACACACACAGACAGACACACATACATACATTTTTCTAAGAATGCTGTGAATGCAAAAGAAATACATTGAAATTTTAAAACTGAGAACACATTTAAAAATTTTTAAAATCTGAATGCATTTTCTGTACGGTTGACTGAAAATTCTTGTCATCCAGTAATATATGTATACAAGTAGAAAACATAGCATTTATTTGTGTTTCTTTGGATTATAACAAGCATGCTGTTATTCCTACAAAAGCCATGATGCAGAACTACTTCAGGAACCTAGAATAACAAACCTTTAGGGGAAAAAGCTTTTCGATATAAAGTAGTAAAGAGAAGTATGGTATATCAAAACTCAGTTCTTTTTTTTGTTGTTGTTGTTTTTAATTTAAAGTCATTCAGTATACTCTGCCTTCAGAATTAGTGTGGACCATTGACCACCCAGCACTCTTAAATTCCTAGTGTTACTAAATCCAACAGTGTGATCTTACTACTTTCTCCCAAGATACAGAAGCTCTGGAAAACTCAAAAGAGTATTTATATAAAATGTTTGGCAGTGTTATAAAAAGTTAAAAAAATAAATCTATAATTACCTGAAGATAGTGTCTGTGAATCATTATTTTAGCTAACTCTGTCAATTTCATGTCACCAGCAAATCGAAAGGTGCCCTTTTCTGGAAAATGTACTTCTGTTTGCATCTTTTTGTTGTTGTTTCAAGACTCAAATGAAGCTCAGACCACCCAGCACATTCCACCTCCCAATATATGTATGCCCTGTTTGTACTCCATGCTTCTGGATAATTAATGCATCTTCTAAATTATCAGCCTCAAATTTTAGCAAAATGTAAGCTCAGAACATTTTCTTATTTCCTATCATTTTTTGCTTCTTCCCCAGTATTCTATTTTATTGGTATAAATGTATTTTGAGTTAGGTGTAACCCATAAGAAAAGTTTATATCTAAGTGATATGGAGCGTAACTCAAGTTGAGCAAACAAATGTGGGAAGCCAAAAGCCTCGCAGTGTATCCCTATTTTTAATCTCTCCTGTCCTTTACCGTATCTTTTAGCACATTTCACTTAACACTTCCCAGTAAGAGAAGGTAATTCTTGTCTTTCGTTTTCCCTCCCATTGAGAGAGCAGTCACAAATAAGTCCTGCCCTCAAGATGAAATAAACCTCTTTTTAAGTATCTCAGGAATCTATTCCCTTCTTGATTCCATCTATTTATTTCACTTGAAAAAACTTATAAATACTGATAACAAAGTCTTAAAAGTTACTATTTTAAATCCAAGATTTTTTTATTTTTAATTTTTCAAAATCTGTACTAATACCATTTGTATATCCCTATCCTTAACTATGTTAACTTCAGAACAACGGTAGTATTCCAGTTAAGCTAAGGTTTCTCATTTATCAGTTAAGTTTGATGTATATGAAATCCTATAAAATTTCACTTTGATAAGACTTGATTAAGGACAAGCCATTTCAAAGTCATAATTAAGTATATAGAATAAATAGTAATTCTGGAGGCAGGTTCAGGTGTGAGAGAAGGGGATGATACACAGAGGAGCAGTCATTTGAACAGAACTGTGTAGCAACGGGGGATAGGAAACTGGGGCTAGCTACCAGCAAGTCCCTTATGCCAGGAAAGCAAGAGACTCTCAGGACCTAACAGAGATTAGATTATCTGAAATGCCCAACAAAGGGGAGAGAGAACCTGAAAAGACTACATCCAGAGGTTAAGCAAGCCCCCCCCCCTGACTTGGGGGGGGTAGGGTCACCCACTCATCTCCAAATTCTTAACCCAGAAGGACTCCTGTCTAAAAGAAATACAAGGACAAAGTGTGGAGCAGACTGGAGGAAAAGCCATCCAGAGACCGCCCCACCTGGGGATCCATCCCATGTATAGACACCAAACCCAGACACTATTGTGGATGCCAAGAAGTGCTTGCTGACATGAGCCTGTTATAGTTGTCTTCTGAGAGTCTCTATCAGAGCCTGACAAATATAAAGGCAGATGCTTGCAGCCAATCATTAGACTTAACATGGTATCCCCACTTGAGGAGTTAGAGAAAGGACTGAATGAGCTGAAAGTATTTGCAACCCCATAGGAAATACAACAATATCAACCAATCAGACCACCCAGAGCTCCCAGGGACTAAACCACCAACCAAAGAGTACACATGGAGGGACCCATGGCTCCAGCTGCATATGTAGAAGAAGGTGGTCTTATCTGGTATCAATGTAAGAAGAGACCCTTGGTCCTGTGAAGGCTCGATTCCCCAGTGTAGGGGAATGCCAGGGCAGTGAGGTGAGAGTGGGTGGTTGGGATGGAGAGCATCCTCATAGAAGCAGGTGGAGGCAGATGGGAGAGGGTGGTTCTGGAGAGGAAACTGGGAAATGGGCTAACATTTGAAATGTAAATACATAAAATATTTAATTAAAAATAGTAACTTTGATTAAGAAAAATGTCAATTAAAAGTTTATATATATGTATATATGCTAGTGAGGTGACTCAGCAAGCAAAGGCACTTGATGCGTAAATTAATGACCTTAGTTCATTTCCACGACCTTGGCATTTAAAGAGTGTGCCAACTCCTAATGTCATCTGAATTCAACATAGACTGACTCAATCTCTCTCTCCCTCTTTGTCTGTCTGTCTTTCTGTCTCTCTCCCTCTCTGACTCTAAATTTTAAAACTTCAATTTATAATTCAAATGGAATTAAAAATATTTTAATAATTTAAGTGTATAGCCCCTAATTTCTCCTTAAGATGTGAAAAATATGACATATTTAGAATTATTTGGTTGAACTAGGGTTGGCTGGTTATAAATTTGTTTTCTTTATAAGAAGAATCGTTGTCAAGGACCAAGAGTACCAATGCCTTCCTTTCTTCAGACTTTCCCATGATATAACCCTGGGCCAATGTTATGGGGAATTTTCACAGACTTATTGGTGTCAAGCTTGCTGACTTTGATACTGAAAATGAGCTCTTTAATGTTATCTTTTATCTTTTAATGACAAGAAAAATGGTATTAGCATTTAATGATGGCGTGGTTATCAAAATATTTCTTTACAATATGCCCATCTAAAGAAATTTACATTTTCTTCATAGTGTTTTAGGTCTCCAGAAGAAGAGTATTGTGTAGTTTCCTTTTTGTGGGTGTAGAGGGGAAGTGGTGTGGACAAGTTCCCTGACATTACTCTAAGAATAGCAGGACCATCCTTCTCTGCCTATTGCACAATCCTGATAGGAAAGAAAAGGTGCTGTTAAAATGACAACATTGCAATATTTTAGAGGGACATGCACTGTGAGGGCTACTCTTGCTTGTCAGCTACTGCATCTGGAATTAACTAAAACCAGACTGCTAGCACTACCACAAGAGATTATCTTAATCAAATTATTTGAAACAGGAAAACTCACCCTGAATCTCCACCTTACTTTCTGGTCTAGCCTATATAAAAGGATGCAGAAAATGGGAAGATTGGCTGTTTGGTTTTTTTTTGTTTGTTTGTTTGTTTTGTTTTGTTTTGTTTTTGCTTTCTTGCCCTCACCCTCTCTGGTAATTTACCCAAGATTCCGTTCAGGACTCCAACATAGGCTGCAGACTGGCAGTGCTCTGGGAATCCGTTAGCACTCCACTGAAAGATTTGGACAGCTTAGACAATAAGCACTGTAAACTGACCAACAGGTAGATTCACAGCATTCTAGTTGTGAAATCAGTATTGTTGTGTTCCTGGAACTATATCCTATAAGAATATTATACATATATATGTATAAAAGTACATATATACATATATATCTTCTAATATATATATATATTAGAAGAGCTGTAAAAAGAAAACACACACATATATATTACTTCCATATAATAAAATGTAAGCATTTTGTGTACATTGATAAGTTCAAGGATTGATATTTATATTGACAGCATTCTTGCTTAAAAATTAACTTTTTGATAAAACAAAATGAGTATACATATATGTTAAATACTTAATATAATACTTTTAAAATGTATTTACATGAGGGACAACAGGGTGGCTCAGTGGGTAAAGGCACTAGGCACCAAGAAATTGAATTCAGTCTATAGGACCCAGAAAATGAAAAGAGAGAACCATTCCCACAAGAACAAATCTTCTCGCCCTATTTGTTTACACACACACATTTATACATATATACATACTGTGGACTGCATGCCCATGCAGTTGAACATGTACACACACACACGCAAATAAATGAAATGAAACAATTTCAAATCATATGAAACTATCATTAACATGTAAATTCCACATTATTGCAAAAATTCTTGAGAAAGACAAAAAGTTGTTTTATGTCTGTTATTGGCAATTACACCATCCAATGCAAAACAGAGTTCAAGACAATAATAAGGAGGGAAACAAATCCCAAATTTGGATCTTTGTGTACACTCCTTCGTGTTTGAGAATTGACAGACTCACATTACTGCAAAATAAGCATTGTACCTGGCATGCAATTTTAGAAACCATGTTATAGCATGGAAGTCAGCCGGAGGGAATGCTGTCTAGGTGTGCCGAGTGCCTCTTGAGTACAAACACTCCACGCTCTGTGTTAGCCAATTACAACGTGGAGAAGGTCCTTAGTTACAGTGTTTTGCCACTTAACTGCTAAAGAAGTCCAGCCTATGGTAGGGGAAGGGAGGTTGAGCAAAGAGTCAAGATAAACCACAGATTATGACACAATTTGGTCTTTACTTCCTTTCTTCTTTCTTTCTTTTCTTTCTTCCTTCCTTCTGTCCTTCCTTCCTTCTTTCCTTTCTTCCTTCTTCCTTTACTTCCTTCCCTCCCTCCCTCTCTCCACGGTCTGCCTGTATTTCTTTCTTTCTTTCTTTCTTTCTTTCTTTCTTTCTTTCTTTCTTTCTTTCTTTCTTTCTTCTGTCTGTCTTTCTGCCTTTCTTTAATAAGAAAAAAACAACTAATTCTATAGTAGTGATGTTTCTATTAACCTATCGTCTGACAACTAAGATTTTTGGTAAGGTATCAACTGGCAGAGAACTTCTGACTCTCCTGAGGATGCCTCCCTTGTCCCTCCTAATAACCTAGCACACTTGATTTGCTGACTGTCCACTCCTGTTTCATTCAGTCCAGGTGGTGCACCTTGCTGTCCTGGCCCTGTGTTAGAAGCCCACCTCTACAGTTTGATTCAATCATAAAGCTTGGTTCATCCCTGTAGCTTTCCAACTAGCATCCTTAATATCTAATTACCATCTTAGACTCTGAAAAGTTGCAGTGAATAAAAGAATTGTAGCTTGTATTTTCACTGTAATTCAATAAATTCTGTCAGTATGGAGAAATACACGTATGTCTACCCACATTTCTGGCATAGGCCAATTATGGCAGGGTTCCACTCACTAAAATTTAAAATACAGACTTACCTCATTTGCTTTTTTTTTTTTTTTTTTTTTTTTTTTTTTTTTTGCTGTTATAAAACACCGTGACCAAAAGTAACTTGGAAAGAAATGGTTTATTTCATTTTAAATTGTACACCATGAAGAGAAGTCGGATCAAGAGCTCAAGGCCAGAATAATATTCAGGGAGTTACTTAAGCAGAGGCCATGGAGGAACTCTGCTTTCTGGCTTGCTTTCTATGGTCACATTCAGCAACACATCTATAACTCAGAGTATCACTTGTCCAGGGGTAGCATTACCTACCGTGAACTTGACCCTCCCACATCAAACCTTGATCCAGAAAATGCCCCACAGAATAGTCTACAAGCAAATATAATGGAAGTGTTTTCTCATTTGAGGTTCTCTATTCCCAGATGATCTAATGTATTTTCACAAAAAAATACTAACCAGCATACAGGCTGCTGACAAAGTAATTGGAAATCTACAAAATTTTATGAAACCATTTGTCTACACACACACACACACACACACACACACACACACACACACACACACTCAACATTTCTATCAAACACTGGTAACAGAAACTAAGCTTGGTCTACTGAACTAAGGTAATGCCTGGCTCAGACCTCAGTGTAGTTGTACACTCTCCATGGTAAAATTCAACTCACATCTGACATGAAGGAAGGGCTCCTATCCATGCCAATCACGTCATATGCCTTCACTATGAAAGATCTCACCTCTCGAAGAAGGAACTAGCAAACACAAACAATAGAGCAAGGGGAAAAAGAAATAAACATGATAACACATCTATGGCTGCTCATGTACTAGTTAGTCAATAACTTTGCATTATACTAAAATTTGAAACATTACTGGAAATATTAAAACCTTAAAAATGTAAAGTGCAAGTAATGCAAGAGTTATATTTGAACTATGAGTAATCAAAATTAATATTTTATTTTCTTGAGCAAGGTACATGATTGCCTTGTAAGTCATATCACAAATTTAAAACTGAACTTAGAATATAGATACTTGGGTTAAGAGATATTACTTAATAGTAAAGAACATTAAGTTCTCTTCCAGGGGACCAAGGTTCAGCTTCCCAGCACCCACCAAGTGGCTCATAACTTTCTGCAACTCCAGTTTTTGGGGATCCAATGCTTTCTTCTGGCCTCCTTGGACACAACATGCATTGTAGTATACAAGCATAAATGCAGGCAAACCACGCATGAACGTATGCATGCACCTAATATATTAAAAAAATCTTTAAAATTTTCCTTATTGATTTATATTAATGATATTTCACTGAATCTTCAAAGTGTTTATGGGAATGCCTCCTACCTTCAAAGGTTGATGCAGTATTTTAATCTATATGACCAAAATTTACATTTTAGAATAGGTACATCTCAGAGAAATCTGAGTCCGTACTTGTGTATTTAATATTGTCAGCCCATTGATCTAAACTATTTCAGTGTTGCCTTCCCATACAAGAACTGCCTCAGATATAAAATAAACATCAGCACTAGGAATTATTCAGCCAATTCAGAGTATGCAGATACATTCAAAGTATAGTCTAAGAGCATTTATTCTTCCACAAACGACTACAAGAAAATTATTCCAGTAAACAGTTGACTCAGATAACCTTGGAACAATTATTAAAATGATGCATGCTTTAAATACAACATTTTTCTAGAATACCCTTTAGTCTGTAATACGGAATGGATATTGACTGTATGGTATTAGTATATAAGCATATCAATTATGCCAACAGAGTTCACCAGTGAAAAGAATTACAGGAATATCTTGTTTTAGACAGACCCGTTGTGACTGTAAGTAAGCTAATTTGACTTAACCTTAAGCGATGCAGCATCATTTCAAAGCAGGTCCCCTTGCCACTCTTTTACACTTTAATTACTTCTTTAATCGACTCATTAGTTGATTAACTTATCACTCCTGGCAATAAGTACCTGTTCTAAGTAGGAGGGAGCTAATTGACGCACTGGTCTCTGAATGTTTCCTGGCTGCAACCCAGCAGCTGGTTACTCAGTTTTTCAGATGACCAAGGAACTTCAAGCCCCACACTTTAAATATTCCCAGAGCAAAACTGTACACTGCCATTATTTGTGAAATACTTCCCAAATAATTTTCACTTAATCTTTATTATGCACAGTACTTGGCTGGTCTTTTCATTTTCTAACTAAGGACACGTCTTAGCAGAGGAGCCCTGAATTCAGAAAAAATTCTTTACCGGAATGTTGTAACCACCAACTACTGTGCATACTACCACTTACAAATATCATGAATAATTTTTCATAGCAAAAGATTTATTGGTAGGAATTGAGAGGAAGAAGAGAATAAGTATACTAGATCTCAGGAGGAAAAAAAAAGAATAGAATAAGCTGTTCTGTGTATTTTTGTACAATAAAAGGATACAGACCTCATGAAGAAATGTTTCTGATACTGAATTTCGTATCTTAAAAGACTCCCTGATCCCTCTTACAGGTTACTTACCTCAACTCTATTTCAGTCATACATTTTACATGTCGCACAGAGACAATAATGCAGCCCTTAATGAGGAAGCAATTTATCAAGTGATGACGTTCTCATAAGTCTTTTCATGAAAGATTTAGACTTTACTCAATAGTTAGTAGCAATTAATGAAGGGTTGAAAAAGGAGCCTGAAGAGAAACCAACATCACAAGCAAAGCCAAGGTTCCTTTGTTATGCGGAAAGAATGCCTTGTCTTGAGCCTAGAAATCTTTCCCCAGATGACCAGGAAAAGCTTTTTTTCAGGTAGTTTCCTAGAGAGTCCCATAGATGGAGAACCATTCCTTCTCTCTTCAAGTTAATTTTGATTGAAATGTAATGAGGCAAAAACAAACTGCTAATAAGCCAGCATTGGAGTAATTAATGAACAGTAATCTTTATACCTTCTACTCTATTTAATTGAAAGGCTTCATGGTGCTATAATGAAGCCATTGAGGTAGCCATGAGTGTTCACAGGGAATAACTTGAAGCATCCAGGGGTAGTGCTGCTGGCTTTGTAATGGAAAAGAAACTTGGAGGGAGAAGAATGCAAGTTGTGATACAAATCTGCACAGACTGCCTCACAAGTTAACATGAAAATGAAAACCTATCACCTAAAGAGAAGTCTGTTAAGTATCAGGACTCTGCTAGTCCTGCAATAACTACTAAGAGATTGCCTTTACTTCAGCCTCAAAGTAATGCTAGAATGTTTACTTGCATTGTAAGAATATCAGAATCATTAAATATGTTCAGACCACACTCTAGGGAGATCTGTAGCAATAGAGAGGTGTCTTTTCTTATGCATCTTTTAAAAGATTCAACATCTTCATCAATACAGATGAAAGTAGGTACCCATTTGACATTTCAGTGCATTCCCACATATGTGATGAAATCAATGGACAGCAGAGTTCTATTTTCATATTTAATTTTCCTATGTATGATTATAAGCAAGACATAATGTAAATCTGCTGTTTTGCAATATAATGTGATTTGCGGTTCTAACAGCCCACTATACAAATACAGCATTATATAGAAATATTTAGTATCTTGCTCTGTACAAGATATTAATAGAAAAGATATGATATTTAAGTTTATGTTGTAATATATTCCAACTTAAAATTATTCCATGAATCATCGTGGTTTATTGAACTTCTGTTATGTGCTACACATTACTAACTAGAAATATAGTGGTGAAAGACAGTATTATTGCTTTTTGATCTTATTCTGCCGATGGTTATATAGGAGGATTTGCAGTAAAAGAAAGTAACACAGTAAATAGTTAACAAAACACATTCAGAGAATGACAGATGACAGCAGCCTGACATAAGCTAAGAATGTTGATAGAGGCTGCCACGTGGAATTTTGGGTATATTAAAATGTACAGGCTCATTCTTGTCAAAGGTAAGAACAAAAGGAAAAAGACTGTAACTGGAAGAGTTGGCATGCTTTGAGGAAATTAGTGTATCCAGAAGGCAGAGCACACTGGCTTAGAAGGTCATCGAGAGGTAGAAAGCCGTCTCTATTTGTTGAACTTGGATTAATGCATTTGGTGATATTAGTATGACTCTATTTCATGGCATATTTATTTATCTATATAAACAAGTGACTGCTAAACAGAAATATATATTAAATATTATATTTATAATATATAAAATTTGGTCTCGTCTGAATGCCTAACATAGATGATATAAAAGTTAAAATCACATAAATACTATTACATTATGGGCATATGTATCCTTATATTTTTCATCATTTATTTATTAAATATGTTACATATATACATTTTTCACATTACTTATATACTGTATTATATGTAATGTGTATCTAAGCAAAATCTAGAGACATAGATACCAAGATATACTATTGTAGGCATAAAAGTCTTTCCCTAGTTCACTAGGAAAACTAAGAATGTTAATGACAAAGTTGTGTTTCCTCAAAGGAGAAGATAAAATACCTGTTTTCCCACTCAAAAATCTGTGAGTGGATATTGTTAAGGACATGGTGACCTTTTCGCTATCTGTGTAGGCAGACCTCACCAGCTTTTGCTGTAGAGGCAACAAATCCCCTCCCAGAAGTTAATCCAGACTCTTGCTAGCTTCCAGTTAATAGAACCCTTTTATGAGAGAATGTCACATGTACGTAATAGCTTGCTGACCTCTCTGCTATCTAAGTCAGTGTCCATAATAGATTCTAGTCCCATAGCTATAGAACCCAAGCCTCATGGTCACATACTGTTTGTAAAGGAGTTTCTAAGGAGTCACACCTTGGGCTTTATTGTTCACCTGGAATTGGAATGATTGTTGCCTGGCAACCTGGAATGGGAAATGATCATTGCACTGTTTCCGAGTTGCACTGTGTTTTAAATATGCTGACAGTGAACTGCCTGGCATGAGACTCCTCGAAGTCTGAACTTGGTGGACAAAGTCAATCTAAATTGAGTTTCCATTCTCACTTCTTCGAGTTTTGCTTCCCTGCCTGGACATGTACAGTTTAAAACTAACTGTGAAAGAAAAACATTAAGACTTTTTTTCTGTATATGATGATTATAATTAAAATGTTGTGGGAGATAAGATTTTTTTTCTCAGTAATTGTATCTGAATTAGCATTAACTATTAATTTGACCCATCCTAGAGTCATCCGATAAAGGAGTTTCAATTGACTGCCTTTAACTGGTTCGTCTGTGTATTGACTATAAGATGTCTTGCTTACCGTAATTGAAGTTGGAGGCCTCAGCATGAACTGGAGAGTATTATTTCTACTGGATGTGTATGAAACCCAGACAAACATGAGACTGAGAACAAGCCAAGAGTTAGCCAGCTAGCAAAGAGCATCTTCCATGATTCCTGATGGACTACCTTGTCTGTGATTGAGTTCTTGTTGGAAACCAGAGGACTGGAATGGTAAACGGACCTGCTTTGAGCCCTGCCTTGAATTTGCTCAGTGATAGATGTTGGCTTGAAAACACAAGATGAAGGAAGCTCTTTCCGCTCAGTCTTCCTTTTTGTCACTGTGGCTTATCATAGCAGCAAATGAATCTTGAGTAAAGGCTTGAAAATAGATGTTCTTAATCTGAACAAACACATCGTTAACACAAAATCAACAATAAAGTTCAGAATTTTTCAAAAATCTTAGCTGTTTCATCCACAGAGTCATAAACTTAGAAAGTTTTTTTTTTTTTTTTTTTCTCAGCATGTAGGATATTTTTAAGTGAAAAAATTGCAGATGTCTTTTAGTCTGGCTATCTTCCTTCAGTACCATGAAGGGAGACATTGCATCTATTTATAAATCTATGCTTTTAGAGTCTCTACTATTCACATACATCTACATTTATAATTTCTTTTCTTAAGACCCTTTGGTGTTTGTTTTACAAGCATGTGTCACCATGTCTGGTTCACATACTAACATTTAAACTAATGAGGACCTTAGATTCAAGTTTTTACTGGTTTCTGTTCCTTGCTTTGCTGTCCATATCCTTCTAAAAGCTTTAAAAACAACATGAAATTTATTCTTTAATTATGAATTTACATGAGACATTGTGACTTTTTAAAAAGATTTATTTCATTTGTACTTAAGCACAGATATCTGTTTCTCTCTGTTTCTTTCTCTATCTCTCTCCAGTTCTCCTGTCTCTTTCTTCTTCTCTTTCCCTTTCCTCTGTGTAGGTGTAGGTGTATGTATGTATGTATGCATGTATGTATGCATGCATGTATGTATGTATGCATGCATGTATATATGTACATACATATGTATATCCACAGAGGGCAAAAAAGGGTATTAAATTCCATGAGGCTGGAGATACATGTCAGTGCAAGCTACTCATTTAAGGTTGTTCAAAACTAAACTCGAGTCCTCTTCAAAGTCTTTAAAAAGCTGAGCACTGTATCCATTTAGGCCCCATTTTTATAATTATTAATTGAAGGTTATAATTTTAGTTTATGTACTTCAAAATGGTCTGGTTTATTTTTGCTTTGCTCTGTTTCTCTTTTCTCTGAAAAATCAAGTCTTCTGACTCTTCGAAAGCCTTGTGTCTACAGATAAAGTGAAGCAGCATTATCTGTGTGAGCCCTGGACATTCATTTTAGAAGCAAATAAAGTAAAACCGAAAATTCACCCTGGCTTCTGGAAGCTGCTGTGTATGCCAATCTTATCCATCAATTACTTGGAGTCACTTGCTCTACCTGAATAGTAGTGATGAGTAGGGAAAGAGCTTTCAACCTGCTGGTCTTTATCTTGCAGTGTTTCCATCCTGCAGTGTTTAACAGCACTAAGCACAGCATCAGGTCCCCTTGGTGTTGCTTAGCTCTATACATGGTATTATACATTTTTTTATAGGTCAGGATGCTGGAAGTCTTAGTTCTACAAGCTCTTACATAGGCTTAGATATCAGGAGCTCTTAAGCGTTGAGAGCCACCTACAATGCATCCTTGGTTAAATCTTGAGTATTCAGATTCTATAGTCATAGAGTGTGGCCTTATATAATTTCCAGATCTGGGATGTACAAAAGATTTGACCACATATATTTGAGAGATTTATGTATTTCTATCTGTAACTAGAGCTTTCAGGTTTTTCCCTCTCTGTTTTTTTTTTTAAGCTAGTTCTTCGAGAATTTCAAATTTCGCAAATGTATTTGGATCACATTCGTTCCCCTCCCCTAACTGTTTCATGATCCACCCCCCCACCCCCCCCCCCCCGCTTCCCTATACTCCAAAGTTTGTGTCCTCTTTTGTTTTTCTTCCCTGTATCTTCCCTAAGCATTTTTTAAAAACCAATTTATGCTACCAAGATATTCTTGGAAGGGTGGTCCCCCCCATTGGATTATGATCCATTTATCAGAGAATACACTCAGAGAAAACTCTCTCTCAAAAGAGCTAACAACTTCACTTACTCCACAAATTTGGGTGGGATTTTATGTGGACACCCCTTTCCATGTGGGATTTGGATGGGTTGCACTTGATCAGGTTCTGAGCATGCTGTTGCAATCACTGTGAGCTCACATGTGCAACTTCTCTACTGTTTCTGTATTCCTGTAGTCATCCACTGTGTCACGCACTTAGAATATTTAGTCACTCCCATCCCTCTGAGGTGATCCCTGACACTTAGGAGGTTCATTTAGCTTTCTTTTAGGGATGAACATTTGGTAGTCTTGGATTCTCTACACTTTGGCCAGTTGTGAGTCTCTGTTATCACTATACATTGATATTCCTCAGCTGACGATTAAAGGGTCTGATCCAGAAAGCACACAGGAAGTCAGGCAAAAACTCGGGTTTTTATAACCTCCGATCCTGTTCACCATCAGCCATCTTCAGTAGACCGAGGAGCATGATTGCCCAAATGACAACTAACCCCACAGGAAATTAAAATGTGTGTTTGCACCAATCACAGTATTTTCCCCTTGTGTGGCTCAATTGCAGCAGTTCTGCTAGGGCCATCTAGAGAAGTCCCCTACTGTGATCCAGGTGTAACCCCTTTCAGGGTTATTTAGAATTCATTGAAGCTTTTGATAAATTAATTATGCTTTAATACAACCTCATCAAAGCAGTCCTAGCTGACTGATGCTGCACCCTGAGGAGCTGAAACAATAAAAAATTGTCTTTGTCAATTGTGTTTGTCAAGGAATCTACAGTATTCAAAATCCCCAGTGTTGGCATAAGGGTAGTTTGGCTGCCTGTTTGACTGACAATCTTTTTTCTCGGAGTAGCCAAAGCAGCAAAAAAGAATCCAACAGCTGACAATTACTGTGTCAAATGTCCCATAGCTGTAGTCCTTGCTTGTTTACAGGAAATGAAATTCAGAAAGTGTTTACATTATTAATTTAAAGAACGTATTACTACTATGTAGAGTGATTTTTAACAGACTTCAAGGATGCCCAACATCTACATTCATATCTCAGGGGAGATAAATCACTCTTGCTTGTCTCCCACCATGGGGTGCTGGGATCTTGTCTACCATCAGAGGTGGCAGTTTATTTTGTTCTGAGCCAACTTCTGATCAACAACAGGCTAGAAAAATCATAGGAGGAAGAAGGAGAAAAATAAATTTACAGAAATTACAGACATTTTCTCTTTAAAAAAAAATCAGTAGAAAGTATTTTTTCTCGATTCCTTTGGTAAAATTATTTATTTTTAAAGAATATATTTCATCATTTCCCCTTCCTTTAAACATAATGTGTGTGTGTGTGTGTGTGTGTTGTGTGTGTGTGTGTAGCTTCTTAGTAATAAAAGAAAAATTGTGTGATTTAGAGTAATAAATATGAGATTTGCCAACAACACCAAAAGAAGTAGCTCATTCCTGTCACTGGGATTTTGTCAGTCTCAGATGTCTGTGGGAGCATCTTGTTTCCATTTTTAGGTTAATCCTTTTAAATGTTATTTTTTATGTCCATATATTTATATCCTTTACATAAATTCTACAGGTCAGTAGTGGTGTCCATATATTTTTCAAAAGGAGGTTCATCTTAATTATTTCCAAGAGTACTGTCTGTGTTCACTATCCTGCCTTATCACCTTTCACTCCATTTCAACGTTTTGTTCCTTTGTCCCCCCCACCCCCCTTTTAGGCCCATTTGCCTTGGAATTCTTACTTATCTAACTTGTCAATTTTCCATGGCCCCTTACTAACTCCCTGTTCTCTATAAATTTTCCAGATGACACACATATCTGGAGATTCAAAGCAATTATCCAAAAATAAGCAATAATATGTGATGTTTATAATTTTTTGTCTGAGGCACTTGACTTAGGATGGTTGTTTCTAGCTCCATCCATTCACCTATGAATTTTATAACACAATAAATTCAGTTATTGATGGTCGTAGATACATGTGTGTGTACTATCGACTTTATCAAGAAAATCTACCAGTTGTCATATTTTCAGTAAATAGTGGTTCTGCTGCTACCAATAATTATTCACTGCAAATACTACCTCAGTATAGGGTTGTAATAATCTACCTCATTTATGCCAGAAGTTTGGCTGACTTAATTCTTGTGTAGGTCTTAGTTAGGTGACCATAGGTACTGTGAGTTCCTGGTTAAAATAGCCTTGTCTTGGACAAAAGTCAGAATTTCAAAGATTTGCTTTCCATCCTGTAGGTTATATACATTTTTTCTGGTGTTTTGTGAACTTAATTTTCTCAGCACTATTAGTTAAGGTAGATGTCTATTCTTTAATATATAAATTTTGTTTTCTTTTTCAAACTTCAAGCAACTCTAGTTGCATGGATTGATATCTGGATCCTCAAATTTATTCCACTGATCAATGTGAATAATTTTGTGCCATGAGCACGCTATATTTCACATTTGTAGCATAATCTGATACCAGGTATAGTTATTCTTCTCTTACTCTTCATTTTTAAGATGGGTTTGTTATCTTTGATTTTTTTGTGACTCCATATAAATTTTTGAACTTGTCTCCTATATCACTGGATAATGATATTTGAAATTTCCTTGAGTTTTTATTGGTTCTGGAATACTGCTATTTCTAAGGCATCACTTAAACAATATTAATTTATCCAATTTACAATGTATCGTGTCTTAAGTTTGTAATTTAGAGGTCTTTTATTTTCTTGGCTTTGTTTCTTTCAAGACATATTTAGGTGGCCATCATAAAGGATATTGTTTGCCCTCAAAGCTTTTCAAACTGTTGTTACTGATTTTTATTTTTGGATCCTCTCACTGTTGAAAATATTTATCCCCTCTAAGAATATTTATTCTTGGCGGCAAATTTAAGGTCTTTCATGTAATCATAGAATCTGCAAACATAGACTCGTTGATTTCTTCTTTTATATTTATATGACTTTTATGTACCTCCCCTTCCATATTGTTTTAGTTATCTTCAAATATTATATTGAATAGGAACAATTTTGTGAACACTTTTGCTAATTTCTTTGACTTGAATTGGAGTTATGAGGTTTTCTCCAGTCAGCATGATGTCAGCTTGTCTGTGTAGACTTGGTTATGAAGTTCCCTCTATCTCTAAAGTCTCTATGATATTTAACATGGAGAAATCTTGGATTTTGTTAAAGACTTGCCTTCAGTTGATGAGATGATCATGAAGTTTCTGAATTTGATTTCATTTATGCTATTGATTTATGTATGTAAAACTACCCCTGAATTTCTGGAATAAAACCAACATTGTCAAGATTAATCATTTTTATCTGAGTTTTCTTTAATTTGTGCAGTATTTTGTTGAGAATTTTTCATCTGTGTTCAATAGGAAGATCAGGCTGTAATTTTATTTTCCTTTTGTTTCATCTTTATCTGGTTCTGGTATCATAGTAAAACTGGTTTAATGAAAATAGTTTGGGAGTCATTGTTTTATACTTCATGAAATCATTTCACTAATATTGGTGCAAACATTTTTTTGATAGTTTTGTAGGATCCTTCAGTAAATCTATCTGATTCCTGGGCTTTTATTTTTTAAATTGCAAGACACTTTATTACTGTATTACTCTCATTGTAGTTATGGAACTGTCAAAATTATTTATTTGACTTTGGTTTAATTTTAGAATGGTGAATATATTTCAGAATTCATTTACTTTTTGTAAATCTCTAATTTCATGTAATAGAGATTATAAAGGTACATTTTTATGATTTTTTTATGTTTCATTAGTTCTTTTGTAGTATCCTGGATTTGCTTGTTTCTGATTTTATTATTTAAGGGCTTCTCTTTCTTGAATCTTCATTTATAGCCTTGATTTGTTTTATGTTTTCTTGTCATGATTTCTATTTCAATCATTTCAGCTTTGATTTTGCTTATTTTCTTCTTTTTAGTCTTTTGCAGTTTGCTTTCTTGTTTTACCAAGACCTTCAAGTGCACCATTAAATTATGTATTTAAGATATCTCAAATTAGGCTGTGGACACTCAGCCCTTTTAGGGTGGTTTTCAGTGTCGTCCATGGATCTTTTCCATGGGGCGCTTTCATTTTCACTTAATTTGAGAAATTTTTCATTTCTCCCTTGATTGTTCTCATTGACCCAAATATTACTTAACCAGTGTTTTTGTTTACTCTCTGAGTTTATGTACTTTCTGTAGTTTTGGTAGATATTGACCAATAGCCTTATGCCATCATGATCATATAGAATATAAAATGTTATTTTAAAATTCCTAGGTGCTTTGAGAATTGCTATGTTACCTAATATGTCATCAGTTTTGAATACAATTAAATTGACTGCTGAGAAAATTATTAAGTATTTACATGGAATATTTTGTAGATGTTTGATAGGGGCATTTGATTTATGCTGTCATTTTCCCCCAGAGTTTCTATAGTTAGCTTTTCTCCAGATTTTGATCTGTCTGTTGAGGAGATACAGTATGGTAGCAAAATCACGTACTATCACTTCATTGGGCTATCATTATTGTTTGATATCTTGTAAAACATTTTTATGAAATTCTAATATCTCTGTTTGATGTATCTTAACATATATTAATATATATGATATTTATTAACATGTGTGTCACAAATAATAATATCTTCTTGATTAATTGTTCCATCAGTAATTCCTAACATCTTCTGAATAGTGTTGAGTAGAAATGTATTTTGCCAGATGTTTAATTAGCATCAGTAGATTGTTTACTCAATCTATGTGTTTGGGGATTCTTTTTTCTCCTTTAACAATAAGGTGATATGGAGATTTTTTTTTTGGTGACATGTTTTTCTTAGATGCATAAAAAAATGGATCCTGATTTCTAATCTTATCTGCTGGTCTGTGTTTTTTAATTAAGGAAGTTGTTTCATTGTTATTTAGAATTATCATTGAAAGATGTGTTTTTATTCCTGTAGCTTCTTTTCTTTCCATAGAAATTAGGGTTTTGACTGACAATCGCAGTAATTTTTATTTATTCCCTGTGATCTTTTGAATACATGTATTCTCTTTAGACTGAGGTACTCTTTTCAGTGTTCTCTGAAGAATTGCCTCAGTGCTCACAAATTTTTTAAATATGTTTTTAATGGTAAAAGGTTTTGATTTCTCTTTAAACGTTAATTGATATTTTTCCGAATATATTAATCTGTGTCAATATATAAATTAGAATGCATCTTTTTAGCTCTTTCTGGTTTTAAATGTTTAATTCAGACAATTTGGTGGTACTCTGATGGGCCTGACTTTATAAGTGACTTGATTTTTCAATACAATTTGTTTATTCAGTTTTGAATGTTTTAATTAAAATATATGGAAAATTACTTTTCTGGCCCTATTTATTTGGAGTCTGTGGGCTTCATTCCTAGATGTGCATTTACTTGTCTAGCTGTAGAAATTTTTTTTAATGATTTTTCTGAAAATATATTCTATGCCTTAAGTATGATGTTTTATTCTATTTCATAATATACTACTTGTATAGTTTTTTAAGAAAATTCACCTAATAGTATTGTTCCAGAACAAATGATTAGTGTTGAAGGTTTATTAAATTTTTTATTCAGATATTAGAATACTCTATCCCAAAATCCAAATTGCATTTACATTTTTGGGTTTATATTTTAAAAAGAATTTTATCTACCTACTGATATTTATATTTCATGAAATATCATTATTAACACTTTATTTGTTTAAACATGATTCTATAAACTTTGGCTTCTATAATTACACTTATGAAGTCTTTATGTAGATTGACACATGGGACTTTTAAGGCATTTTCACCTTTAAAATATATTTCTTGGTATATGTCAACTTTTTTTCATTTCTTTGTTCTTTAATCCATAATTCTAACTTTGTTGAAAATCAAATGTTGGAAATGGTGATGCATGACTTTAGTCCCAGAACTAGAGAGACAGAAGCATAAGTAGGATAATCTCTATTAATCTGGAGCAGCCTTGTCTACAAAGAGAGTTCCAGGTCAGCTAGGGGTATGTAGTAAGACCAGTTTTAAAACACAGCAAAACAAACACAACAAAAGAACAACTTAACTACTTTAGATAATATAAAAGTTGTAGTTCTAAACTTAATCTTTCTATTCCGTCAAGGATTTTGTGTAGGTATTTGCTTGTTTCCTTTTACTGTTTCAATATTCACTATTTGGACTGTATCTTCTATGTTTTTTTTCCAGAAGGCTAAATCTCTGGCATTTATTATCAGATGCTATAAAGGGCCAAATAGGACCTTAGTATGATTGCATCTGTGAACTCTGGTTTAAGCTGTATATTGATATTGATTTTGATATCAGTTATGTCTTCTACACCTATGGCTAATAAATGCTCAGTGAGCTTTTGGGATATATTCTAATGTAAATTAATCCAAAAGCAAATTATGGACCTTGTTACAGAAGTAGTATTTGAGTGAATATTTTTTCATTCATTAAAAGTTCATTATAATTTAATTCACCTCTCTCTCTCTCTCTCTCTCTCTCTCTCTCTCTCTCTCTCTGTCTTTGTGTGGGGGGCGGCAGAAACATCATGTTTCTAATACACTAAGATAAATGAAGATAATTTTTTTCTCAAGCTTTAAAACTTATTTTGAAGTGAAACCTTCAAAGAAGTAACTGCTGATATGTAATACAATGTACCATTTTCTCAAAGAATTGTTATAAATTATAAGAATAACAGATATTCTACTAAGTTTGCAAATGATTTTAAATAAATTTTATCAGAACTATAGAACTTAAGCATTTCCATAGATTTAAGAACCAAAGTCTAAGCAAATACTAGTGGTGCGAAACCAGGTTTATTGTGAGACTGTGAATTTAACATATTGTTTTTAGGCAAATGATGTCTGTACCTAGCATAAAAATTCACATATAAATGTGTGCAAACTTTTAAAATTAGGCAAATCATAAAACTATGTGCAAGCAAAAGGAAAATTATTATTTTCACTTTTACAACTCCAAAGTTCCACTACCTGAAAATTATTGTTTAAAAAATGAATATGACATCTTTCTATGATTGATATTAAATCTTCCATTAATTTGATAAGCATAAATGCTTATTTTACATTAAACATTAATTTGGCTTCTCATTCAATAATATTAAAATAAAAACATCCATAGATAAGTTAAGCAGGAAAAAAAGTTCTTCAGTGCTTAACTTGACTTAACATGACACTTCTCAATAGTTATGATGTATTGACAAAACAGTTTTGAGGCTTAAATTTAGCAATTACCTTTCCTGTAGAAATCATTTTGTTTCAACACTATTGACTTTAAAGCTAGTATTAAAATTATTACTATTGTTATTACAAATTGACAAAAATAACTGTTCTGAAAAATAAATATACTCCCTAAAAGTGAATGTGCAAGTTATTTAGTTGCAAATTAATATATACCATATATGTAGAACCACAGCGATGCCATGGGACACTTAGAACCATTTATTAAATCAGAGAACATTTTTTGTCATTCTTTGGTGTTTACATACTGCTATTTATGGTTATCTCATAGTAGCCAACTATAAAGCAATTGCGAAGACTTCAGACTTAGCTTAGTTGCTGCTATTAGTAAAAAAGTTATTAATGAAGTTAGTGATACAGGTTTAATTGAAATGTCCTCAATTACACCATCACAATTCGATTTACCTTTAGTTTTTACTATTCTATACTTTTTCATTATTTTGCAGGATCTCAGTATGGCATACTGAAGAAAGGGAAAGATAAATTGAATTAAATTTTAAATATTTATTGAAATATGGAATCCCACCTAGGCATTGAATGAATAATCATAATCTGTATCCTTCAGCTGATAAAACATCCAAGAGGAAAATATACAACAAATTTCATATTAATAAAACAAATATAATAGACTATTGGACATTATTCATAGATCAGGTGTACCTCAGGAAACTCAACACAAACTTAACTTAAGAGTATGAAGATGACTAACTGAATATTTCATATTTATTCACATGTTATAAGATAACCTATTAATATATAGAACTTATAGTTATAGTTCATGAAATTTGTTAATACGAATGTAAATGAAGGTGGCCAAAGTTTCATGAGTATGCCTAAAAAACATTTAAATAATTATAGAAATACTTTTATGTAGTAAAAGGAGATACTTTCATTTTCTCTTCCAAGCAACATTTTCCAATTCATTAAAGTGGAAACCTGCTAATCATTTCTTTTTCCACTCACGTTGTTGGGTATGCTAGTCCATGAAAGAAAAGCCTTGAAAATAAAATAAAAACTAAAACTTTGATGCATATATTTAGATTCCTTGTTTATAATATTTATCTCCTGGAATATTTAAGCTATGCATGTGTGAGCCTGCATGTATAAGTTTATGTATACTAAGGAAAACAGGAGGACTTTGATGCCCTGGACTGGAGTTGCAATTTTCACAAACTATTGTGTGAACCCTGTGAGCAGAGCTGCAGTTCTGTGCAAGAGCTTAAGACTCCTTAGTCACTGAGAATGCTGTCCTGGCCTAGACACAATTTTCTTTACTTAAAGAATTTTCATATTTTGAGAAAAAGTTATGTGAATAGTTATGGATAATCAAGTGTTTATTAAAATTTACAAAAGATATCTAAAAGAGTTAGACTTATGCTTGAAATCATCATTTTGTAAAAAATCCAGTGATTAGTATTAATGTTATGCCTGGAGAAACATTGCTGGATATTTCAAAAATGTACAAACTATAAAACATATTGTTTGAACAGTTTTCCAATTGGTGAAATCAGTTCTATTACATATGTTTCATAAATTGGTCTTGACTTTTTTTAATGATGCTGAAAAGGGGTGATAATTTCTGTTTTGTTCCCTGTATCCACAACTTTTCAAAATAAATAAAAATGACATATGTCTGTGTATTAATATATACACATTTGTCAGTCTCTCATTTTATTCTCTTTATACTCATTTGGTTTATGAAAAGCCTGGCAAAAACAGGCTGAATATTCCTGCTGTCTTTTATAGCTGGCACTCGCGGGCCAGAAAGGTCAGCCTAACGAAAGGCCAAGCAATTTGTAGTGAATTCTATTTAATAAAGCAAGAAAAATGATGTGTGTGGTAATCTTTTACTGACTGAAGAAGGCAAGGCAGCTGTAGAAAAACATCCCTGTCATTAATATATTGCATGTGACTCAGTGTGTTTACTGGATGCTATACTGATTTGCTGCCAGAAGCCCAGCTAAATGAACACCCGACTTTACACAGCCGAATGCCAGCAGCTACAAGATTCTAACAGGATAACTATGGGGATCAAAGGATGCTTCATGTAGGAAACATGGGACAAATACATTATCCTAAAGCTGTTTATCACCACAAAGCAATTAGTGGGTGACACCAGTCAAATATTAACAAAGGCTACATTATTCCTATAAATCTGTTAAGAATCTCATTCTTTGTCATCTAGTTTAATTGGTAATCCATAAGATCTTATATTACTTCCAAATTGTAGTAATAGAAAAGTGTTTCTGCTAGAATCTCTTGTTTTGTGTATACACACACACACTTCATTGTCACATAAGCTGTCATTAAAAGTTATAGGTAATATATTTAAAAGATTAAGAGAAATAAATATGGGGAATCTATAACATTATTTACGACAGAATAAGTATAAATACTTATTTTGATAAATAAGATTTTATCTCCAAATGTTTTATATCCTTTTACTATGACAAAATTATAAATATTAAGTGAAGATGAAATAAAATAATATAAGGGCAGACAGACACTTAAGGGGGATCAGAGACAAACTGCTGTTTTGAACAATGGTAACTGTTGAAATGGCATTATAGCATTAAAACTTAAATCTGACTGTAGTCTTAGGTATTATCTAGAACAGAAATGATTACAAAGCCATGGTTGGATAGAGAGAACAAACGAGGCTGATGTTGAGAAATGAGTATCAAGTGAATACTGAACTACTAAAAACCGAATTTTTATTATAAAGCAATATTTCTCATTTGACATGTTTAATGATATAAATTAGCTTTTTTAGTTATGAACTCAAACCATAGATGAGGACTTCATCCAGTAAACCAGTGAGAAGCTGGCCTTGCATTTATCTGCTTTAATGTTGAAAGATACGTTAAATGACTTTGCAAACTTCATCTCCCTTATTTAATTTTGTACACAGGGATAATTACTGCCAATTCTAATCACTAATGCACAAATAGCTTAAGACCTGAGTAGATATTCATTCAAAGACATGTTTGGTTTTTTTTAAGCATTAGTGCTTGAGGAATCAAACTATACACAAGTAAATATAATAAAAATGTTGACAAATTCACCATGCTCACAAGGTAATAGCTCTTCTGTGTTATTTATAAGCACAAATATATGCATATAAACATGCTACTGGAGAGACCAAACTCCAATATTCTCAGGGTGAAGCCTTGGCAAGTTGACACTGATCATATAAATGTAAAGAACTTGAACTATTTTCACCTGTCATGCCTTGAAGCTAAGTGTCCAAGATGAAAACATCAGACATTGTACAAAGACCATGTCTACTTCAACATAGCATCACATTTTAAGATAGTTAATAATGAGTTGAATTGAGTGATTGTATGGGATTAATTTTTATAATGAAAACTATAGCAATAGGAAACAGGAGTTATTTTATGCATTTATTAACATATATGCATATAAGTTATTAGGAATGAAGATATATAAATAAGCTTATGTTAATACAAATCCAGCATATATATATGTATATATACATATATATATACATATATATATACACAATATATATACATATAATAAAAGTACGTTAACAAATTAAATATTTTGATCTAAAACAATAAAATTTTCTTTGTTTATGAAAAAAATCTAGCCATAGCCTTTTAAAATGATAACTATAAGACTAAACAAGTTGTTGACTAGAGTTTTAAAGATGTGTTTCAGTATGTTTATGCTGTATAAAATGTAAATAATAGTACAAAGAAGTAGAGACATTTAAATAAATTAAAGATTTACTATTTTTGTGCATTCTAAATTTCTTTCTTTAATATTTACAGACATCTCTAAGATGAATGAGCGAAAGGAGAAAAGTTACCTTACTGTAAATAGCTTTACAGTATTAATCAATTTCAAACGTTGCTTTGAAGTTTTCAAATTTTGGAGATTAGCCATTTTGTGGTTCCAAGAGGAAGACCAGAACTAAATGTCTGCTTAACTTATATATTAGAAATTGTCACCAGAGGCCTGTTCAATCTAGGCAGTTCTCAGTGGTAATAGGTAGACCTACATGCAACATTCACTACTTTCCCCAAAGTTAAAGCAAATGAATAAAATGTTTTTATTTTTGTAACACCAGTGGTGATTCTAAAGATGGAAAAATGTCTAAAATAATGTGCACTCACTGTTTATTTTATGAAGATATATTTTATTATTTGTGTTAAAACATGGTTATTTTTATTGCTTTAAATAAAATATTCCCTTTTGAAATATTTTCTATAAAATTGTAAGATTTGGTCCTTAAGCACATTTTTCTTCTTTCCAGTTTATTTTTTTCTTTTGTATCAAAATAAAAATGACTCTCTCTCTCTCTCTCTCTCTCTCTCTCTCTCTCTCTCTCTCTCTCTCATACACACACACACATATTTTCTCTGTTATTTTATTTATTTACATTTCAAATGTTGTCCCACTTCCTGGTTTTCTCTCTGCGCAAATCCCCCATCCCATCCCCATCCCCTTTGCCTCTATGAGGGTGCTCCCCCACCCACCCACTTCTGCCTAACTATTCTAGCATCCTCCTACCCTGGGGCATCAAGCCTTCATAAGACCAAGAGCCTCCACTTCCATTGGTGCCAGATAAGGCCACTGTCTGCTACATATGTGGCTGGAGGCATAGATCCCTTCACATATACTCTTTGGTTAGTAGTTTAGTCTAGGAGCTCTGGGCCATCTAGTTAGTTGATATTGTTCTTCCTATTAAGCACCTTTAGTCCTTCTCCTAACTCTTCCATTGGGATCCCTGGGCTAAGTTCTAAGGTTGGCTGTGAGGGGCTGCATCTGTATTGGTCAGATGTTGGGAGAACCTCTCAGGGCATAGCTATAGCTGGCTCCTGTCAGCCAGCATTTTTTTGACATCAGCAATAGTATTGGGGTTTGTGTTCACCAGTGAGATGGATCCCTATGTAGAGCAGTCTCTGGGTGGCCTACACCCTTCCTTCTGTCTCTATTTCATTTTTGTCCCTGTATTTTCTTTAAATAGGAACAATTCTAGGTTAAAAATCTTAAGATTCCTGGGTGGTCTTATCTCTCAACTGGGGTCCATGCCTATCTACAGGAGGTTATCTCAGCAGGTTCTCTCTCCCCTTTGTTGGGTATTTTGGCTAATCTCATCCCTGTGGCATCCTGAGAACTTCCTGCTTCTCTGGCATCTGGGACTTTATTGTGGCTAACCCTAGTTTCCCATCCCCCACTGCTACATATTTCTGTTAAATTTCCTGACCTCTGTACTTCTCTTCTTTCTCTTTCCATACCTGATTCTTCCCACCCCCTCTTTTCTCTCTGAATCCTCACTGTTTCCCAGGTTCCTCCCTCCCTCTACCTCTTGGGAATATTTTGTTCCCTGTTCTATGTAGGATTGAAGCATCCACACTTTGGTCTTCTTTCTTCTTAAACTCCATATGGTCTGTGAGTTCTATCATGGGTATTCTGAGCTTTTAGTCTACTACCTACTTATCAGTGAGTGTTTACTATGTATGTTCTTTTTTGTCTGGGTTACCTCATTGAATATGATATTTTCTAGTTTCACCCATTTCCTCATGAATTTCATGAATTCATTTTTTTAATAGCTAACTAGTACTCCATTGTATAAATGTACCACAAGTTCTGTATCGATTCTGCTGCTGAGAGATATCTGGGTTTTTTCCAGCTTTTGGATATTATAAATAAGGTTGCTATAAACATAGTGGAGCATGTGCTCATGTTATTATATGCTGGGGCTTTCTTTGGATATATGCCCAGGATCAAAGAAGACCTCAGATGATGGAAACATCTCTCATGCCCATGGATCAGCAGGATTAACATAGTAAAAACAGCCATATTACCCAAAAGCAATCTATAGATTCAATCTAATCCCCCATCACATTTCCACCTCAGTTTTTCACATAGATAAAAAGAGCAATTCACAAATTCATCTGGAATAACAAAACACCCAGGATAGAAAAATAGATTCTCAACAATAAAAGAATTTCTGGGGAAAATCACCATGACCTCAAGCAATGGTGATAAAAACCACATTGTATGGATACAGAGACAGACAGGTAGATCAATGGAATAAAATAGAAGACCCAGAATTAAACCTACACACCTATGGTCATCTGATCTTTGACAAAGAAGCCAAAACCATCCAGTGGATAAAAGACAGCACATTCAACAAATGATGCTGGTTCAAGGGGTCCGGCATGTAGAAGAGTGTAAAGTGATGCATTCTAATCTCTTTGTACAAAGCTCAAGTCCAAGTGGATCAAGGACCTCTATATTAAAAAAGATATGCTGAACTTAATAGAAGAGAAATGAGAAAGAGCCTCGACCATATCTGCTCAAGAAAAAATTTTCTGAACAGAACACCAATGGCTCAGGCTCTGAGAACAACAATGAACAAATGGGACCTGATGAAAAACTGTAAGGCAAAGGAAACTGTCAATAGTATAAAATAGCAACTTACAGATTGGAAAAAGATCTTTACCAACCCTTCATCTGACAGAGGGCTAATATCCAAAATATACAAAGAACTCAAGAAGTTAGACACCAGAGAACCAAATAACCCTATTAACAATTGGGTACAAAGTTAAACAATAAATTCTCAACTGAAGAATCTGAGATGGCCAAGAAGGACCTAAAGAAATGTTCAACATTCTTAGTCATCAGGGAAATGCAAACTAAAATGACCTTGAAATTCCACCTCACACCAATCAGAATGGCTAAGATCAAAAACTCAGGTGACAGCAGATGCTGACATGGATGTGGAGAAAGAGTAGCACTCCTCCATTGCTGGTGGGATTGCATGCTGGTACAATCACTTTGTAAATCAATCTGGTGGTTCCTTAGAAGATTTTCTTTTTTGAAGCATCACAATATTTGCATTTTGTGCCTATGGTGGCTTTTAGAATCTCAAGGAATTGTGTCCAGTGCTTCTTTTCATCTCAGGCAGAAAACTGTCTTTCTGGAGTAACACTCAGCCAATGTATGTTTGCTTGTCTGTCCTATTCAAACCCTACACTGAGAGATATTCTAATAAACAACAAGGCATTCCTCTAGAATCCATCATTTAGTCAGGAAGAAGTGGAGTGCTGAACATTGGCTACAATTCTTTCCTCCTTTAAAGCCTATTGATTTGAATTTTCACCTACTTCATCATAGCAATTTCCTGATCTTGCTCTACTCTGCTTACTCCTTTATGGGTGTGTTCCTCAACTTTTATTTTCAGTTTTCATAGGAAGTTAAAGGTTCCTTTCTTATTCATAAACACTGAATTACCTTAAATTTAAAACATAGTTTTATTTCTTTAAGTAAAATATACGTCTCCATGAAAACCTTCTGGGTAATTTCTCAAAATCGATAACCGTATTTAACATTGACACTATTTTGCACTATTTATTTATATAACCTTTGACAGCATTGTGAAAACATTTTTCTACACATTTAAAGAATTTGGTTTTATATTGCTTAATGCATAGTTATATATATTTCCACAATGATATGCACTTTTGGGTCAAATAATTATGATTAAGACAGTTCATCAAATTATTAATTTCAAAGTACAAGGGCCTAACACAAAGACAAATTCTCGTTTCTATGAAATAATGTGTACACAGAATAAATGTATCTCTTCATTCTAAGTCATTAAAACTAGACACATACCGAGGTACTAGAATATTTAATTAAATGAAATAAAATTTGATATTTTGTTTTATTTTGTGACTAAAAATTGATTTTAAATGAATCTTCCCTCTATTATAATATGATGGTTCACATCAGGCAACCAATAACTTATGAAGAACAATTAGAAAACAAGACAAAATACACAAAAAACAAATACTATCTTGGAAGAAGTTGGAGATAGAACCAATGTTCAAATGAGCCTGAGAAACAGCAGAACTTAGAAGTCATTATAGTTGAATCCACTCAGTATTAAAAGTGAAAAGGCACAAAAGTATTGAAAGTCTAAAAATTTTCTGCGCAGTGCAAATATTCATTTAATGTAAAGTAAAATTAAGGTCAAAAGCATGGAAACACGGTTTGAAATTCAAATCTAATGAAGGGATATTAAGGCAGATGGAGAATGAGTTTAAGGAGAAGGAGAGATGGCTCAGCAGTTAAGATCACTGGCTGCTCTTCCAGAGGACCCAGATTCAATTCCCAGTATGTACACTGTAGCTCACACTGTCTGTAACTCCAGCTACAGACCCTATGCCCTCATGTAGACCTATACATGTGGGTAAAATGCCAATGCACATAAAATAATAGAAATAAAAGGAATTTAAAATGCTTAATTGAAAGTCTAAATATGAATAAAAATTGTAACTAATTTTAAAACACTATGAATTTAACTTTGTAAAGTGTAACTTTATGGTGATTTGAAAGTGAATGCACATAAAGGACATAACAGCAATAGCAAAAAAATTATTAGAAAGTGAAATAGTAAAAAAATTATTAGAAATTATTATTATTGGAAAGTGTGAATAGAATTTAAAGCTTTTGAGGTCCTTATATTTTTCTGGGATTTGGTAGAATCGTAACTGCTATTTGATTTTCGAGGTGTCTCAGATACCCACACTTGTCTGAAGACTCCCCCACTGAATTGAAGTCAACCCCATCTCTCCAAACAAACATCACACCACATATCTGACAGACCCACCTAGAAGCTCTTCACACTTGATTATAAGTTAAAAATTTGCTGTTAGTCACTAAATTTTGCTGTTTGAGCTACAGCAAAATTTTTCAGTCAACAAAGGTTGGTTATCATCATCGAAAACTGATAAAATCTACATATGCAGGTCACATTACAAAACAAAAGCAATATGGAAGACCAATTCATTACATTCCCTTCAAATATTGAGTCTTATAAAAATATTCAGCAGTGGAAATTATATACATAAACCAGAGAACAATAAAAGTGAAAAAAATTAATAATCATAGAATTCAAAAAACTTAAAGATGAAACAAACACGTCAGTTCAAGAGAATCAAGGAATAACTTACCAATTGAACTTCAAGAAAACAGAAACATATGGCTGAATAAAATGATGAGAACAATCCAGATTTAAAAAGTGAATTCAATAGTTGAAAATTTGAAGAAAATCAAAACTAAAACAAAGATGGAATCACAAATATTCAATAAACCAATTTGAAAACTCATAGTAAATTATTTTCAGTAAAATATTTTTTATTAAAATATACTAATATTAAATACCAGTACTTGAAAGTAAACTAGAAGAATTTGGCAACTATATTGAAATATATGATAAAATTTCAAAAACACATTGAAAGGTTTTGCATATACTTTGGGACACTATGGAAAGAGAAAAACTATAAATTCAAGTTATAGAAGAAACGGAAAAAAAGGTTAGTGGTATAGACCAAATCTTCAATAGAATTCATAGGAAGAAAACGTCCGCAAACAAGGAAGATATACTTATTGGTCCTAAGCTGTATTCCATGAGGTAGTGTAATAAGGGCCTGTATATACTCAGGCAAGACAAAAGAATCCCAGCACACAGAAAAAAGGTGAGCATCAAATCTATAAGCTGTGGAACAATTAAAATTCGATAGCTTCTGTGTGAAAAGAGAGTTGGGTATTTTTAGTGATGTAATCTGTAGTAGGTCAACTGCTCCCAAGACTAATTGTGGAACACAATCTGGAACTGACCACAGGCAAACGTAAAAGTGAACTCCACATTAGGGCTGGGTAGATATAAGGAGGTTAGGGATGATATTCAAACTACAGTTGTATAGAATTCTCAACGTATTAATAGAAAATTGGAACAAACTCACAGAAATAAAACACCTTAAAATTTACTAAGCCAGTGTTATTTCTAAATGTATTTTTTAAAGTTTATTTTTTATACAGCAAACATGTTTATAAGAAAAAAATTGGAAAGAAATTAATGGGGGTGGCTCTAGCTCAGATTCCTTTCAGTGAAGGATATGGAACCTGAAGTAGCCAGCCACCTCCTGTAGCAAGGCAAGACTCTCAGTGAAGGGATGACATCAACCCACCCACAAAACCTTAGACCCAACATTTGTCCTGCCTACAATAAATGTAGGAAAAATGATAGAGCAGAGACTGAGATAACTACCAACCAATGGCCACTTCCTATAGCCAGGCTAGGAACCCAGTAGAAGGATAAGAACAGCAATCCACCCATAAAAACTTCAAGCCAAAATGTGACCTGCCTACAAGATATGCAGGGACAAAGAGAGAGCAAAGAGGGAGGAAATAGCCAACCAATGACCAGCCCAATTTGAGAGCCATCCCATGGACAATAACCAATCCCTGACACTATTAATGGTACTTTTTTATACTTGCAGACAGAAGCCTGGCATAGATGCCTTCTGAAAGGCTCCACCCATTAGCCAACTGAAACAGATGCAGAGACCCACATCCAAACATTGGATGATGCTCAGGGAGTCTTGTGGAAGAGTTGGTAGGAAGACTGGGGGACCTGGAGAATAGGATAGGAACTCCACATGAAGGCCTATAATACAGTCAACTAACATAGACTCTTGGGAGCTTCCAGAGACTGAAGCACTAGCCAAAGAGGCTGGACCTAGGCTCCTCAAACATTTGTAGCATATGTGCAGTTTGGTCTTCATGTGGGTCGCCCAACAACTGGAACAGAGGATGTCCATGAATCTCTTGCCTGCCTGTGGATCCCATTCCCCTAACTGAGCCTCCTTGGCTGGCCTCAGTGGGAGACAGTGTGCCTAGTCCTAGAGTGACTTGATATGCCAAGGTGGGATGATACTCAGGGGTGCCTCCCCCTTCTCACAAGAGAAGGAGAGGAGGTCAGGGAGAAGTATATGATGGGATGAGGATGGGGGCCTGCTATCAGTATGTAAGGTGAATAAATGAATTAATTAATAGGAAAAGAAGAAAGTGAAATTAAAATTACACTTATCACATAGTTATAAGAGAGAAAAGAACTAATGAGAACTTGTGTAATAAAAATTAAAAGAATGATGATGATAGTTTAATAAGTCTAGCATTAAGTTAAAATTTAAATATTTAGCCTTGGCCAACACCCCACCACACACTCACACACACACATACACACACACACACACACACACAAACACACTTTCAGGAATAATTTAAATGGCATCTGAATTAGTCAGTTTTTGCTGTAGTAACACAATAAATAAAATGTACAGATATATTACAGAGAATATACTGTAAAATTGATCACACCTAATACTGACTAGATGATAAAAAATATCATGTGAGAATGTGAGATCCTGACAGCTGTTCAGTATACAAACATAGATTCTGCAGCAGGCCCAATTTGATGCTGAAGTTGAAGATTTTTGGGGAATCACTCTTATTCAATAAATACTGGAACCTGAGGAATTTGGAATTTGGTATCAGGAAAAAAGTGGAAATTGCAAGAGAAGAAGACATACTTTCTAAATAAGTAAGTGGTACTTTCCTCTTGGACCACTTTATGTCTGGGTTGCTGCCAAAATGTATTACCCACTCTGGGGAAAGTTTTTCTCACCTCATATAATCTTTCTTGGAAATATACTTATGAATCCACCAAGAAGTAAGTCCATTAATTGATTCTTGGTCCTATCTAATTGACAATCAAAATTTATTATCACAAGTCAATACCTAGTCAACGTTACACCCCATCAAATATCATGTTGTTATTTCCAAATAAAGATAATTCCATCTAACCTATCCATTTCATGTACGGTCAAAATTACACTATTTACAATGCAATAGATGCAAAGCCCCTTGTGAGAATGCTATGATTTTAATATCTTTAAACTGAATACAATAATAAAATTTCAACTACAATTAATTGCTAATATTCTCAATAATTATCATATGATATAGTAAAACATTAGTAGAGGAAAGAAAACACAAGTGCATACCTAATGTATATATATGGGTGTATTTGCACAATCATATCAAGAACATATTAAAAAAAACACGATGGCAACTGTAATCCTTTTTTTGCATACTAGAGAACATCCTCTGCTGATCCAGTACTTAAAACTACTCTATTTTTTTATGCCATCTATTCTATATATCTTATGCTCATAGCAAGTCTGGGTTCTTTACTGTAATGGTGGTCCGCATTTTTATTGCTGAAAATTGTAGGCCATTAATCAGCCTGCCTTATTGTATGGTTTCCATTTCTGTTTGACCTTAACCATCAGAAATGGGTAATACCAAATAATACCCTGAGTGATCCTTGCACACCAGGTGAACTCTCATATCTGCACTGAGGAGTAGTACTCCTATTTATCCCTGGCACTCTCTATCAATCATTTTCATTAATGATGTGACTTCTCTCTTAGTCTGTTGAACAACCTAAATCACAGTCCAAAAGAGGACAAAAAGAAGTTTGTGTGGCCTCCTGATTGAAGCACTGTCCCTTTTAGAACCAAGACATCTAGGTAAGCAGAGGAGAAAGTAAAAGGAACAACAAAAAAAAATGTAGTGTGATAATAGAGGTAATGTTGACTGGTACCATTCCCATTTGTAGCTATTCATTTCTGGACCAGTATGTCCTAGTTATGGGGAAAACATTTACGTATATCAGATGCTGATTCAGAAAATGTACAGCATCATGGAGAACCTTTCCCCAGACCTTCTGGTTTTGCCACTGAAGTTACCACTATAACTACATTTGTAAAAATAAAGTCAGTGTATTTTTACATACAACCAGCTGCTTCATAATAGTGGAGAATATAGTGAGGAAAGAGAATTACAGGAGTATCAGCCACACTGGTCACTTTGCTCACATATACCTAGAAAAGCTGTTTGACTAATAGCCATAAAACAAGCAATGCTATACACCATTTTGAACTTCTCTTTTGTTGCTGTCACTGTTATGTGACATCATGAACATACATATCTTCATATCCTTTTAGAGAGGTCTAGACTCATTCTCCTTCTCAAAAAAAAATATCATTTTCACCAGCTTACAGACATGTTCCTATCAAGTCTCAAAGCAGCAAACAGAACCAGTAGATATAGCTTCCAATTCAGTATAGTAACCATATCTCTGACCAACATGCTTTCCAAACAAAATGTCCTACCTCATCATCGCCAAATTTTCTTCTCATTATGAAAATTTCTATTTACCTTCTGAATTTTTAAAGAAAGGTATTAAAAAAAAATGTATCTGTCTACTTCTTAGTGATATTTACATAGTATAAGGGACCATCTATATATTGGGCCTAATCTTCTTGTACTAGGCCAAATGATGATAGAACACAATTTATGATGTTCATGCTTAGAGAAAGAAAACATAATAAAAGAAAAAAATAAGAATAATATATTTGTACTTCTTATGAAATTATTTGTCCTCTTATAACATTTTTAGGTCTCAATATTTATGCATTAGATTTATTTGATGATGGATTACTGCTATGCAAATCAGCCTCATGCTTTGGTAAATCAGATAATACATGTCCTGATGGGCAACTCAGGTTTTATGTTTATGTGATGGCCCACTGAGTAAAGTTCAGTTTCCATTAAGGCTCAACAGCAAGTCACAAGCTGTATTTCAATGAAAGATGAGTGTTCCTCACATATCCCCAAGGCCTTCTTCAAAACTGCTAATTTTCTATGTTGTGATTTGGATATGGGGATTTGTCGAAGGCTTAAAACAGTATCTCTGTCTACCACTGAGACCACAAGTACCATTGAAACTGTTGGATTGTATAACCCAAATGGTAAAGTAGTCCACAAAAGATCTTATACCTGTTGTGGAGCTTTCTCGTGTTTTAGGAACAGTCAAAATAAGCATTTTTCTAAGTGATTTGGTGTATGAGCTAAAGCAATATTCTCAAGTGGAAAATGCTCCCTAAAATATAAATAGACCAACCACATGTTGTGATTCATCTTTGGTGGAAGGAAGGTACAAATACAAAGACTTATTCTTCACCTTCAAAGTAGTATGTAGATATTTACATACCCTGTCCCAGGAAACTCCTGTGAATTCTGCTTGGGTAGAAACCCCTTGAATTTTGCATAGATTTATTTATCACCTGCATATTTATCTATTGTCAATTAGCCCATTAATATTACTAGTCATACTTAGTTCAGTCAGCATAATGTTGTCAACAAAGCAGACCTATAACTTTTATAGAGCCAACACATCAAGATGACTATGAATTAATTAATACCACGACTCTTAGAATTAATATACTACTGAAGTAAAACCATACAAATGTACTGCTGGCTTTGCCAAAAGCAAATTGTTTCTGGTGGTTTTTATGGAAGGGTAATGTCCTAGTTACCTTTAAATATCAACTTGATACAGCCTAAAATCATCTAAGAGGAGAAGCATCAATTGGGCTCTGGGTAAGTCTTTGGGTGTTATCTTGATCCTTAATTGATGTATGATATCCCACCCCACTGTGATGTCTGCATTCCCTGGGAAGTTTTTGCTGCAATCTATAAGAAGGCTTACTAAGTATGAGTATGACCAAACACAGGGAAAAAACAGTGGTCCCTGGTTCTGATTGAGTTCCTGCTTGAATTTTATCTTTAAATTTCTCACTGATGGAATATGACTTGCAAACAGAAGACAAATATGTCACATGCAGCATGGCTGTGTAGGGGAAGGTATGACACAGTTTCTGCCCAAGAGGACATTGATCTCCATGATCTTCAAATGTGCTGATGGCTGCTCTTCTCCTGAAACTGATCTGCTGTCTTTTCTATTTTACTTTCAATCTCCCTTTCTGGTGAATATACTTCCACAATTACTCAGAGCTAATCATGTCCTAATAAATGAAATAGATGCTGCTCTCAGGCATAAGGAATGGAGGTGGTCATGAGGCTGTGGAGGACAAAGAACAGGCCCTCTGCTTGGCCTTTGGGGCCATGGGAAAGGATATAGACAACATAACCACAGAGTCCATAAAAGCCTGCATGGTCCTTTGTAGAAATAGTTCATTGTGAGTCTTATATTTGGAATTATGAGGAGATATTTGTACCTTCTGGTCCAATGACTGCTTCATTAATTAGCTAGGGTGAATGTGGAGAAATCAAAGATAGAGAGCCAAAGTGGTCTCAAAAAGAAAAGGCATGGCTAAGAAAAGAAGGAATACACACACACACACACACACACACACACACACACACACACACACATATACATACATATATATATTATACACACATATATATTATATACATATAATATATAATATAATGATGGATAGATTTATCTTATAGGAGAAAAACTCATATATTATTTAGAAATAAATAGTATTAGAAGGGGAGTATATGAGGCTATAGAATTGTTAGGATGAGGAAACAAAATCAGAGAATTAAAAGAGAATGAGTAAGCATATAAAAATTTAGTACTTTGTGTTCCTAGCTAAGTGAAGGATTGAAGACAATGGTGCCTAGAGAAATATTAGAGAGAGCTAGCTGGTTTACTTTTACAATTTAAAACTTTGTAAGAAATCATTTTAACCCTAGTAGTCTGTCACCTTTCTGTTCTTACATGAAGTAGTTGCTAAGGACTGCTGCCTGCTGTACTATGAAATCACAGGAGCTGTGCCCAGAGACCCGTGAAGAACAGGCTATGTAAAAACTCTAAGGAAATGTGCTTCTGATTTGTGTTTAGTTTCTGTTGTAAGGAAGCAGGGGTTGGGAATAATGATCCAGAAATTGTAAAATTTATGTAAATGTAAAGATTTCTTTAAAAAAAATCATTTACAGTGTTCACTGCCTTGATGATATAGCTTTAGTAAATAAAAGACTGGGTTCAGGCTCTCTGGTAGAGATAAGGAAAATGAATAAAAAGGGAAAAGGCAAAAGAATGAGAAGGGAGAAGGGAAAAAGGGGAAGGAAGAACATCGAGAATCTCCAGGAAAACAGAGAGGACTTGAATTGATGTCTTGCATCCACTCCTGACTCCAAATCATAGAATCATCACTCCCATCCCCCTCTTTCTCAGGACCTTCGTCATGCTGAGGATGGACCTCTTTACAAATATAACTTTTTTCTCTTACATTTCTCGGTGTCACGGTGTTTGTCATGGCAACACAAAGGAAATAAAAGATGTGGAGATAAAAGTTATGCAAAGTCCATATTTGTGTACCAAGTTCTAAAAAATGTGCTAATCTACACAAGGAAGAAAACTATATCTGCTGCAACATCTACAACCAAAATCACTAGTAGAGTGAGTTTCTTGCAATCAACAGCCCTTCTCTATAATCCACTTGTTCTACTGCAGAGACCCACTAGGATCATTAAAAAAGGATTCGTCTAGAACCATAACCTTTGCATAGTTAATTCCTTGATGAGAGCAGTAATTTCTGTCATATCTTCAGCTTTTGATATTGGTACTTTAGGGTTGTGTTTGATTGTTTGCTTGCTTGCTTGTTTTCACTATATTTCCTAGTAGAGACAAGCTTGATTGTTTCTCCTGACTTTTCCAAGCATCCTACTCTATAGGTCTTAGAAAGAATGTGGAGATTCTGCAAACATATACATCCAACTTATACATTCTGGATTGGGTAAATCACCACTAGATGTTGCGAGCCACTGGACACAGCATGACTTGTACCTTGGTTAAACTATTGATCCTTTGGCCACTATGAGACCCTTACCTGGAGGCCTATAATGTTGCTTGGGTATACCCAAAATCAGTATCAAGTCAGAGGCAGTCTCTAGTAGGCCCTGAAGGGTCTGATTTATCTCTTTGACCCAAATGATCTGTTATACTAGCCAAAGGTCATGGTTATGTAAGCCAAAATTTTCATCATTATACAGCCATTGCCTGCATCAAGAAAGCTGTTTCTCTTTTTCACTCAAGTGGTTCTGGGCTTGAAAACTAACTCATCTGAATATTCGTTCAGAAACTATGATTTTCCTTTGTTATGATTTAAAGCACTCTGTCAATAATTTGCTCTAGAATTTTTCTTTTATAATATTGAGCAATAACACAGTCATATTATGAATCTCTTACTTCTGGAAACATTCTGGTTAATTATCTGAATCAATATTCTAAACAAGTGAGAATATTTTAATAATTGCATTAGCTATGCTGTCAACTACAGTAAGTACCCTTCTCTTCCCTTTGATGACTCAGTACTGCCATTAGGCACTTGATACTAGTAGGTCCAATCATGAGCAACAGCCATAATTTCTCCAGGTGAGCACCTCTGGATCTCATACAGAGAAGAGCAATTGCAGATCTCCTCGAGTATGCCTGTGACCATCTCACAAGTCTGTTTCTTATAGACACTTGCTGGCCAGCCAATATAGCTGAAATGGTGAGGAAAACATTCAATGAATGACTTTCTTAAAAACTGAATTAAAGAATTAACCAAGCAGCTCTTTACCATGGGCTACAGCCTGGAATTTAATATCAGGGTGCCAAAATGCTAAGAATATTTGACTCTGCAATTGAAAGGTGATTTCAGATATGTTATTATCAATTCTGTTATTTTTATTGTATATGTCTATTTTCTCTTAATAAAAATTGCACTAAACAGCTAATTTTCCTCTTAACAAACAATATTAAAAGTTTAAACACTAAGTTAGGATTGGAAGGAACTGACCTCAAGAATGGCTATGGTCAAACTATTTCTCAGTTAACTCTATAGAATGTATAGACTATAATTTTATATGTTCTGGACTCCCTTATTTTCTTTATAGTATTTCTTTTTAACTTGTATTTATTAATTTTACTTTATTGTAAAAAATATTTAAGAAAATATTTTTTCTTCTTAGTTTTGCCATCAATTGACTTAACCTTAAATTATTCCTGCAGACAGATCTGTATCATTTGACCAGTAGGTGTGGTTTGTGGGTGGACTTTAGTAGAGAATGCTAGCCCAACACTAAGCAACAGTCAAGTAAACCGTATATGCTGGAGAGCCTACTCTGACATCCTAGAAGTGATAAGCTACAACCTAAAATTTTAAACCAAATCTATGCTGTCATTTCTTATGTTGTTTTGTAACAAGTTACTAGTTGCAGCAACAGTAATTAAATTAAAGACATGGTTGAACCTGCAAAGTGATTAGAGCTTTTAACTTAGTTTACACCAAATAAAAACATACACACAGGTAGAATTATACACACTTGGCAGTTTATACAATCTATTTATCTATCTATCTATCTATCTATCTATCTATCTATCTATCTATCTATCTTTCTATCATCTATCTATCTATCATATATCTTTATATTTATAGCTATCTGTTGATATATGCAAGTGTGTAAACCAACAATTAACAGAGAGAAAATGCACGGAAATCTGACAAATAGCAAAAAGTATGCATATGGGAAGGTTTATAATGAATTAAGGGAAGGAAAAATAATAAAATTATAATATCTATTTATATAATTTATCATTTATATAATTTATAATCTATTTATATATTATATTATAATGTATTATAATAATAAATAATATAAAATAAAATAGAATTTTACTTATAAATAAACATTCTGTAACATGAATCATTCATATAATGTGTGTAATGTGAATATAACACTAGTTAAAAATGATTAAACGATTGTTTATTTAAATGATGCTACATGCACATATTACCTAATCCAAATTTTATAATTCTTTCACTTTGTGAGTATTTGGTAAACTTCAACCTTTTATTATTCTCTTTGTAAGGAGAGAAATTAGAGGAAATGAATTTATATGAAAATTTATAAGGTATGTTTAAAACATAAAAGACTGAATTTTTCTTTTATATTCTCTACTGTATTCTTTTCTCCAAGTCATTTTATTTCAACAAATTTCTCTACTCTTTTCAGATCTTCTAAAAGAATCAACACTCATAATCAGCAAATGAACAATTCTTACCCTAAAAATACCCATAGGAAAAGGGAGATAATATATCAGGTTTTTATTAAAATCATGTAAGCAACTTTGTGTTTATAATATAAAACTTAATAATTATCATCAGTCCTATTCATCACATTTGAAAAGTAGAAGAGTTAGCAAGTCAAATTACCATTTATTTATTCAGATTTATAGAGAGAAAATAACTCTTCCTTTTGTCAGCTCCTGAGCATTGTTGAAGCCCATCTGTACCTGTGATTATATGAAACTGTCTGTGGAGATCAAGCCAATATTCTCCCCATCACTTCTTTTTACTTTTATAGTTTTTCTCAAAATAGTATTTTTATTATTTTGTTTGGAATTTCATATAATGCCCCATGATCACATTTACTTCTGAGTCCTCCCAAGCCCATGCCCTACCCTTATGATCCCCTTCCAAACAAAGAAGAAAGAAATGAAATGAAATGAAAATAGAAAAAATAGTACACCAAGTTCATTTTGTGTTGCACATAAACTCACTGGAGCATGGTCAAACTCCCCGTGATCAGCTCCTTAAAGAAAACTGAATCCTTTCTCATCTCTAATTCAGCCAGAACCCAACAACTGTGGAGAGGTACACTTCAGCAATCCTGTCATCATTTTAAAGAGTTCTGTTCAATGGCTTCTTTTCTAGGATGTCCTTCCCCCCAACCCCACCTAGGGACAGGGATGGTCACAAAAGCTTTCTATGTCTCTCATTCTCTACTATAAGTCTGCAGTCAGCAGTACTACTGCAAAAGAAGCTTATCTTTACAGTTAGCAGAGCACATCATTGATTTCCACATTGTTTCTGGTGACAGCAAAGACCATGGTCTTTGGAGGAGGTATCAAGAAAGCTTCTGGCCCTTGCCTCAGCAAGGACTAGACACCTGGCTTTAGGTGGGAACACAGATAATGGATATCCACAAGGCCTTTGGTGGTAACAAAGACAATAAACATCAACATGACCTCTTGCAGGAGCACAGACTATGGATACAGCTTCTGTGGCAGCAGGGACCACAGACACTAACATGATATAGAAGAATTTTAATCCAGAAACATGGCTGTTCTGCTAAGGGATTACATGCAAAGACATTCTAAGTCTGTGTGATCTGGCTGAAATACAAATATGCCTTTAATGCCAGGAGACACAGGCAAGCAAATCTCTGAGTTCAGAGCCAGCCTGATGTAGAGAAAGTTTCAGGTAAAGAAAAGCTTAGGTCTAGGCATAAGAATACACATCTTTAATCCCAGCACTTTGTAGACAGAGGCACTCAGGTCTCTGAATTCTAGTCAGTCAGTTTGGTTGAGTCAGTGAGTTGGGAGGCAGTCAGTGCAGGGGCATAGAGTTCATGACATTCAGAGGCAGTTTTTACAGGGAGAGGTTTACAGGGACAGCTTACAAGAGAAGAAGCTAGATGCAGGTGAAGACAGAATGAGACAGAGAATGGCAAGGAACCAGATTAGAACAGATTGCCAGAGTTACTCTGAGGCCAAGAAGAAGAATTCAGTGAAAAGCTGAAAGAGCTAAGATTGAATCAGTCACCTTGTAGGAGAATATAGTCAAGAACAGCTCAGTTGAAGCAGCTACCAAGGGTTCACAAAGAGCTAGAGAGGATGAATTTATTGAGCTTACTGCTCAAACAAATAAATTACTGCCTCCGGGATGGCAATTACATCAGGTGAATAAAAGTTACTTTTATACATGTCCCCAGGCCACAGCCCAGGCCATGAACATGTATTTGTCTTCTGGCAGTAAAGTGGAACACAAACTTCAATGTGGTTTCAGGTATAAGCACAGACCACAGACACCAATATGGCCTCCAGTGGCAACAGGAATTATTGACATCATCTTGACCTCCAGCAGGAGTACAGACTACAGGCAGCAACACAGCCTCTGGCAGCAGCATTGACCATGGAAAGGAGCATGTCTCCTGGTTGTAGCACTGACCAAAGACACCAATATAGCCTCTAAGGAGCAGCATGGAGCATAGAGGTCTTTCTAGGATGCCAATCCAGAAAATGAATTGTTGTTTTCTGAAGTTGAAACTTCTCTTTTCTTTTCTTTTCTTCTCTTTTTTAAAGTCAGTTATGTCAAATGATGTTTTGCTGGGGCACACAGGTGAAAGGATGTTTTGCTAAATCAGACACATGAAAAAAAATGTTTTTTTCTGAAGCAGACACAGGGGAAAATGTTTTTCTATAGCAAACACATGATGTTTAGAAGGAATATAAATATGGCACATAGCCAGAAGACAATAGGAACATAAGCATTGGTTCACCTTGCTATTCTTTGCTGACAGCACTAATGTTTTGGTTTGCCTACACTGTATTGCTAATCTTTAACAAGAAGCTCTCCAAAGAACTTCTCGTGAAGCTCCTTTCACTCTAGACTCAAGCTGGCTGGGGAGCCTCACAGTTTCTTCTGGATTGAACTATGCTTGCAAATTCCTGTTTGGAATCTTCTGAGTGGACTGGTCTACCATTGCTAACTCATGAGTCGTGATTGCTGAATAGACTGGACTGCCACTGCTGATTTATGTTAGTGTTTTGTTAGAGGACTGGACTGTTCATATCCTGACAATGAAGACTGGACTTGCCCCCAAAGAGTGATTCCTAAACAGGTCTACTTTCCCCATGTCCTAATAACTTTTTTTTTCCACTACCTCTGGTGAGTGGTGGGCTAGAGCAGAGGTCAAACTCTTATTAAAGCAGGTTGAGAAAAAATTATGCCTACAGTTCTCCATCTTTAACATCCTGTCATTGCTTGGAGTCAGGGCTGTCCTGCAGCTCGGCAGCATGTTCAGGGCATGGGTTAGAACATGCTGGAACTCACAGCTGTTATAAACTGCTCCCTTGGCCCCACTCAGTAAAGGACATGATCCCTGTCCGCTGCAACTTTTTATCATAACTGCTATATCTCTAGTTCCACCTCTGTCCCCTACTCATGTACCACCCTCAGTTTATCTTTACCAATTCTCATGCCTGGTAAGCTGAAGGACCTGCAGTTGAGAACAGAGAGGTGTGTGGCATCCTGAAACTTTTGTAGATCCTGCCCCTGAACATTCTGCCTAGCCATAAGATCACTCTGACTCTAGCCATGTAAACTTTTCTTTATAATTGCTGATGTTTCAATCAAGAATCAGTCTTAATTGTGCTAAAAAATATACAATTACTGATGTAAATAAACATTATTAATGTAAATCGCAACATCATCAGAGTCAGATTGGTTTTAAAATAAATTATATAACAGAGCTAATAGTAATATATTACTACATATGGTCCTACACTGGGCACTGGTCATTATTAGAAATTAATTTTAAAAGAACAAAGATCATAAAATATCTAACTTGTTTTGAGCAGAATATTTACAGTAAATAACTTTAAGCTAAAACATAAAATCAAAAGCTATCAAGTTTTTTAGATTTCTAATCTTCTAGTTTTCTTCTTGAATTCTTTAATACATTTAATTCTATAATTTAACAGAAATATATTTATCCTAAAAAGGACATCTAAAAAAGTATGTAATTATTATATCTTTGAATTATTTAAGGTCTGAATTATTTAAGGTCTGCAAGGATTAGACCCCTCTAAAAACAGTATGTGTCATTACTTTTTCTCTTTCTTTCTTTCTTTCTTTCTTTCTTTCTTTCTTTCTTTCTTTCTTTCTCTCTCTTTTGACATTGAAGATGAGTTCTTGTGCCTCCTAAGCATGTTCTCTATTTGAGAACCTCCAGTGTCATCATGTGTATTTTAAAACATACTCCACAGTGTCAGACACACTCAATCATATACCTGTTATATTCACACAGTGTCCTAATGCTCCTATCTAAACCATAGCATCCATTCCAGTTCATTGAGACCAGCCGACATCTTCCTTGGGGAATCATTGCACACATTGCTTAATTTGATAATGATGGTACTTTGATATAGTAGTAAATGAAAAGTAGATCTAAATTATGCTTAGACTCTGAGATCTTCCTGATGAAAAGCATAATCTTAAAAAAAAAAAAACTGGGAACAAGACTTTGGAGTCACAAAAACAGTTTGCATTAAAATAATCAAAAGCAGAAAATATCCACTCTTAAGATGATATTTTGTGCTTTTAGCCTAAAGGTTAGTTTAAACCTGAGATTGAGAGAAATGGATGCTGAACTTTATAAACAAGATAGACTAGAGACCACCATCATCAATTCTGCCAATCAATATGAATTTGCATGTTCACTGAAACCTCTCCTCCTGTGATATTTGTAGCTATCACAAGTAGAAATATTACTGGCATGCCTTAAGACGAAGCTGCCCTGTGATGATGAAGTGTTTGTGTGTGTTTGACTGCATACATTCTTCACTTTGTTGCCATATGTGCAAATGGGTCAGATGGCTAATGAGTTTTCAGGGCTAAAATGCATCTGGTCCAACTTTAAACTTATGGTTTACAATACTTCACTAGAAAGCATGCCATTAATCTTTCAGTGGATAATCTACCATAACTCCTAAACTAATTAAGAAGAGATATTCTTTTTAACAAGATTTGAAAATTAAGCACTGTATAGATTAAGATGAAAATAATCTCCTACAACATTGACAGAAGAGTGTAAACATCTCTGATAAAATTGGCGCTCTTTTCCCTCTTATTCTGTCATATCCTGTGGCAGAAACATACACTCAAATGTGCTTTCTAATGGCCTTTCCCTTAAGGAAAAGAACAGATACTTTTTCATCTTAGAATTCTCAGCATCTGCTTAAAGTAAGAGAATTAAAATGTTTCTTGATTAGAGTATTGGGGAATAAATAAAGACTCCATCTTACAGTCCATGAATTTATTAATAAATGACATTCTGATTTATATACATATATATATTATATTAATATACATAATAAAAATGTATATTATATTACATATAGAAATAAATATGTGTACATATCACAAATTAATAAACTGAGTCCCACAAATTATTAAAATCATCAGTTAGTTATATTTAAACTAGTATATTCATTTTAATTTTATAATAATTTAGATTATAAACTAAAATTTTCTGGTAAATTAAATTTTTAACAATGTTGATATATCTTGTCTTTTCTAATTAAATAATGTGTAGGTATTTTATCTCTAAATAAAAATAACTTTCTGAAGCATAATAGTCGACCCTGTGGTAGTATGTAAATATGGCAAAATTATTCAGATTGTTGACTGAAATGTATATCAAGGAATGATTTTCTAAGATATTAACAGTAATTCAAAAAAAGAACTTACATATTTGATTTTATGTTAGACATGAACCATGAGTTTTCTATTAGATTTTTAAAATTTTAATATTTCTGTAATTTGAAACTTAATTCTACTCTTACCATATTTCAGATTAGTTTTTGTAACCTTAACAATCAATGATGACATTTAATTTTTTAAAATAGCTCTAAATTTTTCTTGAACTCTTTATTTTTTACATTACAGACTGTTAAATCATATTGCCTTAAGTACTTTAGTATTATTTAGAATACTACCTTAAGCTTTTCATATTTTTCTTACAGAAATTTGAAAAGTCACTAATTATTTTGTCTTTGCATGCCTTTCATATATGTGTTTCTTTACCTAAAAAATATGTCTGTTATATGAAATAAACATAAAAATTGTATATGGGTATTTGAATAATTTAAGCTCTGATTTTTTTTTTAATATTTCTTACTATAATGCCTTCTACAATATATTTCAGATTAAACATCCTTAACCACCATTTGTTTCACTACATTTTATGGTAAGATAGGAATATTTACATCATGAAACAAGTATATGAATTAATGTTTTAATTCACCCCACATCTTTTTATTGATGTTACAAATTAACTGGTTAATGTGAGGAGCCATGGAAGCTGGCAAGGGAGAGAAACCATCATTAGTTGTTTCTAGACGAAATTCCTATAAAGCACTGTAATGATTAGAAGAGAAGCTATTGGTAAAGGTGTAATAGTAGCATTTAAATCATAGGGGTAAACAGCAGCCACCGAACTCAATTGCAGACCTCCTCAATAGTCAGGAATATATGCTTGATTACTGTAAAGATAGTCTCTTACTGACATAACGTAGTAGAGGTCCTACTACTGTCACTTTCCTAAACCAATGCAACTAACTGCAGCCTCAATATCCATAAATAAAGTTCATATCTCTTATCAAAAAAGCTTTGTTCTTCAGCAGGCAATGATCATTACACAAATTCACAACTAGTCAAAATGAAGAGACCAAGTGACCATGGGAAGGATAGAGCCAACTGATGTAGCTATAAGATAACATCTACACAGGGAATATCACCTAACAGGGTGCAAAAATATTGTAAGGATCTAGACATCTCCTTGTGATATAATGATTTGTATATATGACAAAAACCCTCAATCTGTAAAATCTCAACTGTATGGTTGTCTATAGAAGACTTGCACAATGACAAGAAAATTATGGATGAAGGAAAATTCACAGGGCTCCAACTCCAATGAGAATAGTGACTGACAATGGCTGCTGTTAGAGGAGGAATCAATATTATTCAAGGACAAAAACCTATTAGTTTATTCATTCCTGTGCGGTCATCTCTAAACACATAATACATAGAAGCCACACTAAATGAACTCAGCAGGTTGTATTCACAAATGTGTGCATGTGTAACAATAATAATTAAAGAATAAGAGACTATGAATTAGAGTGGAAGTAATGGGGGAATACCAAAGGAGCTTAAAGGAAGAGAGGGAGAAGGTATAATGTAAATACCATATAAATTCAATTCTATAAAGGATCACCCATGCTCATGGATATATAGGATTAACATACTGAAAATAGCTGTCACCAAATCCAATATACAGATTCAACGTAATCTCTATCAAAATTCCAATACAATTTTCTATACCTTAAAAGAGGAATTCTCAAGTTCATATAGGGAAACAAAAACTTAGGATAGTCAAACAATTCTGAACAATTTAAAAAAAAAAAGTTGGAAGGAATCACCATCCCAGACCTCAAGCTGTACTAAAGAGAAATAGTGATAAAACTGCATGATTTTGGTATAGTAACAGAAATGTTGCTCAATAAAATCAAATTGAAGAGCCAGAAATAAACCCACGAGCCTATGGACAGTTGATATTTGATAAAGAAACCAAAACCATGAAATGGAAAAAGAAAGTATCTTCAACCAATAGTGCTGGTACAACTGGATGTACACATGTAGAAGATTGTAAATAGTTCCATATTTATCATAGTACATAGAACTCAAGTACAAGTGGATCGAGAATGGCAGCATAAAATCGGATGCACTAAATCTTCTTAAAGAGAAAGTAAAAAATAGCCTTGGTCACATTGGTACAGGAAACAGTTTCCTGAACAGAACATCAATAGCTCAGACTCTAAGACCAACAATTGATAAATAGGAACTTATGAAACTGTAGAGCTTTTGTAAGGCAAAACAAAAAAGCCTTAAACTGTCAATAAGACAAAACGTCATCTTACACATTTGGAAAAGACTGTCACCAACCTTATATTTGACAGAGGACCAATATCCAAAATTTACAAAGAACTCAAAAAGGTAGACACCAACTACCCAAATAACCCAATTGAAAAATAGGGTAAGAAGATAGCTCCATATTCTTAACAGAGGATTTTCAAAAGGCTGAGAAGCACTTAGAGAAATATTCAGTCTTTAGTCAACAGGGAAATGCAAATCAAACAACACTGAGCTTTCATCCTATACCCATCAGAATGATTAAGATCAAAAACTCAAGAGAGAGCACATGCTGGCAAGAATATGGAGCAAAGGAAACACTCCTCCATTGCTGGTGGGAGTGCAAACTTATGCAACCACTTTTGAAATTAATTTGGCTGTTTCGCAGAAAACTGTGAATAATTCTACCTCAAAACCCAGCTACACCACTCCTAAGTATATACCCAAAAGATTCTCCACAGTCTCTTACTCAACTATGTTCATAGCAGCTTTATTTCTAATAGCCAGAAACTTGAAATAACTTAGATGTCCCTCAACTGAGGACTGGATAAAGAAAATATGGTACATTTATACAATGGAGTACTATTCAGTTATTAAAAACAAAGACATTGATGTTCTCATCCAGGTTAGATCAGTAGCTTGATACCAGCCCACATGCCACACTGGAGGTCTGAAGTAATCAAAAACATGGGCTATCTGCCTCCCAGAAGATCCACAGTAAGCAAGGACACAGGAAGCCTGCTCTAACCAGAAACACAAGATGCCCTCTCTAACCAGAGACAACATTACCTGCCTCCAAGGAGGTCAGCTATCACCCAGGTCATAAAGTTCTACCTGCCTTCAAGGAGGCTGTCTATAGTTAGTGACACCCAGGCCAGCTAATAGCAGAGATAACCAGATTACCAGAGTCAAATGCAAGATCATAAGCCACAGAACCCAACATCAGAACAACATCAGAACACAGTTCCCCCACCACAATAAGCCCTGGATAACCTAACATGCCTGAAAAGTAAGATAATGACATAAAATCCCATCTCATGAAGATGATAGGGGCATTTAAGGATTACATAAATACCTCCCTTAAAAAATACAGTAAAAAATCTTCCAAGCAGATAGAAGATTTTAAAGAAAAAACAAGTGACTCACTTAAAAAAAAAAATACAGGTGAAAGAATTGAACAAAATGGTCTAGGAAATAAAAAATGGAAATTGAAACAAGAAAAAGCAAAAGGAAGCAACCCTGGAGATGGACCACTTAGGAAAGAGATTGGGAGCTGCATATGCAAGCATCATCAACAGAATACAAAAAATAGAAGAGAGAATCTCAGGCATAGAAGATACCATAGACAATATTAACATATAGGTCAAAGAAAATAAAATGTATAAAAAGCTCCTAACCCCCAAATCCAGGAAATTCAAGAAACAATGAAAAGATCAAACCCAAGAATAATAGGAATAGAAGAGGGTGAAGAATCTCAGCTCAAAAGGCCAGAAAACATCTTCAACAAAATCACAGAATACTTCCATAACCTAAAGAAGTACAAGAAAATAAAGCCATAAAAGTTCAAGAAGCCTACAAAAGACCAAATGAGCTGGACCAGAAAAATAAATTTTTCTTGTCATATAATCATCAGAATAGTAAATACACAGAACAAAGGAAGAAAATTAAAATATGTAAAAAAAAAGGCAAAGTAACATATAAAGTCATACCTATGGCAATTACACCAGATTTCTCAACAGAGCCTTTAAAAGCCAGGAGACCAGGGATTACTGCCAACCAGACCCTAAGAGAACACAAATGCCAGCCTAGGATTCTATACCCAGCTAAACTCTCAATCATTATAGATGGAGAAACCAAGATATTTCATGACAAAATAAAATTTAAACAATATCATTCTACTAATTCATCCCTACAGAAGATACTGGGAGGAAAACTTCAACACAAAGATGGTAACTACACCTTAGATAATATAAGAAATTAAATGTTTCACAAGAAACCCAAAAGAAGGGAATCATACACAAATAATGCCACGTACAGCAACAAAAATAACAGGAACTAATAATTATTTATCTTTAATATCTCTCTATATCAATGCATTCAATTCCCCAATAAAATGACACAGTCTAACATACTGGATACATAAGCAGGATTCAGTGTTTGGCTGCATACAAGAAACATGCTACAGTGACAAAGACAAATACTAGTCCAGAGTAAAAGGCTAGAAAAAAAAGTTTTCCAAGCAAATGGTCCAAAGAAACAAGCTGGAGTGGCCATTCAAATATCCAATAAAGTAGATTTTCAAATAAAAGTTATCAAAAAAGATGGGAAAGAGTAGTTCATATTCATCAAAAGAAAAACCCACGAGAGGAATGTGGGGCTGTTAGCTCCCACATGGGCAGGTGTGGGTGTTGTTGGGCTGTTGTGGATCCTGTGGCTCCAGGGACCAGAAGTGCTAGAATTTGGCTGAGTCCACTCCACTCCACGATGTGCTGGGCAGATGCTGCAGGGCTCCGCCCAGGTGTGGAGAAATCTCAGTCTGAAGTCCCGCAGAGGCAGAGCTCTTGAGAGAGAGGGCGTCTCTGGGCCAAGGCGGCTGGTCCAGAGGCCGGTGGTCTCTGTCCTTTGGCCCCTAGATGCTGCTGACAGTCTTGGAAGAACTGAGATGTGAGGGCATATTAGCTGGCTCACAGCCAAGAGGAACAAGAGGGGAGGGAAGCCCTGACAGCACCCCATAGGTTGAGACTCTTGGTTACCAGGACTGCCTTGGCTGCATCAAGGCTGGCTTGCTTGAATTGGTGGCCTCCATGGCGGGAACATAGAGAAGTCCTCAATGGGAGATTAGGTGGTGGAGGTGGCTCATTAGTTTCTCCAAGGCTCCCCATGGCAGGGCCCCAAAGACATGGGGAAGTTCACGGTTTTTAAAGGGTTTATTGTCATGGTGGAAAGTGGATGAATCTGGTTGTACTCCCCCTGATTCTCAGGGCAGACCTGAGTTAAATAGGGAGGAGGGTCTGGGGAAGAATGTTTAATTGGCTATGTCCTCTGGCCTTGAAGTATCTCATTAATATGGAAATCTCTTGAGGTGGAGGCCTGTAGTCATGTCCTCTACCTGTGGAGATGCTGGTAGGGGTGTTGCCCTATGTGATTGAAAGGCACTGATCAATGGAGGTCTTAGACCAGCTCGTGTCAGGAGCCTGGAGTCTGAGAGCATGGCAAAATGTATGCAGTCCTTCACAGGGTCTCTGGCCATTTCTAGCCAATGCTCTACCAGAAACCAAGCTATCCTCATTATGGTCCCTCAGAAGAAGTCTCAGTTCTGAACATCTATGCCCCAAATGCACGGGCACCCACATTTATAAAAGAAACTTTATTAAGGCTCAAAACACACATTGAGTCTCACACATTAATAGTGGGAGAGTACAACATCCTACTTTCATCAATGAATAGGTCATTGAAACAGAGACTTAACAGAGACAACATGAAACTAACAGAAATCATGAATCAAGTGGACTTAACAGATATCTGCAGAACATCACCACAAAACAAGAAAAAATAACTTCCTGTCAGTACCTTATGGAACCTTCTCCAAAATTAACCATGTAATCATACATAAAACAAGCATTAACAGACACAAGAAGATTGAAATAATTTCATGCATTCTATCAGATTGTAAGACACCCCCCCACCCCCATGAAGGAAGGACCTCCCTCAAGCCTCAGGAATTCGAGGCCACCCAATAACTCACAAGACACCATTCTTGAAGCAACAGCAAGAGGTATATTTTGGGGTCAGTTGACTGAGGCCAAGACTTGTAACCCAGGCAGGGACAGAGGAATGTGATCCGTCGACCCCAAGAAAAATCACAAACCAGGGAGGGTGAGGGGGAAACCAAGGAAACAACGTAAAAGCAGTGGAAAGTCTCAAGAAGTTCCAACCCATAATTTAGTCCGGGTCATATGGAAAACATCTTATACACTTATCTTTTGTAAGAATGTAATCTTGTCTAAACCATTTATCTTGTGGTCAGCCAGTTCCTGGGACCACCCAGATGATTGCATCTTTCTTTGTGTCTTCCAGCTTTGGGCCTTCCCCACAGGCAGGTGGGTTCTCTTCCCTGAGGTCTGAGGAATGTTAATCAGCCCCTCCCTTCCTCTCCTGAATGTTAATCCAGCAAGTGTCCACTGACTCAGGGATAATGTACCCCTCTTGGAATGTAGATGTACCCGAGGCAGTGAAGGCCTAAAATCTTACATTTAGTTCTGCTTTCTTAGTGGAACTAGTGAACCTGCATTCTTTTGCTCAGGTATAGGGGGCCATAAAAACCTTCTATATTTTTCATAAGTTTTCTATACCTTTCAAGATCAGCATGATCTAAGGCTGTTTTTCAATAACAACAAAAACAACAGAAAATCCACATAGTCATGAAAACTATACTACTCTGTACTCAATGGTAACTGGGTCAGGGAAGAAATAAAAAAGAAACTAAAGACTTTTTAGAATGTAATGAAAATGATGGTACCACATACTCAAACTTATGGGATACAATGAAAGCAGTGCTAAGAGGAAAATTCATAGCATTTAGTGCTTGGTATTTTGGAGAGATGCCATACAAGCAACTTAATAGCACACCTAAAAGCTCTCTAACAGAAAGAAACAAACACACCTAAAAGAAGTTGAAGGCAAGAAATAGTCAAATTTAGGGCTGAAATCAACCAGTTAGAAACAAAGAAAATGATACGAAGAATTAACAAAACTAAAAGCTGGTTCTCTGAGAAAATCAACAAGGTAGAGAAACCATTAGCAAAACTAACTGAAGGGCACAGAGATAGTATCCAAAATAACTAAATCAGAAATGAAAGCAGAGCTGGGCAGTGGTGGCGCACACCTTTAATCCCAGCCTCAAGTCGAGGGACAGAGATACCAACCCACAGTCAAAATTCCTGACCCAGAATTGTTCCTGTCAAAAAGAACTGCAGGGACAAAAATGGAGAAGAGATTGAAAGAAAGGCAATCCAGTGACCACTGGCTCAACTTGGGATCCATCTCATGGGGGCGGGAGGGGGTGGAGAGGGGAACAAGACCTGACAGTATTACAGATGTTATGATGTACTTACAGTAGTCGGCATGGGTTTCCTCTGAGATGTCCTTCCATCACCTGACTTAAGCAGACGTAGATACTTACAGTGAACCATTGGACAGAAGTCAGGGACCCCTATGTTTGAATTAGGGGAAGTATTGAAGAAAATGAAGATGAGAGTGACCCCATAATGACCCCTCAACTGAATCCAACCCTAGAAAGATCCAAGAGACTGAGCCTCCAAACAGAAGCATACAAGGGCTGGTCCAAGGTCTCTGACACATAAATAGCAAAGGTTTTCCCTATCTGGCCTCAGTGGGAGATGAGCTTAATTCTCTAGAGACTTGAGGCCCCAAAGAAAGGTGAGGCCAGATGTGGTGGAGCAGGGTGCCCTCTTAGAGGCAAGGGGGAGGAAGAATGAGATGAGGAACTCTTGGAAGGGGCACGAGGAGGTGGGGAGACGATTGAATGTAAATAAATAAAATATTTAAAATTTATAAAAGCAAAACAAAACCCCATAGAAATCATGAATTTTGCAGGCAAATTGACAGAACTTGAGAATATCCTGAGTGAGGCAACCTAATCCCAAATGGACATGTACAAGGCACAAGCAAGGATGATTGAATCTCAGAAGGGGGAATAAAATGAGTAAGAGGCAAATGGAGGGAGGAAACTAGGTGAGGGGACGGAATGTGGAAGGGAATGGGGGTTATTCAGGATCAGCTGTGGGGAGGGACAGGAGAGATGGCCAGATGGCTATGAGAATGAATGGAAATCTTCAACTGATGAGGTTGAGGATGTGAAGGGCATCTCTAGGACTAGACAGAGACCTGAGATTAAAAAGGCACCCAAGTATGAAGAGGGGTGACCTTAACTGTGAGTCACATTGGGGATATGGATCCATAAGAGGTCATCTCCTGTAACCAGGCAGAAACCCCAGTAGAACATTAAGAACACCAACCCACCCACAAAACTTTTGACCCAAAATGTATCCTGTCTACAAGAAATGCAGGGAAGGGGGATAGAGGAGAGACTGAGGGAATGGCCAAGGAATAACTGGCCCAACTTGAGACCAATTACATTGGCAAGCACCAATTCCTGACACTATTAATGATACTCAGTTATGCTTACAGACAGAAGTCTAGCATGGCTCCCTTCTGATAGGCTCTACCCAGAAGCTGACTCAGATAGAAGCAGACACACCCAAACAGTGGATGGAGCTTGGAGGCTCTTATGGAAGAACAGTAGAAAGAATTGTGGTCCCCAAAGGGGATAGGAACTCCACAGGAAGACCGACAGAGTCAACTAACCTGGACCCTTGGGGCTCTCAGACACTGAACCAACGACCAAAAAACATACATTGCTTGGACCTATGCCTCTCTGGACTTATGTAGCAGATGTGAAACTTGGTCTTCCTCTGTGTTCTGAACAACTGCATCAGGGGCTACCCCAAAAGCTGTTTCCAGTATGTGGGATATATTCTTTCAACTGGGCTGCCTTGTCTGGCCTCAGTGGGCAAGGAAATGCTTAGCCTTGAAGATTTGATGTGCCTGGGTTGGGATATACCCAGGGGCCCCCACCCACGTAAAGAAGAAAGGGATGAGAAGTAGAGAAAAAAATTGTGGAAGGAGGTGACCAGGAGAGGGGCATGGACAGGAATGTAAAGTGAATGAATACATAACACAAAAGTAAATATATTTAAAAAATGAGAGCAATGAAATCAACAGACATGAATGGGAAGACTGGACCCTTAGAGTTCTCTATGGCTATCAGAGATCATTCAGAGGTTCTTGCATCTACTGAAGCTATGATAGGACCATGATCAGCCTTCTTTGGCTACACAGGCTCATCTTCCATGTGGTTTACAAATATGGATCATCTTAAAGCACAAAAGCTGTTTAGATGTGCCAAATTTATTGGCTATACATAGTCAATATAGTTACATTTTAGCCTGTAATATTTACATTTTCTACATTAATTGTCAGCAAAATATTCCCAAATTTATAAGTTCTTTTTCTGTATTCCTCTCAATATTAAATGAATCAGACACTGCATGTTCCCCTTCATAATTAGAAAAACTTCTTCAAAATCTTACCTCTTTTCTAAAAACTATATTATAGAGCCCAAAAGTTATGATTATGATGCTTGAGTTTATTAACTATAAACCTGATTTAACTTCTTGTAAATAAAGTTAGCATTTTGTTCTCTTCAATTATATCTTCTATATAATAAATATCTAATCTATAAAGTAGTGTTTAACATGATTTGAATCAGTGTATAGTTGTCCAATATATTCTTTTAAGAAGTTAATGATTAAGTGAAATTTTTACTCCATATTTTTATAGTTTAGATAAACTAGACAAGATATACTTTTAAGAGTACTTTTCCTGTCTGTGTTTCTAGCATCATTACAATCATTACAATTTTCTTCTACTGTTTTAATAATTAGTGACCATTCCACTTTATTCATCCTGGCATTTTAACCACTAACTGAAGATTCTGTTACATGTAAACAACTTATTAGTCCATTTTCTTGTTTTTGTTTGTGTTTTTCTATGTAGCACTTGCTATGTGGATTGGCCTGGCATGAAATAGATTCACCTACCTCTGCCACTTAATTGCTGAGATTAAAGGTGTGTGTCACCGTGACTGGCTAGTTCCACTATTTTATATTATTTAATGCACCTCATTTCTATTAGTTCTAAAAACCTGCCAATTGGCATTGTAACGGGTTCAGTTTTTCTCAATTACTCACGATTGTATCTCTGAAATTCTGGCACTCTGAAACGAATGTTTGATTTTTAACTAACATATAATTTTATAGTAATGAGAACGGAACATTTTGCATGTTAGGCATTCATAAAATCACCTTTGTTGATTTAACTAAAATGCTGATTCATTCAAGTATAGATCTACTAATTTTTACAGTTCTTGACTAGTTATGTATATTAGTAACTAACAATTGCCAGTTAGCTCTGCAGCTAGAGCTGGGATTTTACACCCAACCCACTTCTCCATGCTGAGATTTGGTCTGGATTGGGCTTGTACAGTTTTTGTGCGTGATACTGCAAAGGCTATAGGTTCATGTGAGAAGCTACCTGACCATGCCCAGAAAACACCATTTTCTTGTAGGCATCCAACACCTCTGTGTCATGCTCCTTTGTTAGTTAGGATTTTCATTGTTGTGATATAACAACATGAACAAAAAGTGATCTGGGGAGAAAAGAGTTGATTGCATACTGTAGCTTCATGAACACATTGTATCACTGAGGTAAGTCAGAGCAAAAATTCAAGCCGGAACCTGGAGGCAGGAACTGGAGTAGCTAAGAAGGAGTGTTGCCTACTTGCTTGCTCTTAATGGCTGGCTCTTTCTGCCTTTTTATAGCATGCAGAGCCATAATTCCATAATTCCACTCAATTAGAGTGAAACAGACCCTCCCACATAAATCATCAATGAAAAAAAATGGACTACAGGTTAGCCCACAGACAAGTCTGGTGAAGTATTTTCTTAGTTGTTCCCTCTTCCAAAATGACTCTAATTTGTTTCAAGCTGATATAAAATTAATCATCACACTTTCTGCTTTCCACAGTGGTATGTGAGACTTGAAAGGAATGGATTATATTTCTGCTCAACAGACAAAATAGATATATAAATATGTGGTGTCATACAGATCTCAAATTATTTGCCTAGGTGGAAAAACCTTTACTACATAGGAAGTTTAGAGTGTACATACAAGAAATCAAAGAAAAAGGTAAAGAGAGTCAAATGGTAAGATAGGAATTTTTATTGCACAGTGACCCATTATGTCTACTGACTGTATGCATCTATTGTATCATACTTTTTATATAAAACAGTTAGTGAATATATGAATAAAACAATTTTCATTTTAAAAGGTAATTTACATATATATTATTTCATTATCCAGTAATATCTCTTCGGGTTTTTTATTTTAATTGGTTATTTTATTTATATACATTTCAAATCTTATCTCCCTTCTTCTCTTCATATGTCCTATCTCAACCCTCCTCCCCCTGCTTCTATGATGGTGCTCACAAATTCACCCACCAACTCCAGCTCTACCACCCTAGCACTCCTCTACAATGGAGCATCAAGCCTCCACAGGATCAAGGGCCACCCCTCCCATTGATGCCAGATAAGACAACCCTCTGCTACATGTGCAGCTGGAGCCATGGGTCCCACCATGTGTACTCTTTGATTGGTGGTTTAGCCCCTGGGAGCTCTGGAGTGTCTGGTTAATTGGTATTGTTGTTCTTCCTATGGGGTTGCAAACCCTTTCAGCGCCTTCAGTTTTTTCTCTAATTCCTCCATTGTGATCCTCATGCCCAGTCCATTTCTTGACTTGGAGCATCCACTCTGTATTGGTCACCTCTGACAGTCTTTTAGGTGACAGCTATACCAGGCTCCTGTCAGCAAGTGCTTCTTGGCATCAGCAATAGTGCCTGGTTTTGGTGACTGCAAATAGGATGGATACCTAGGTGAGACAGTCTCAGAATAGCCTTTCCTACAGTCTCTGCTTTACTCTTTGTCACTGCATTTCATTTAGACAGGAGCAATTCTGGGTTAATATTTTTGAGGTGGATGGGTGGGTGGCCTCATCCCTCAACCAGGGGGCAGTGCCTAACCTCTATATAGGGTCCCTACAGGTTCTTTCTCCCTTTTGTTGGATATTTCAGCTAATGTCATCCCAGTTGGGTCCTGGGAGCTTCTTGGTTTCCTGGCATCTGAGACTTTCTAGGGGCTATCCGCAGTATATCATCCTTCACTGCTACATTCTTCTGTTCAATTTCCTGACTCTCTGTACTTCTCCCTGTCTCCTCCCATACCTGATCCTGCCCCCCATTCTCTTCTCCTGCTCTTCTCCTCCCAGATCTCTCCCTCCCTTCTTTTACTTCCCATGATTATTTTGTTCCTCCTCCAGTAATATCTCAAGAAAGTTTTTAGTTTTATTTTCATATAGAAGAGTTTCACCTGCCTGTGTGTCTGTGTATCATATGTATATGTTGTGTCTTCAAAAGTCAGAATAAGGAACTGATTGAGATTCTTTCAGAAGTAACAAATGCTCTTAAATGCCATATCATCTCTTCAACCCTTGAGCAATGTTATTAGGAATATTTACATCAAATGCAATAAGATCACAAATATGGAATAAATGGGCTTTTTATTTCCATCCTTCTGTAATACAACAAAGTAAACAGCCAAGAAATTTGTGTGAATCCTCTGTGAGAGACTTTGATTACAATAAATGCAGTGAACAAGTTCAGGCCAATCAATGAGACAAGCAAGACATGTAGGGTTATGCCATTTCGTTAAAAATGAAAACATAAAATTTCATCATACCTGCCTCACCTATCTCTCAAGGCATCTGAGATTAGTGTCTGAAAAAACTTCTTACACATGATTCCCTTGATTATAAAATAAAATAATAATGCATAATATGTTGATTTCCATTTTTTTCTTAGTTTGCAAAGTATGGTCCATGGGACCTATGTTTTTACATTTATATTAAAAACATGATATCAACAACCAATAAAAGAAAAAATGAGGAGAAAATATACAAAAGTCAGAGTTTAAAACTCAATAAAGAGTCAACTTGTCCATTCATTTCTTTAAATAGACAAATTAGATGATCTGTCCATAAGGTACATAAGTCTCCTTAACAGTGGATTGACCCCTGATAAATTATGGACATCCTCAAGGGCACATTCATCTCCTTCATCCCTTTTGAACAGCCCTCTGTTAGTACTTTTCAGAGGGCAGTTCAGCCATTTGGGGAGTGTTCATGAGCATGGTCAATCAGTGCAAATTGACTCTGTGCATAGAATTGGAAAAAAGCAAGCATACCCAAGTGTTTTGAGATACTGTCTTGTGGAAAACAAACTAGACATTTTAGAATACTGATAGTAGAAAACAAAAGAAGGCATAGACATAAAAAATATACTTCCAAAAATCTATCATGAGAGATGAAATAGTAGTATCAAAAGAAAATATTTGTAAAATTCATAGAATATCTAGCCTACTGACTGAAAATGTATTTCTTACAAAAGATGGTTATAAAGGCTAAAAAAGCTAAATGTTTCTTCAAACATAAAGATTTGAAGAAAACATTTCAAAAAATATATCAAGCTTAGAAACATTCAATGACAAGAGGAATGCAGCATGACTTTCAGTAATTAACTCAATCATGTATGTGTATGCGCGCACGCACGTGAGCATGTGTGTGCGTGCGCACACGTGAGCATGTGCGTGCATGCGTGTGTGCATATAGAGGAACTTTAATTCACCAGCATGGCTGCTCTGTCAAGGAATCAGATCCAAAGAAATGATCTGGGTAGAATGCAAATATGCCACACACACCTTTAATCTCTCTGGCTGTAATGTACACCTTTATTCCCTTTGGCTAGAATAGAGACAAGCCTTTAGTGCATACCTTTAATCTCAAACAATGATGCTAATTGAGGGGAAAATTAAAGACAGATTTGACAGAATATGACCAATTCTCACAAGAACAGACAGGAAAAGGGGCTACTTAACAAGCAATGAAGACAGAAAGAACGTGGGTTCAGTTCACTACAGTGGAATTCAGTTCAGTTCAGTTGAGTTTGGAGAAGTTCAACTCAAAAAGTTCAGAGGCAGTCTTTCCAAGCAGAGCAATTCAGTCAGAAGTTGAGAGAAGCAAATTTGAATCAATCAGCTTGAAGAGTTGAGCCAGAAAAACTGAATTGAATCAGCCAGCCAGAGTTCAGGGAGAGGTAGAAAGGGTAAATCTATTTAGCAGGAAGTCTCAAAATCTGAAATACTCTAGGCCTTGGTTAGCAGATGGAGGCTAGAAGATGATGCATTCAAGGTACAGACTTAAAGGATATTAAATTATACAGATGCTAAGAGTTTCCAGGTCTAAGCCTATGAATAGTTAGCCAGAAATGCACTGAGGTTGGCCTAAGCCATGTATATGTACAGAATGGGTATAGCTTGCATCCCATACCTTCATCTTAAGAAACAAAAACTACATCTACATTTCTCTCTCTCTCTCTCTCTCTCTCTCTCTCTCTCTCTCTCTGTCTCTCTCTGTGTCTCTGTGTGTGTGTGTGTGTGTGTGAGTGTATGTGTGTGTGTGTGCATTTAAATACTTGACATATTATCCAGAATCATTAATTAATGTAATAATATGAATTTCCTTAGCCAGGAAATGAGTATATGAAAACTAACATACAATAAATTTAAAAAATACAAAAAGGAAGAAAACGTGTTGTCATATAGAAGTCATTTAAAAACAGAATTATCATTGAACAATAAAATGATTATGATCAAAACTGCCAGTAAAAGCTTCAACAGCCAACTTAAAAAATTTTTGATTCAAAAAGAAAAGACTTGAATGAAACTCTAAGAAAAATGAATACTAAATATAAGAAAGTTTTATTTGGATTATCAGCAGATATCTTGGAAAAACCTTTTATCTAAGGGAATTAAACCCACAGTGTTGAAGAAGCAAAGATTTACCTGAATATATATAATCTCATATGTTAATATTTAGAAATGAGAGACTTTCCTAGTAACTAAAGCTGAGGTACTTTATTATCATTTTGATTTACATTCAAGAAAATACTTAAGAAGACTTAAAAAATAAAAGGAATCCTAATTAGAAATGTGAACAACACATGTGGAAATATGATATTTACTGGAAATGACAATCATACAGTAAGTGTTAGAATATTTTACTAATGAAACTAGCAAAATGGTTAAAAAAGAAAAGTACAATAATTTATCAATATATGACACAAAACTAACTGAACTGTATCAAAACCATAAAACGTGGGGAGAATAGTCACTATCATTTTTATGAAAATAAGCTAAATTGTTTATGATGTTTTAAAAAACCTCCATAGCTACCCCAAGAAAAAAGTATAATAGATACATAATGTAGATGAGAAAAGAAAAAATTTTGTATTACTCCTGAAAAGGAGGAGGGGTGAATTAAACTATAATTCATAAATCTTGCTGCTGCTTGGTTAAAGAGTGGTATTAAACTATGTGTGGCTTTAAAGTGATTTGATTTCTGTTTAAAGTTGATTTGATAATGTTTAAGGGTGAGCATGGATAGACACTAAGGCATAGTAAAAGACAATCATCTAAATGGGCACCATAAAATAGAAATTGGGTTGATTCATTAACAGATTCTAAAAGTGCAACTAACCATATGCATATATATATATATATATATATATATATATATATATATATATATATAGAGAGAGAGAGAGAGAGGGTATCTATACTCTCTAATAATATATATATGTATGTATATATGTGTGTGTGTATGTGTGTGTGTGTGTTCATCTCTCTATACATATCCATAACTATCTATTTCTATCTGTATATCTATAATCTCTATTGCTATCATCTGTTTTGATCTTTATCTTCCTAGTGTTTTTGTACATCAATCAAGGTGGATCAATAACCTCAACTGAAAAACCAGATGTTTGAAAACAGATAGAAGTGTAGAACAAAGCATAAAGCATAAGCAATTTGCCTAGTAAGTTATACAAACAATTAACTATATAGCAAAGAAAGCAATCAACTGAATGAATCAAAAGCCCACAGAGTTGGATAGAATCTTTACCAGCTATATATTTGATAAATTAATACACAGAAAATAAAAAACTAAAACAAAGAATAAAAAATGATGTAATCAAAAGTGGCTTATGGTTCTGAACAGTGAGTTCTCAAAAGGAGAAACAAATATGGCTAAGAAATATTTCAAGATTAAAGGAACTGAGGAGGGAAAATATCTTCAAAATATATTGCATAAAAAACTTTAATAAGGGTTTAAGAAGAAATCTATTCTGCAATTAGAAAAATGCAGAACTCTACTTTGAAATTTTATCTTACCACAATTAGATTTGCTAAAATTAATTTAAAAACAATACAATCTCATGAGAATGTGGAGAAAAATAAGTTCCCTAGTGTAAAATTTTTTCAATTGCTGTGATAAACACCACAATCATAAGCAACCTCGTGAGAAAGGGTTAATTCGACTTAACCATGTCAGTAGTGTATCCCTGAATAAAACCAAGACAGCAACTCAAGTAGGATAGGGAATAGGTAGAGATTATTAAGGAACATTATATTAACTTCTTTTAGCTTGCTTTATTAAATAATCCTGGATCACATGCAAGAGTGGTCACCGCTCAAGGTGGATTTGACTCTCCCACTCCAGTCATCAATCAAGAAAATCAAATTCCAACCCTCCTAGCCTACTTCTATTCCTCTGTATCTTACAACAATCTTCAGAAAAATTTCTACTTGAAAACCCTAGTGACCATACTGTGCTCAGACTCAAGTAAGTGAAATATCACTATTATGTCCTTAGTTCAGATGTCTCCATACCTACTCTTTATATAGAAAAGAACTGCTTGGAGGTATCTGAATACCCGGGTTACAACTCACAGACCATATAAAGCTAAAAAAGAAGAAGAAGAAGAAGAAGAAGAAGAAGAAGAAGAAGAAGAAGAAGAAGAAGAAGAAGAAGAAGAAGAAGAAGAAGAAAAGAAAGAAAGAAAGAAGAAAGAAAGAAAGAAAGAAAGAAAGAAAGAAAGAAAGAAAGAAAGATCAAAGTGTGGATGCTTCAGTCCTACTTAGAAGGGGAGGGGGAAGAAGGAGGAACAAAATAATCATGGGAGATAGAGGGTGGGATGGACTTGGGAGGAACGAAGGAGGGGAAGGAAAAAAGATGGACAGGATCAGGCATAGGAGGAGACAGGGGAGATGTACTGAGGGTTGGAAATTGAACAGAGGTGTGTAGCAATGGGGAATGGGGACCTGGGGGTATCCACCAGAATGTCCCAGATGCCAGGGACCCAAGAGTTTTTCAGGACCCAACAGGGATGATATTAGCCAAAATACCCAAGGAAGGGGAAAGAGAATCTGTAGAGATCTTATCCAGAGGATAGGCATGATCCCCGGTTGAGGGATGATGCCACCCACCCATCTCAAAAATATTTATCTAGAATTTCTCCTGTCAAAAGGAAGTACAGGGACAAAGAGTGGAGCAGAGACTGAAGAAAAGGCCATCTAGAGACTGTGCAACCTGAGGATCCATCCCATATGCAGACACTAAACCCAGACACTATTGCTGATACCACGAGTGCTTGCAGACAGGAGCCTAGTATAACTGTACCCTAAGAGGCTGTGCCAGTGCCTGAACAATACAGATGCAGATGCACATAGCAAAACCATCAGACTGAGTGTCAGGACCCCAGTGGAGGAGTTAGAGGAAGAACTGAAGGAGATGAAAGGGTTTGCAACCCCATAGGAAGTACAACATCAGTCAACCAGATCCCCCAAGCTCCCAGGGTCTAAACCACCAACCAAAGAGTACACATGGATGGACCCATGGCTCCAGCTTTATATGTAGCAGAGGATGGCCTTATCTGGCATCATTGGAAGGGGAGGCCCTTGATTCTTTGAAGCCTTAATGCCCCAGTATAGGAGAATGCTAGAGTGGTGGGGCTGGAATTGGTGAGTGGGTAGGGAGCACCCTCAAAGAAGCAGGGGAGAGGGGATTGAATAGGGGATTTGAAGATGGGAAACCAGGAAAGGGGACAACATTTGAAATGTCAGTAAGTAAAATAACCAATAATTAAAAAAAATCTATGGCCAATTAATGTAGTTTTTATCATTTTTATTTTATTTTTTAGTTTTAATTTAAATTTATTTAATTAATTATTTTATTTATTTACATCCCAAATGTTGCTTCCCCTCCTTGTACCCTGTCCCAGAGTTCTTCACCCTACTCCCAGAGATTAAGCAATGTAGCTTTAAATGTGTAAGTTTTCATCTTCTTTCTTAACTTTATTTCTTCAATAATTCACCCAACACAATATTGTTCCCACAATGTTTAAAAATAGTTTAGGGAGGCATAAATATAAGAGAGAATTGATATTTTATTATTCATCTATTTTTGATAATTTCATATATAAACATTGTATTTAGTGCATAGGCCCACTCCTTCATTCAATCTCTCCTGAGATCCTCTCCCAAATTCAAAGGTTTTTATTCTTTAAATTATCTTATGCACAGAAGTGTACACGCACGTGCACACACAAACACACACACACACACACAAACATAAAGTGAGGCATGAAGAGAAGAAATATACATTAGGGTCAAAAAATAGTTTTAAACTATGTGTACAGCACAAATGACTTACAGATATGCTAACTCTCAAGCCATTTTCATTCATTCATGAAAATTTCTATAGAGATTTTCATAAGCATAAATTGTCTTAAAATTCACATAAATCTTAAAATGTTTTCTGACTCAAACAAGCCAGATCCAGGAAAGAAAAGCATTGATATACATTTCCAGATTCAAAGTGAAAATACACGGCTCTGCACGTCAATAGATTCCTGTACTGAGAAGGGTCACCAATGGAACAGAATTGATATTTCAGAAATCAATGCATACTAATGAAGTCAAATAAGCTTTAATAAAATGTCACATATATTTGAAATATATGTATATATACATTTGAGAAAATAGAGATCTATAGAGTAATATTGGGTGAATTGAAAAATTGAATACACAGTTGGAACAGAATGAAATTTGACCATTTCACCATCTAGAAAAACTAGCTCAGCTAGATTAAAGACTTAAATAAGTTGTAAGAAGTCAGATTGGAAAACAAAAACAAAGTGAAATAAACTGAAGGAATTTTGACACATGTCTGTCAATGATTCTCTTGGATACAACCCTTTGTAGTCAGGCAAATACATGTAGGGATACCTCACATTTAATTGTCTCTGTCTTGCAGTGTTTTCCAACATAACAATGAAAAGTAAACCTTTAGTTTAGGGAAATTTAGAGAGTAATTGTAAATAATCATTTTAATAAAGGGTTAATGTTTAAAATGTACAAGACACTGGCAAACCTCAATAATATAAACAGAAGCTGCCTGATCTTAAAAACTGAGAAAGGATATTAGTAGTATATATTTTTCTGAAAATTCAAATATTTAGCAGATATACAGAAGCCTTCCAAAATCACAATTACCAGGGAGATCTAAAACAAAGCAAAATGTTCTGATTTTGAATTCGTCAAGATGGCTATTTCCTAACAGATAAGTAATTGTAGGGTTATGAAGAAACAGGAATTTATGTGTATCAACTGGAACATCCTTTGGAATGGCTTTCATGGAATATAGTATGTAGATGATCTCCTGAATCTTCAAACTCCGTTCTTGGTATTGACAAATGGAATCAAACCATGCCTTAAAGAGAAAGCAGAATTCCCACATTTGTTGAAGTATCATTCTTAACAGTCTGATTACAGAATTTATTACAGAAGTTTGCAACAGGTTATAAAGGAGCTCATCTACAGAGGAATGGGTCAAGAAAACATGGTATGAATATTCTGAAAAATTAGCCTTAAAATAAAATTTTACCATATTTTATAACACAAATAACATAGGGGATTCTATGCAAAATTAGTCACTAAACACTAAGACTGAGAGTTCCAATATGTGGAATAAAATTAATAAACTTATAGAAATAGAGACTGCATGGTTGCTGGAAAAGACTAGTAAATGGATTTCATAATCCAAAGGACAAAGTGTATAATGTATTTATTCAAATTAGCTAAGGTATCTGATGTACGGCATGGTGACTGCAACTGATGCCTGTGTGTACGGAAATGTGTTGAGCAGATCATAAGTGCTTTATCTATTTATGAAGATGCTGTCTGTGTAATACACACAAATCCATCAGTTTGCACATACACAAAGCATTTGTCAAAAAAAAGCCTAGGGAATATGAGTAACCTCTTCCAGTTTTTGGACAAGTTATGACACCAAATCAATTCATGTCATGTCTTCTGATGAGCAAATTGGGCCTACTTGGCACTGAATAAACTGGCAAAAAAAGTTGTCTGAGTCCTGGAACTATTGGGACATTAGCAACATGAGACATGTAGTAGCCATATCTGTAACAACACAGACTGTCTACATTTTGCACTCTTTTCCTCAATAAAATAGTATGATTTCGTAGGAGTTTTAAGGAACATCAGCTAAAAGGCCTGTATATGATTTCAAAGTAATGTGAAATGCAGGATATAGCCAAATGCAGTTATTTTTTAAAAAATATTAAAGGAAATAAATGTAATTATTTTTATTTTCAAGGACTGTGTGCCCTGTTTTTATTTATTTCTCATAGTTTTTGTTTTGCTATATCATACCAATTCTACTTAGCCCTCAGAATGTACAGAATGATGCATTTACTGTCATCGCCAAGTTATTACTTCAGCTCACACGAGTCGCACCATCTCATTTAAGAAATGACGTGCACGGACTGATTACTGTGAGCAAGAGCCTGGTTTCTGCAGCACTCTGCTCTCAAGGCACCTTGTAATAGTTGTGCTTTCTGCACTAAAGCAATCTCCTTCAAGGAGCTGTTTGTTTCCAAAGCTTCCTATACACAATATGCAAGCCTTTTCGATTGTGAGCGGCACAGTCATAGTAGTTAGGGCTTTATTACTTAGTTCTAATTTGTATTGATGGCCTAAAAAAAAAGTAGCATGCTTTGCAGTTCTATGAAAGAAAAGATTATAAATGGAGATTAATTATAATTTTGCTAGCTCAGTACTTGTAAAACTAAAGCAATTTATATTCTTTCTCTTAATGATCTCCATTCGTGATTGCAGTAATGTAATCTAATTGTGATTATGATAGTATCTGAATCATGTGGGCCTCAATGTGATTGAAACTACTCTTTGCATTAAAAAGTAATTTTGGAGTAATGATGAAAAGTTACTGTGGAAAATTGGCAAGTAATATATTTTCCTCTGTATCTTAAGATTCCGCTTTCATTTTTGATTATATCTCAAAGCATGGATAAGTATGATATTATATCAAGGATTTATTACATCAAAGCCTTATTGATGATGTGTGAGTATCATGGATAAGCATGATATTATTGAAATAGCAGTACTATGTTTGGGTCAGGGGATTGGCTACAGATTTAAAATGCTAAGATATGTTTACTGAAAGTAAAAACATCTAGAAGGCTGATGGGGAAAGCGACGAGTGTTTTAGGTGCAATTTGGATAAAAATTAAGGAAATAAGAATAGACAGGTGATTTATGAATGTTGAACTCTAGCTCCATAATCTAAACAGAAAATAGAGCAGGAGCTGTAATAAGCTAAGGAAATAACTTGTAAAGTAGTACTTCAGGCTCTGAAAACACAAAGGTAAATATGTACTTTTTGAGAGCTATATGTTATTGAAACACATAGAAACATACTTATGAAAACAGATGTTCAGGGTAGGCATTTTTTTTGTATGAAAAATATTTTGGAAAGAGCACTAAATTGCAAAACATGTGTCTCCAAATGTTATAGTGCACAGAGCGTCTATGAGAAAAAATCATAATTAAAATGTTATAATTTGAAATTATAAAATAAATTATGATTGAAAACTATCAACCTAGGCAAAACTCTCCTTAAAATATCTAGAAACATATCAAATAATGAAAATAGAGTCTAGAGGAGGGCTGATTATTGGATATCCACAACAGTTTGAAAGACAGGGTAGCCTCATTTTGGTTGGTCTCCTTTTTAACTATAGATCATTCGCCTAATTCCTCTGAGCATGTGGATGTGCTGGGAGCAGCAGGTATAATGCCACCCCCTTAGCAACACCAAAGTTAACAAAGTTAAGTACTGATATGAAAAACTCCTCCTGCCCTATCCTGAGAGCCCTTAAAGATCCATTTCAGACATGTCTTGATGTGGCTCTCAAGAAGAGAAAGGACTGCCTCATACAAACTGCTTGCTGTCTACCACTGGAGAATGCACATTAACTTTTTCAGGCCAGTAGAGTCAATTTGCCAAATAACTTTTTGTTCTTTTTTTTTTTCCAAAGGCAACAAATTGCATTGAAGAAGTAAAGCAACTCTATGAAGTGCATCATTTACTCCCATTCTGTCTTTGATGCTTATATACAGATAAGTGCCTCCGCTATTGCCATTTTTAGACTCTCCCTTTAAGGGGAATATACTGTGAAATAGATACTCTCCAAGCTCAGTCAAGAAAAGAACATCTAGAGCCTCTATGGTACATTACGGTCAGTTATAATGGACCAAGAAGGGAAGTGATCCTCTGCCATAATGACTGTAACATGATGACCTCCTGAATGAGAGACGCATCCAGGGGTAGCCCTGAACGTTTTGCCGTTTTTCTTAATCAGAGATAGTACAGCTGTAAAAATGTTCAAGATAGAGCAAACATTTATTTCTTTTCAGCCTTTTGATGCACTTACACGAGAATCTAACAAGCATCTGACTGCAATTCTTTGCAGTGCTCTCCGAAGGCGTGCTGACATAAAGATTCATATTTCATAAGAACAAAATATTGAGGTTTCCCTCCTGAATTCTTGTCAGATAAGTGGAAAGCAGGTGGAGCAGGCACATCTGTTTTCCATGTCAGCATCAAGTCTTCTCACCAAGATTTCTAAAAGGTCAAAACCGTGGTGGAAAAGGCTTGCTTATTTACATACAGCCAATGTTCATTAATAAATGCCTGAGATCAAAAAAAACTCCAGGTCAGAACCGGGGAACAACAAAGTACACTCTGCCTAAGATTGTGTTTTTTCAATTCCTGTATGGTCAGTATTCTGCCCCATTGCTCTCTTGCTGGAAGGAGAGAATTGCAGGAAATTAGAGAGGTACAGAACCTCACATCTAAATAACAGGTAAAGTTGGAGAAAATTGCAACAGATAGGGAAGGCACAGCTTCAAGTTTCACTGGACAGACAAACTGCAAAGTTATCCCTGTTTTACTTCTTTAGTGGGCGTATGTGCATAATTACTAAGGGGAAATTTTATAAACATGGTGGATAGATGAAAAAATGATGCAATGTGTCAAGAAAGCTTGTGTGAGTTACTGGTTATCAAGAAGAAACAGGGAGATAAAAATGCAGTGGCTTCTGAGCTTACAGGATTTCTATTTCTCCTCAGTCTTGGCAATTTTATTGCTGGCAGTTGAATGACTTCCTGTTTGCTTCAGTGTTTCTTTTTTTTGGCAAAAGTAGGTATGGTTCCTGGTTTATGGGGAAATAATAAATAATGTCCTTTGTTAATCAAACTCAAAAATGCTAAGCTCTTGTTGGAATTTAGGATCGAGAGGCTATTTGTAAGCTCTGAAACCGGGAGAGCTGACCCCTCACTAAAACGGAGCAGCATTTAGAGGATGAGGCATATGTCACACATTCATGGTAAAACTAGTAACTTACATCTGTATAGCAGAAAGGGCAGAAAGGACCAGCACACACTCTTATTACCTGTTCCTGTTTGACTAAGAACTTAGACTGATAACCTTTTCAGTCAATCGTTGAACAATGTCTCAGTATTTCTTTCCATATTCTGATATCACTTTGCAACTGTTAGGGCTACATTGATTTAACCCCAAGGTAATAATGCTTTCAGTTTGGAAATTGGTATGTCTAGCTTTGGTCTTAGAATATTTCCTCAAGTTTCATAACTAATAAAAATAGCCAGAGTCTAAGCTTCAGTGGCATTGGTCATGAAGATTCAGGATGTATTTGTTCAGGAGTAGTAATGATGTCTAGGACTTATGTTGCTTATGTTCTAATGAATATGTTTCTTTTTCACACACACACACCAAAAAGACAAAACAAAACAAGTTAAGACAAGGCAAGACAAAACCCATTTAATGTATGAGGATGCTTTCTCTCAGAGGAGATTTAAGATTTGCTAAGTGAAGAACCCCAGAACCTAACCTCTTTTGTTACTATCACGTTGTTTCCAATATCAAGCCCATCTTTTGAAAAGTCAGACAATTGTTGTCTCTTCTGCTAGAGAAGTTTCTATAACAGAAGTTCTTAACCTGTGAGCCATGACCCCTTTTTCGGGAGAGTCCAAGGACCCTTTCACAGGGGTCATTTAAGTCCATCAGAAAATACAGATTTTTTTTTTTTAAAGATTCATTTATTTTATGTATGTGAGTACACTGTCACTGTAGTAAGACATACAAGAAGAGGACATCGGATCCCCTTACAGATGGTTGTGAGCCACCATGTGGTTGCTGGGAATTGAACCCAGGACTTGTGGCAGAGCAGTCAGTGCTCTTAACTGCTGAGCCACGCTCCAGTCTGGAAAACACACGTTTATATTAGTCATCATTGTAGCAAAATTACAGTTATGAAGAAGCAACAAAACTAATTTTATGGTTGCAGGATGCCGGGTGCCAAAACCAGGAAATTTCCTGCTGTTCCAGCAGGAAATTATCTGCTGCTCTGGAAAGCCTAGTCAGTACAAGGTTAAGAAAGGACGTTTGCAGGTCTCAGGTCCCAGGAACTTAAAGAACATCTAGCACTTCCTGGGAGCCGGTTATGACAGTGGGATGGTCTTAGACAATGAGGATTCAATAGTGGGATAGCCCTAAGCAATGACCCTCGCCTAAACTTCCTGTTTTGCTGTGTCTTTATAACCTGCCTCCTGAAATTAAAGCTGCAGAGCTTGATCAGAACCCCAGACTTGTTCTCGTCCTTTGTATCTCTTGTCCCTTCATTCTTTTGCCCCTTTCCCTAGGATCTCACCGAATCCCCGTGGGCCAGGGCAGCAGCTCACCACAACTGTAGTAAATGGTCATAACTTTAGGAAGGTTGTCAACATGACAAGCGACAGATAACTGCAGCTGAAGTTAGACAACAACCCAGTTACATTCACCAACAGCACATGAAAACAAGACCCTGAAAGGGAGATTAATACCACTGAATTCTTTCACTCAGACCTACACCTGGTTATACAAGTGACCTTTCACGTTCAGTTGCCAAAATCCAGCCTGGGGAGAGACAAGGCAGCATTTACAGTGCTGCTGAAAATTTCACAGCCTTCAAGCCCCACAAATTGGAAATGAGTCTGAAAATCTGTCTCCTGACTTCTTTTGAAGAGTCACCGATCTTCCGAAGAACCTTGGACTCACAGTGCATAAGGAGACGTCCTTAGGAAATTCACACTGTGGGAAGAGGCCAACTTGTTTTCTTTTTAACTTAGAACAACAACAACAACAAAAGTACTTGCCATACTGAACCATTTAAAATCAATAGCAGAAATAATAATGGAATGTTCCTTCATTTTTCAAACCACACAGACAAGTATGGCTCTTCTTATTTTGACTTCTAAAAGAATATATAAAACCAGAAGACAAAACTAGATGAAAGACCAGATTAATGTCTCTTGAACTGATAGGCTGAGGTCAGGAGAAAGTGACAAGTGTGTATTTCGGCTTCTACTCCACCAAGAGGAGGCAGAGTCCATCAATGACAGTAGTCTTCTTGGAGAGATACAACAGATTTGTTTACTTTATGTTGAGGGGGAATATGTATCTCTCAACATTTTCTACAATATTCAGATCTCTAAAGAGTGGCTGTCAATTGTAAAAAGGCAAATGACTGGTATTATAGTGATTTCGTTTTGTTGTTTAATGTTTCAAAACACTGGACTTGATTTCTTCTGAAAGTTGACCCACGTACACATTAACTAATTTCCAAATGACAGAAAGGCTAGGCTCTGTGGGTCAAAAACCATGTGATGATCTGTTTAGCAGCTTTTTCATGGGATATCTTGTTTTTATAATAGACTATGTCTTCTACTCCGAGAAGAGAGGTACCTTAATGCACTTCACAACGTGGCAGAGCGGCAGGAAAATCCTATTGCCAAAAGCCAGTTTCTAAGCAACAGCACCCTCTCAATGTGTCACAAAGTCTGAAGCCCTTTGGCCCCTCAAAGGAAGTTCCTTAGGTGTCTTTTACACATTGAATGCTTTGTGATAGTTGAGGCCTGCTGGCTGTCAACCCCGTCCCTTAAGGGAACTTGACAGATCTTAAAAAAAATCAATTTTAAGCTCACATGCCCCAGTGGGTGCCAAAGCCACTTCAGAGAGCCTGAAAGATGGCTGAGTCGACAGGATTTGACTTCTCGAGGTAGAAAGGTGACAAACTCTATCATGAGAAAGGGGCAGCTCCGGGCCTCGGAGGCCTAACCTGCTCCCAGGATCTCGGGCCTAGTGCTGTATTGAACCTATTTATCTCTTTCAAGGGCCTAAGGTACCACAGGGAAAGAAAAGTTGTTCAAAAAATGCTGGCAGAATTCAGGGGTGTAAATGATGAATTACTTTTCATCAGCTGAAAGGAAACATACTCCGGAACAATACTGAAAGGGAGCAAGAGAGGCTGACCCCCTGCCTCAGAGCAGCCAATATCTTCATTCAAGAAGACAACCATGAAATTACACAGAAAATGGGATTGTCATGAACAGCCCCTTGAAATCTCAGTATACAGTCATTACTGCATGGGAAAAAGCCTTCATCCACACATCATAACTTGTAACAGACAAGGAGGGTGAAAAAAAGAGCAGAGGGGAAGACTGTGGAGTTTCAGCAGGGATGTAGAAAGCATCTGTGGACGTCCACTCCCCCCTGCATCCTCCCCGATGCTCCTGCGTAGCTTTTTACGGAGTCTTAACTTTGTGCTGAGTGATTTCTTTTCTTCTCAGCTATTATGGAAGAGATTGTATGGGTTTTAGAAAAATGACAGTGGGGAGAAATAGTTGCCTTTATATTAATAAGATCTTTATGCTTTAAAATGGGCTTATTTAATAAGTCCCGAAGCTATTGCATGATTGTTATTCTAAAACCCAAGAATATCTGTTGTCTAAGTAATATAAAAATTCTTCAATACTTTCAAACTTTGCAAGATTAGCTAATTTTCAGGTCTGTATATGAGTCAGAATACAGGAAAATGACATCAAAATAAGAATATTTTATAGGGCACCGTAAGTTAAAACTAGTAGGGATCCAAAACCATTAAAATTAAGCACTTCAGCTATGTGTCTACCTTGCTGCCCTGGCTACTTTCTCCAATGAGTTTAACTAACTTTGCTTTAGGCTTGTGGCTTTTTTCTGGAAGTTTTATTCGTTACATTAGCTCCTTCCTCTATATCCCTCCCAGTGGATAAAATGAGTAACCCTCATGAAAATCCAAGTGACAGTTTTTGTCACAAGTTCAATGGCAAATGAATCAGGAATTATGACTTATTTGTGTGATGCACTGCTCTCTGTAGGTAGTTATAAAAAAATGAAAAGAAAATTAGAAAGTGTTTTTGGACTAACTCACACCTTGGCAAATTTTATAGAAGATTAAATGGGATCTTTTACTTATTCTTCATAGTCAGTTAGTCTCAGATTGCTACTCATAATTTAACTTGAAATCGAATATGCAACAGAAGAAAGTAAGTTGTATTTATTGAATGAGTAGAATTTATTTGTACTAGGTTTTAGCCACTTATAATTTTCAGTTGGACAATGTAAATATAACTTAAGAGACCTAGACAGAATTTGACCCAGGAAAGAACAATGAACTTGAGAGCCTCTTCATTAATCTTGCATTCTATGGTATATGAGAAGTTATAAGAGCTATGTTAAGTTAAAGGCTGTTTGTGAGGTACTGCATTCTGATGTAATGGCAGTATTTGTAGGGAATTCTTCATTCCCACTCAAGGCATAAGATGTGGATTATCAAAGAGTATAAATAATGACACACAGAGGAAGCCACACTTTGTAGAGACCTACAGCAAGATTGTATACAAAATAAATTTTACATAGACTGGCAGTAAGTTTAAGCTTAATCTCACATTAGCTCATACATTCCCAGGTTTAGCATACACAAACACAGCACAGTAGTGATGGTTCCCAATGCCCAAGAGTTTGTAACCAGTCCTATTAGTGTGCTAAGTATAATTTATTCAAGATGCCACAAGGCTTATTTAAAAACAAAACAACAACAAAAATCCCAGCAATAGTGTTTTCACTTCAATGATAAAATAGTTTCTTTAATGTAATCAGAAGAGTAAAATATTAACTTTCAAATCTATTTAGTCTAACATTCACATATTTAACTTCTTTCTGAGTCACAGGAAAAGAGTGAGGTTTATCTCTCACATTTTTATCCATCTTTTATTTTCCACTAACTTGAAATTGCATCTTTGGAGCTATAGCTATAGATTTGGCACTAAAATGTGGAAAGAAAAATGTAACGGGTAAGTTTATTAAAACTGTCTTTTTTGAAGATTATTCTAAGTGATGTTACATAAAATAAGTAGCAATTTCTTACTTGTTGACTCAATTTTATAAGGTTTGATTTAGCTTTTTCTAGCATTGTATGCATGCATGTCTGCGTATATATGAAGGTTATGAACTTATACCCACTCCTGGTCCTTGTCTCTATCTTATTCTTTCATTATTGTACATGTGCACAATATAGCTTCTTTATACCCTATTTAGGAACCGTTTTATACCTGATAGCTTTCATATCAACAAAAATTTTCAGTAGGATAAGATATTACTGTGTCTACAAATTATTTTAATAACTTTCATTAAAGAACTGTATATCATAAGTAGATGTGATTATCATGATTGCTTTTGAAAAACTGTATCTAGAATTTGTCATGTGTTTTTCTAATTTTCACTTTTAAATCGTCTTTATACACTCAAAGAGACCATCAAATGTTACTTTCTTCACCCAACACAAAAGGAAGCATAATACAACTTTTGTTGATGAGGAAATATGCAATATTCTCAGATATTGATGTATATCATAACATAAAGTGTTAGTGAAATCTAGTTAATTTTACCATTCATTGTTCATCTTTCTTTGAATCATTTTTTTTTTTTTAGTTTTTTAAAATCAAGTTAGAAGAACCAAAGAGGGGGAAAAAAAAGTTCTTTGGCAAATAGGGCTCCTGTTTACTTTCCAACTCTGAACTCAGCAGGTTAAGTAATTGGGCTGCTGAAAAGTCCGTCCGTTTCTATTTCCAGCTGGTCATACACAAAAGGCAGGAAGTTATCTCATTAATGGGGCACCAGCTTTATGCAAATTATAGTAACAAAAAGGCTTCCCTTCATACTTTTTCATAAATTACCTAATAAAGTGGGAATAAATGGCCATATTCAAGAGCCTTTGTTGTATTTTTAGCACAAGACCCTTTCTGTTACTGCAAATATGACTGAATGTGCCTGTTCAAAAGGGTGTTTATGAAATAAGGCCACTCCAAAGCTTTTATTCTTAACAGCCTTCAGTTACTTTTATGGCACAAAATTAACATAATTAGTCATAGAGAATAGATGACATAAGCAATGTGCCGTGCAAAGAAAGGGGGAGCAGTATCTAAGGAAGGTATTTTGAGAGATCAAAAATTTTCAAAGTGCTTAATACTGTAAGGTCCTTTTTATTTGTGCACAGCCTTAAGATACTTTTCTTTTTTTCAACTCCGTGAAATTCACATAATGAGATGCAGTAGACAGATGACATTAGCGATGTGCCATTAGAAAGAGGTCAGTTTCCTCTGAAAGATAGTCACTGTTCCTGCTCGTCATTAATTTGCAGCTTCAAAGCACTGAGCATATGATAGCCTGGCATGTAAAGCAAGCTGCAGTTATCTTTAAATAACCATTTTTCCAGTTATTAGAAGCTAAAGTTTTTAAACTACTGACTGAACGTGAAATTAAAGCACGCAGCAGTGTAGGGGGAAGAAACGAAAAAGCAGGAAAGACTGCAAGATTAGCCAAAGAGAATCAAATGCATTTCAGAAATAGCGTTCTGGTATTCCCTGAGGGTGGCCTGCTTTGACTTCAGTACTAGAATTTGGGATGGACAGGGGAGTAATGAGCGTCAAGGAAAGGAGCTCTGGGTTGTAAATGAAACAAGTGAAACATTTGGTTTCTGAACCTGTTTCATGACACACAGTACAAGGCTAAGAAGAAAATTTCATGGTTATTTATAATTCAACTGAAGAAGAACAATGCTTTTCTGAAGTCCAGGACTTCTGTGGAGAGGAGAATTAAAAGGGTTAAGAGCGCCTTTTCCTCCCAAAAGGGCACTTCTCAAATATAAATACATTGAGAAATACATCAGATGATCTTACTTTAAGAAAAAGATCAGTGAGATTTCTCTGGTTTGTTCTGTGAATAAATCATAGAAGAGAAGACAGCAAAGTAAAGAATTAAGACATTACATTCTTCTGAGTTCAAATCTATTATTAAAAGTCTATTGAGATTTATTTTAAGTAATTTATTTTTGCGTGAGAGTACATGACTGTGACACACAGCTCATCACATTCATGAAAACAAACAGACCCTTACATTTCAAAGTCCCTTGGGGCTTATTTTTCACTTTGAAATGGTAGAAGCATTATTTAGCATTTAACATTCTCTCTCTCTCTCTCTCTCTCTCTCTCTCTCTCTCTCTGTGTGTGTGTGTGTGTGTGTGTGTGTGTGTGTGTATAGATTTTATAGTGCTTGAGACTAGATGATAAACAAGGGCTCTACCATTGAGCTTAACTATTTATAAGTTGCTTTCATACCATTCAAACTAAATTTCAAACTAAAATTCAGACATCGAAACCTACGCTGTGCATGTGATAGCAGGCATTCTGCAGCGGTAGACTGCAGTGCTGTGGAGTTTCCAAGTCAAAGGGACTTACTGAAGAGGTCAATGTTGGTGAGGAAACAGTGAGAGGTATTGCTAGCCTTTCCCATCCTCTTAAGGAAATCTTAAAGGTGTGTATTCAGACCAAAAATTAACTACACTACTATCATCGAATAACCTCAAATTGTATTATTATGATTATTATTTTAAATATCAAAGTTTCTGGATTTTAATTTCCTGAAGTTCAGATGTGGAGACATTTCATTGATGCCACACTCCATAAAAAAGATGCAGAAGCCAGAGCTGTAGTAGAACACTAGCTGAGTCCCAGTTCAGCAAAAACATCTGGGGTAAGCCCTGACAGGGAAAACAAATGGTTAAAGAAAACTGACTCTGACTGAAATCTTTCCTCCCTGAGATCTGACTTTATCTCATTTTAATACTGTTTTCTTACCTCTTGTTTAGTTACTAGAACTCTCCTCTCATTATCACTCCGGGTACTGTGCAAGGGTTGAGTTTCTTCTCTCTGAGCATTAGACGTTGTTTTAGCACTCAGGCAACACCAAAAAGCCCTTGTCAGTCCTTTTGGGAGCAAAACTATAGGTGCATGTGCAGAGACTAGATGATGTTAATACACATAGATTTATGTGACTGTTTCCCTCTTACCCCCTTAAAAAGACACTACTGAAGAGAGATTGAGTTGTGGAACCAAGAGTCGTGGAACCAAGAGTCATGGAACCAAGCAACCTGAAAGGCCATAGGCCAGGAAGTCAAGTACATCCCTGACAAAGCTCAAAAACTTGGTCAATGAAAAAAAGCTCGTATCCTGGCTTGTAGTGAATGGATGACTAACAACAAAGTGAAGAATATAATACTTTGATTGAAAAACAAAACAATATAAGAAACAGCAATTTCTTCCAAAGCCAGGATTTTCTGGACCACACAGTGGCATCAGTTTTCATTTGAAAACTAATGACAACCTGTTTCCCAAGAGCCTTCCGTGATCTTAGAACTGTAATGGCTGATTTGCAGAAATTTTCCAGTTAACCCTTTAAATCCTACTATGAACTAGACTCTTTTAAAAATTGGGATAATTTTTAATTAAAAGAAAGTATAAGAATCTTTAGGTGATATTCTAAAATACAGTAAAAATTAGCAAGATGGTTAATGATACACCTTGCTATAATGGTTCCTTCATTAAGAACAAAGCCTCTTCTTGAATTTACACATAACTTTATGAAACATTTCTGTTTTATGATTTGTATGTTTTTTCTGAAAGGACCACACCCAGGTACAGTGGTAAGAAGACTAACATTTGTATCTTTAATGCATAAAATGGCAAAAATCCAATCCAACCTCCAAGAAATATCCATCGATAATGTGGAGTACTAGAAGAAGCTTCCAATATAAAATTTAAATGTTTTAAGTAGCTCTTGGTTCCTTTCCACCAAATAAATATGTGTTTAGCTTTACACAAATGAAATGATGGTAAATACTACTTTTAAAAAATAAATTTCATCTGTTTTCACCACAGAGAATAATTACAGTAAAAGGAGGAACATCTTAATGTAGGTGGCCTACATAAACTCTAACTTACTTTTATTAAAATGCTGAATATCTATAGAACTACGTGTACTTATACACACAGAAAGCAGCTTAAATCTCCCACTTTGACATTAATTCTATAGCATCATATATTTTCTGCTAACTATCTGTTAATAACAAGCAAGAGGATTCACAGAAATTCTCTAAGATGTGGATAAGGAAGAGGAACTAAGCCAAAATTTGCATCTAAAATGTGTGTTCTATGCCAAAGGAGTATTTCTTGAACTACAGGAATTGGAAATAAAGTGTTCATCTAATTTGGGATTATTTTCTATTGTTTACAGTAGATAGAAACAGACATTGCTGTTTCAACTACATGTAGTAAGTAACTGGTAATCTTAATTTAATCAAATTCTTCGGATAAAAGCAGATTTCAGATTTACTTTATACCAAGAGACTAAAAATACTAATGAAACACTGTAGTACTTTTTCATAATTTAAAAAAATTGTCACATTATAAAACGTATTAATTCTCTTTATTGTATTCTGCCAGTGGAAGCAAGGTATTAATGCCAATTTATGATCAATAGAGGCAGAATGTTCTGCAATGTTTTTTGAGAAGTATATCCAACCGGGAACATTTTTCTTTCAAATACATTTTTTAAAATCAATACCCAAAAGATATTCCAGTGACTGTCATAGTTTCTCAGATAAATGCTACTTATTTTAGAAAGCTTTAACAGATATTTTGACCACTGCTGAATGGCTCCGTCTGTAGTGTAGTCTCTAGGTTTACACACATCTGAATCCTGGCAGTGGTCAGTTAAAGAATAAAAATTAAAGATCAGGTAAACAAGGTTAAGAAATATATTGAAGGGCTTGAAAATTTCAAGCATTTATCAAGATTAAAGGAGAAAAGATAGAAGTAGATACCAGCTTATCTTCTGGGGCTAATTTACATTTCTGCTTGTTACTTTCTCCATAGTCTATCTTTTTTGAAGGTGCCAAATTAGAAATGAGAAAAGGTGATGGTTTTATCCTTTGTTAGAGGAAATATGTATTAATTCCACCATGGGCCATTCTAGTAGGTATAAATTAAAATCCTGCAAGAGAAAAATATATATGGTAAGTATAAGACATAGAAGTCTGACAATTTGAGGACAGTGTTTAACTCTTAAAGAATAAATACATATCTCTATTAGATGCTGCTTTGCTGTATGAGGTGAGCTGTTCTTATCTGTAAAATAAAAATGTCAGAAATAAGGAAGTTTTAGTGACACAATATAGTTCGCTTGAAATGTGGGCAATATGGTAAGTATTAAGCAAATAGATGTCTACATTAATCAGATATGTCTCTAAACCAATTATTCTAGCTTCAATTTTTCTTTGTGTTTTAAATATATTTAAATCGAATCATATAATTTTTCTTTCTTCTCTTCCTTCCTACAGGTTCCATGTCTCCCTCTTTCCCAGGGCCCCAACCCTATATGAAGAGCTACAAGAAAAAAAATGGAAAAATAGTGGAAATTTATTCTCCCTCAGAAACGAACACACCCTGACTAAGTAGACTCAATTTTTCAGATCTTCTCACCATTAAAGTTTTCATGTTTTACTTTTTGATAAGTTCTCACAACGTAGTCTAGGCATCTTTGACCTCAGACTGCTCTTCCGGCACCTCGTATACATTGGGATTACAGAGCAAGGCAGTAAATGGATGCTGCTTAATACCTTCTTAAAACAGAGAAATGAAATTGGTCAGAGGAACCCTGACCAGCAAACAACAACAAAAGCTTACTAGATGTATTCAGGTTCCTCCTTTCTTGTATAATGAAAGAAGTGACTAATGCTACTCTCCTAACTCTGTAACTCACCTGCTTGTTCTTGAGTTCAAAGGGTATCAGAATTTCTAGCTGTTTTCTGAAGTTAATTTCATTTCTTCCTTCCTTTTCTTTCTTCCTTCTTCACTTTATCTCCCTAATTTTTCTCTTTATCTTCTTCCTCCTCTTTCTTTATCTTTTAATGGTGTATCAAATTATTACAATAGAAATCAACATTAAAGAATTAAAACCTTTTTTAGTTTAAACAAATATAAACACAGTAGTAAAACAATTTATTTTTATTTTATGAATATTCCTTTGGAAGTAAAGCAAAATAAAGTCATAAATTTTGGATAAATTTTTAAGTTTTGAAAGAAGATAATCTTTGAAAAGCAATTGCTTCCCCATGATCTTCCAGTATTCTAACTGAAGTATATTAGAACTGAAGTATATTAGAAAAGGACCAAAGGAAAGCAGTTTTTAAAATCAAACAAGACAATATTTAGAAGGAAAAAGGCGGAAATAATTGATTCTTCCTATAATAATACATATACATATATCCAGAGTGTACAATTTCATTTTACATGTTACTTTTATAAGTTTTTGTTTATTCTTTGAGACTCTTACACATTATCTTTTGCTTATATATATCCCCCATGTCCCTAACCAGTCAACTTGTTGTTCTTTGTCTCCTACTCTCAAAAAATAAAATAAAGTAAAGTAAAACCCAAAACTTGAAGTCTAATTTGTGTGAGATCAGCATTGCAGAGCATGGGGCTCATTTCAAAAGAAAAGAAAAATAATTAAAAAAAAAAAAGAATATTTCCAAAGCCCAAGGCCATTAGTATTATTTTAATATGTGTATTTTACTCTTAAATATTAATCACATGGATGCTATTATTTTGTACCAAAATTTTACTTACAATTTCTCATATTTCTCCCCATTTTATTTGAAACAAATGTGCTACACTAACGTATCAAATGACCAGCTATCAGATCACAATCTACTCCTACCTTAAAATTATTAGGCATTTTAAAAATCCAAGTGTGTCCTCCATGTGACCATTCAATAATGCCTGTTATCTTAACTTGTTTCCCTTAAAAGTTCTGCGATAGCTTCAACAAAAAGGAGAGTGTATGTACTTGTCACTGAGGCAGAAAGGGTTCTAATCATAGTTTCCCACCAGAACAGGGTCACCACCGCTGAAATTTTCTATAAACATGTAAGTGCTGAGACAGCAGATTGGCTTCCTTCGTGTTTTTTTTTTCCCTATTAAAATCAGTTTGAGATAAATTGCAAAATAAATAAATGTCAAGTAACAATTCCCATGACTAGCATTTGAATTGAATTTAATGATTATTATGAAGACAAAGTTGTGATAGGCCTCCGACTGGAATGCTACAAGCAAACAGTCTGGAATGATTTTAGCTTGGAACCATCTTAACAAATGAGTACATTTCTTCAATGACTGGAGCAACTGACTCTTCTATCTAATTATGGATGGCATAAAGGACTACAGATTAATGATTCCAAAGATTAAACCATTATTTTCGTTGACTTTCTTCACTACTTAGTTAATAAGTCTGAAACGTATTTTTCTGAATCTATATTGTAGGTTTCTATGTAACAGTTACCTAAAAATAAAATGGAAACATGTTGGAAATAGTTGTAATTATCAAATGTTTAGCTCAGCATAGCTACTTTAACTCTTTCTATCCTCAGATGAATACAAATGCTTCTTCGGATAAGGATTTAAATTATCTATTAATTTTTCTATAACAAATTAAAGAAAAAAATCACTAAAATAAGGTATTTAGTAGAGTACAATGGCCAGAGGATTCTGTTTGTCTCGTCGTGCCAAGCTCATCTTAAAAGCATCTGCTTTGATATCAATCTACCACCTAATGAGCGGCATCCAGAAACCTGAGAGTAAGACCATTACTGAATTTAAAACTATTCAAGAAGACTGAAGGGAAATAATATGTTGACATATTTATGAAAAACCAGGGAATATACTTGAAATATTCTGAATTTTGTTTTACACTTGTCTCTTCCTTAAGTATGTACCCATCATCATTAAATAAATTTCCTGGTTGACTTAACTTTACAGATATTCTACCCACTCATTTTGAAGAACTGTCAAATGGGTCGTTAAAAGTTGGTATTAATCTTAAAAACCTGCATTGCTTTCTATTTCTCTCAGCCATATTCAAGAACATTTTCCTTTTATATTTAATTTTAATTTTATTTATTCACTTTATATCCCTTCTCTGAGCAGAAGGGGGGTGTCAGACCCCTCATGCAACCCTCCCCCCTCCTCACCCCTCCACTTCCGCTACAACTTCAGCACATCAAGTCTCTGCAAGGCTAGAAATTACCTCTCCCACTGAGGCCAGACAAAGCAGCTCCCCAGAAAACAACATATCCCATCCAGGTACAGGCAACAGCTTTTGGGATAGGCCCTGCAAGAACATTTTCTGTTTTGTTTTGTATTTTTAACCAAAGAAGATTTTATTTATTTTTATTATTACTTTTATTTTTTACATTCCAACCATTGTGTCCCTGTAGGTCACCTCTCTGACAGTTCCTCATCCCTTTCCCCTCCCCTGTCCCCAAATGGATACCCCCCCCTGCCACCCACCACCATCACCAGGCCTCCAACTCCCTGGAACCTCATCTTCTTCCACTGACCAAACCCAGCAGTATTCTGCTATGTATGTGTCAGGCCGTGGACAAGCTCCTGTAGGCTGCCTGGTTGGTTGGTCACTGTCTGAGAGATCTCAGGGGTCCAGGTTAGTTGAGATGGCTAGTCTTCCTATGAGGTCGCCCTTTTCCTCAGCTTCTTCTAACCTTTTCCTAATTCAACCATAGAAGTCCCCAATTTCAATGGTTAGGTGTAAGTATGTGTCTCTGTCAGCTTCTTACTGGACCTTTCAGAGGACAGACGTGCTATGCTCTTATCTGTAAGCACACCATAGCATCAGTAATAGTGTCATGCTTTGTAATATCCCATTGAGATGGATCCCAAGTTGGGTCTGTCACTGGACCGCCTTTCCCTCAGTCTCTTCTATATTTTTGTCCTTGCAGTTCCTTTAGACAGGAACAATTCTGGGTCAGAATTTTTGACTGTGGAATGGCAATACCATCCCTCCACTTAACATCCTGTCTTTCTACTGGAGGTAAACTCATGTTTCCTCCCCCCACTGTTGGGCATTTCATCTAAGGTTCCTCCCTATGAGTCCTGACAATCTCTCAACTCTCAGGTCCCTGGTACATTTTAGAGGGTCCCTTTACCTTTCCCCCACAAAATTGCATATTTCCATTCATTCTGTTGAACCTCAGGGTTTCTCTCCTGTCTCTGATCCCCCCCATACCTGATCATGTTCTCCTTTCCCCCCTCTTCTTCCCCTCACCGACCCAGGTACTTCCCTTCCGCTGCCTCATGTGATTATTTTCTTCTCCCTTCCAAGTGGGGTTGAGGCATCCTCACTTGGGCTCTGCTGCTTGTTAACCTTCTCGAATTCTGTGGATTTTATATTAGGTAATACTTTTTTGGCTAATATCCACTTATTAGTGAGTGCATACCATGTATGTTCTTTTGAGTCCTCATTACCTCACTCAGGATGATATTTTTTGGTATTATCTATTTCCCTACAAAACTCATGTCTTCTTTCTTAGCAGCTGAATAGTATTCCATTGTGTACACATTTTCAGTACCCATTCTTCTGTTGAGGAACACTGGGTTGTTTCCAGGCTGTCACTTAAATGGAATGCAGGAGCGGTCCTTCACTCTGGTATACCTGGTTGCATTGTTATTTTCTACTCTAGTCACCTAAATTCTGACAGCAGTATTGGATAGGGCATCATGACACTTTCTTTTTCCAAGCTTCTCACTGGCATCTGCACTCCTCTTAAAATTTACTTTAATATCTTTGCTTAGTTATCTGGTATTCATTTGGTTGTATTGAATCAATGGAGAACACCCAGGTTCCATCTGGAAAATAGTGAATTATGAAACTAATTTATAAAGTGTAGTATTTACTATTCTTGCCTTTTAAGATGGTGAACCTCCCAAAGAGTCATCAAAGTACTTTAGAAAAGATGGATGCTATTTAGTCACCAACTGATGCATGAAATCACAAAGTACAAAACACATATCAGGCAAAAGGAAGATTGTTTTTGCTCAAACTATCCAAATTATAAAGAGTAACTTTCCAAGCAAGTTTATCTTTGGCCAAGTTTTGTTATTTTGTAAAATAGTATTTGGTGTCAAAAAATAAAAAAGTCCTTTCATTCAACCTTTTCTCCTCGTCCTCCTCCTCCTCTTCCTCCTCCTCCTCTTCCACCACCTCTATCTTTTACTCCTTCTTTTCACATAAAGTTCCTTCACTTGTATTGGATTGTTGGGTATAAAACAAGACAAAAACAAACAAACAAACACCCTGTCTCTTCCTCTCACATTAAAAGCTTCCACAGACTGATTTTATTAACTTTACATTCCCTTAGTTACTGATCTCTTATGCAAATGGCTTTTACATATGGAACCTTAAAGATATGTATTGCACATTTTACTTAACCACTTCTTTACATTGATTCTAATTGTTTAAAACTGTTTTCTCTTTAATTTTTTTTCTAAATTCAGCACTCAGTGCCAAGGCAATACTTCATTGGTTTGGACATTAACAAACTATATTTTTATTTGTTTTGAATAAAAGAAATCTTTTTATTACTATGGAATTTTATTTTTATTAGTATAGAATTAGTAAAATAAGAGTGGATGAATAGCCACTTAATGCTACAAAGAGTACACTAGTAACTAGGTGATGTGAAACCTTGTCTTCTGTTGACAGAACCCAAGCTTCTCAAAACTGGTGCTCACTTTTTTACCAGCTCTACTCCAAAATGTTCACAAATTTTATTCTGTATAACCTCTTAACTTATTATAACATTAGTTCTTTATATTTTATGAATATCTCTAAAAGAAGTTAAATTATCATTAACTACCACTTAAAAGTGTTACAATTTTTGAAGCACAGAGAGAGTTGAAAGTAATATTTTTACATTTTCTTAATAGATGATACATTTGTATCAGTTGGGCAAGTAGGTGTCTTCGATCAAATAAAACTAAGCTTCTCTTTGTAAAGCGGGCTTTGATGTTGGTGTCTTCAGTATCTCTGGGGAGAACTTTGCTGTCCACAGTTTGAAATACTTTCCCTCTTGCTCCTAAACATTTATCACAATTACTGCAGTGTCCATTTTCCTTTGTTCTTTTGTGTTGTGTGTGACTTCTTTGCTGTGTTTCTCCATTATTTTATGTTAAGTGCAAAAGATCGAACAGTTTGCTGTGACCACCCACCACTGAAGCAGTTAAGCTAATCAAGATTAAGCATATAGTGATGCAATGCCTATTTCTTCTTGTAATGAAGACACACTCTGTTATGAGTTAAAAACAGAAGCAAATATGCAAAAAATGCAGACTGTCATACACTCAACAAAGACAGTAATTTACATTAAGTAATAAATCCTAGTTATTCATATAAGACAGTATTTTGGGGAATAATATTTTTTTTCAAAAAACTTTTACCAAACAATCTGTTGGTAGGGAACTGGTGGTTATTTATATAGGACGATGAGAAATAATCTAAAGTTATTATCTAAAATATTTTAATGTCCACAAAAGAAAGTAAAATCAATATAGAATGTATAAACACAACTTATTAAGAGAAATATTTTCTTTTGATATCTAAAGTTTAATATGGCCAAGCCTCTGTGTTTCTTAACTATACCATTAGACTTTATGAAATATAACCTCATTCATAGTCATTGAAGGGATGATTTGTCCATTTTAAAACGATAACAAATAGAGGTGTCACAGAAAAGTTTTGGAAAGAGAACTATTGTCCATAATCCCATATCCTTTGGTGGGTCTACAGCTCATTGGTGCAAAATATTAAACTATTGAACAAGAAAATAGATTCTATGCAAGAGATATTTTCTTTAAAGATAGGAAATTTGTAGGACAAAAGACAATATTGTCTGAGCAGAAATTTCTCAAGAGCAACTAGAGAAACAGCATGCCTTCTTCAGGAAATTTTTAAAGAAAACTGATTTAATGGTGACATAAAAACATATGAAATCAACTGTGTAATCAAAGTTACACTGGGCCTATAATTTGTTATTATTTCACTTAATCAATATTGTTGCCTTGAATAGTTTCATTGGTTTGTTATGATTTTAAATAATGCTGTTTGTGTCTTTTTTTTGGAGTCTTTACACTGAAGCAAACCTCATATTTCCTCTTGAGTTTAGTAAAACAGAAATGAGCATATCAACAGGTAAAAGCAAGAGCCATTTCCATACTTAAAACGTAGAGAGGGAGATATAATTGTTTTGTGGTATTTTATATCTCAGTATCGTAACATGAGGAATTTTAACTCTCTTTTTTTTGTACTTCCCCTTTCAGTATGTTATTAATATATCCATTTTGTATGTTCAGGTAATTAGAAGTTTATGTCGTTCTGTCAGAATGGGGTCAAATTCATTTGTCTAAACTTGGAAGTACAGTTAAAGTAGCATTTCTGTAATATTTTCTTCACATTTCCTACCTTTTTTGACCTGTTTAAAATGATTTAGAAGCATTTTCAATTTTATGTACAAAGTATGCCAGTAGGTGGTAGTAGTATTTTCTACAAGAAATACAATACTATTTTCTTTAGCCAATAATCCAAGAACAGAGGCCATTCTAGGATCCTCATACATATTTTCAACAAGATGTGGACTTCAGGGACACTGTTTTCCAAGCAACAGTTTCTTCCTGTGTTTAAAAGTAAAACTGTGCATTAGAGTCTGCAATGCAGGAGGGAAAGAAAACCCTATAGTAAGTTTAGAGGCATGTATTTAATTCCACCACATTGACCGTTACATTTTTCTTTTCTAATAGATGTCATCCATTAAATTGGAAAATTGAAATTGAAGATTAAAGGTTAGATATGCATATGTGCATAGTAAGTGATTTTAACCATATTTTCTCCTTCATCATGGCTCATTTGCATTGTGAATGCCCTAAGAGAAACAGATTTTGTAGGGTCTTTGCTGTATTTGTTGTTCCTACAATGTAATTCAAAGAGTCTGATTGTGTATTCAGATATTACTGTACATAATACTGTGAGTTCGGGATTTCCTGTTACTATGAATGATAAAATGTTCTTATTTAATGTACAATTCATCCATTGTTTATAGATATGTGAAAAGACACTTCTATGACATAACCACAAACAGAATTATAATACCGAGTAAAGCAGGATACAGTAGTTTAAAGTCTAAAAGGTTCTTCCAGACAGGAGCTTGAGTTTGGCATGTAGTAGTTGACAATATGAACTAAGATTTAAGATTTCTAAGTGTTCACAGTGTCTATTTAATCCAGATTTTGTATTAAAGCAATTTTATTTATTTTTTTTTTAGACATCAGTAATTGGAAGAACAAAACAGACATAAATCAAGTTTAAAAATGAAAAAAAATCTGTAAATTTGGATAGAAAGATTAGAGGAAGAATGGTTGAGAAACACAGTTTGCTCAGTCGCCTCCTTTGCTTGGCAGCATCACCTGGGAGCTGATCAGAAATGCAGAATCTAAGACCTCACACCCTGAGAGCTTTCTCAGTCACATCTGCGGCTTCCCAAGATTCCTTGGGGGTGGGGGTGGGGAATCTGTTTATGAAACACTGAGAACATTTCAAGCCAATAGAATCTGCTCTTGATTTTCTTAGTAACGGGTCAGCAGAACCTGAGTGGTGTTTTTGTGATTCACACAGCCTAAGTGAGAACACCATCTTCACCATAAATTTACTGCACTCAAATTCCTGTTTTACTGCCACATTTTGCATGGGGAGTCTCTGTGTACTCCAATAAAGCATTTTTTAATCAACCAAACCACAAAAGCAACAAAATCCTGGACAGATGGCCAAGAAGAAGAACAAATTCAAGATCAAGCTGCAATTTTAGGGATGACTGAATCTTAACGATTTAGTTTTCTCGTCCCCTGCATTGGCACCCAGTGGCAATGTCCTCATGGATTACACTTCCATCAGGACTTGGTGACTCAAGTTTCCTGGGAAGCTTTGCTCATAAAACTACTGTTGCAGTTCTTCTTCTGAAGCTGAAAGCAAAACATCTCAGATAAGGTTTAGCAACTAAATTTTAGAAATGTAGCTATCAGCAGTATAATAGAAGCCAATAAAGCTTATAACCAGGAGGAATCCTAATTATTCTGCAGGGTTTCCTGTTCAGTTGAATACAATGTTGTTTCAAATACAT